>NC_066517.1:5099167-5179167 GCF_024679095.1 Eriocheir sinensis | reverse complement strand
GTATTCAGTGATCGGACTCGGAAACCGACTCGGAAGGGTAAAAAACCGAATAAATTCGCAAAAAACTACTCGAAAAGAAAACGTATTTATGAGTTCCCAACTTTGAGACCCACTCATTTTTAGAAAATTTCAAAAAACATATCTAACAAATAATTTAGCCCTGCCAATGTGCTTTCAAAAGTGGTGCATAACCTTTCCCTACTTCCAGCAGTTTTGTCGCTAGAGCTCGAAAAGTTAACCCTGTCGAGAGTGATTTTGACGAACTCCAGACATTTTGCCATTTTTGTCAAGTGTGGCCTTGGTATTGCCTCTATAAAGCTGTAATTTGGCATGTAGCCCTATTGGCAATATTTTGATGGCTCGATTCTAAGTTCGTCGTCGAGCCGTCACAAAATAGTCTATTTTTTAGGCCCTTTTGCCGCGATTTGGACACTTCTTAGTTTTTTGCCTATAACTTTTTATTTATTCAAAGCTTTCCAATTTCTCTTTTCTGATTATTAATCTGTCTTAAAAGTGCTTCCATTTGCCACCAAGCACGCCTTCCTGGCTTCAGTAGTTTTTGCTCGAGCTCGGCCGGAAGTCGCCGCATCTGACTCGTTCCACGCGTCGCGACGAAAAACCTTCCTGACGACACAAAAATTAATATAACTGCATAAGAATTCACATCTGAACACTTCAATATGTTGACTATCATGCATTAAAACCATTTTTAGATATCTATATAAAAAAAGTTACTATTTTTATATAATCATTTCACTATATAAATCAACATATATTAAAGCGCCTTGTTAAACATGTTATTTCTATTTTTTTTTGTATTCCCATTTATAAATAATACATTTAATTTGCTTTCTTTTGATAAGTTGTGTACTTTTGTCGCTATTCTCAGTATAATTCTGCAACGGCAGCTGCTATTAAGCGAGTCTTATCATTCCCACCCTTTTTTTTTATTTTTATAACAGGCTATTTTGTGACGGCTCGACGACAAACTTAGATTCGAGCTATCAATATATCCTTCGAGTTGGTCAAAGTACATTACCAATCGGGGCTACATCCCAAATTACAGCCTTCTAGAGGCAATAGCAAGGCCACACTAGACAAAAATGGCAAAATGGCTGGAGTTCGTCAAAATCGCTCTCGACAGGGTTTACGTTTCGAGCTTCCAACGACGAAACTACTGGGAATAGGAAAAAGTTATGCACCATGTTCGAAGCCACATTTGCAGGGCTAAATCATTTGTTAAATAAGGTTTTCGAAATTCTCAAAAAATACTGGGTCTCAAGGTTGGGAACTCAAAAATACGTTATTTTTTCGAGTCTTTTTTATGCGAATTTATTCGATTTTCGACCCTTTCGAGTCGGTTTTCGAGCCCTTGCATTTTGCCGTCGAATGATACCAATAACGTTTCTCTAGAAACAGAAAAAAAGGGAGTTATGGGGATTCTCACCAAAGCGATTTATTTTTCAAAATTCGCGGCTTAATGACAAGGTTATATATATGTTATATATATATATATATATATATATATATATATATATATATATATATATATATATATATATATATATATATATATATATATATATATATATATATATATATATATATATATATATATATATATATATATATATATATATATATATATATATATATATATATATATATATATATATATATATATATATATATATATATATATATATATATATATATATATATATATATATATATATATATATATATATATATATATATATATATATATATATATATATATATATATATATATATATATATATATATATATATATATATATATATATATATATATATATATATATATATATATATATATATATATATATATGGCAACTAGTTATGATTGATTGCTCATGAAGTCATATTACCATTACATGATTCTATTGCAGTGCATTCAAATTCACAGTATTCTATTCGTATCCGCATTTATATTTTTAGAAATCAGAGGTACTCATGTTCCCATTCCAATACTAAACTCTTATTCACTCCTTTCCTCGTGTCGGACCTTCTCCCGCTACGATAGCGCCGCAGACCCAAGAACAGCAAGGCTGTCATCAGGGTAGAGGAACTTACAAACTAGGTTGCTCAGACAGCGAAACGAAGATTGCTTATTGTGGTCAAGGGAACCAGTGCATGTGTTGTGTTTCCAATGGTGAGTGAGATACTAGTGTTTCTTCACTGTAAATTTACATATCATCATAGAAATTACCCTCTCACAAACAAGCAAAAAAAATATATATAATACTAAATATCTCATTAACAGTCACAGTGGATTGAGATATAACCCATTTTATGATACTCTACTCAGCATGTCTGTACCTTCTTAACACGAATCAGTGTCCTTTATACTTTTGTTAAATTGCTGTACATTACAGTACTCCTTGGAGGTTGGGATGGCACGTAATTTTCAAACTATTGTACATATTTAACACAATCAGCCAATCAATCACCAATGTTCCTACATCTCATCCATTTCCAACAGCGCCGCCACAGTGCGACGAACAGCAAGGTTGTGATCAGAGAGGGGGAACTTGTAAACTAAGTTGTTCAGGCAGCGAGACGAGGATGGGTTCTTGTGGTCAGGGGAACCAGTGCATGTGTTGTGTTTCCAACAGTGAGTATCGTAGTGCTAATTTCCTTGCATTCACATCCTCAGAAACAGCCCTTCATCGCCCCCCCCCCCCCCACCTCCACCACGCTAACACTAACACACTTTCGCACGTACGCATTGACGCACACGCGGGCGCAAATCTATCTATCTATCTATCTATCTATCTATCTATCTATCTATCTATCTATATCTATATATATATATATATATATATATATATATATATATATATATATATATATATATATATATATATATATATATATATATATATATATATATACAGATATATATATATATATATATATATATATATATATATATATATATAGATATATATATAGAGATAGATATATATATATATATATATATATATATATATATATATATATATATTTATATATATATATATATTTATATATATATATATATATATATATATATATATCAGAAACATCTCAAATAATGGACGTCTTTCTCTTTTGATTTTGCGGCGCCCTTGTCTTAAGCCGCAAATTTGAAAAATCAACCGCTTTGGTGCGAATCGCAATAACTCCCTTATTATTTGGGCTACAGTAAAGTTATTGGTATCAATCGACGGCATAATGCAAGGGTTATAATTTGTATTCAGTGACCGGACTCGGAAACCGACTCGAAAGGGTAAAAAACCGAATAAATTCGCAAAAAACTACTCGAAAAGAAAACGTATTTATGAGTTCCCAACTTTGAGACCCACTCATTTTTAGAAAATTTCAAAAAACATATCTAACAAATAATTTAGCCCTGCCAATGTGCTTTCAAAAGTGGTGCATAACCTTTCCCTACTTCCAGCAGTTTTGTCGCTAGAGCTCGAAAAGTTAACCCTGTCGAGAGTGATTTTGACGAACTCCAGACATTTTGCCGTTTTTGTCAAGTGTGGCCTTGGTATTGCCTCTATAAAGCTGTAATTTGGCATGTAGCCCTATTGGCAATATTTTGATGGCTCGATTCTAAGTTCGTCGTCGAGCCGTCACAAAATAGTCTATTTTTTAGGCCCTTTTGCCGCGATTTGGACACTTCTTAGATTTTTGCCTATAACTTTTTATTTATTCAAAGCTTTCCAATTTCTCTTTTTTGATTATTAATCTGTCTTAAAAGTGCTTCCATTTGCCACCAAGCACGCCTTCCTGGCTTCAGTAGTTTTTGCTCGAGCTCGGCCGGAAGTCGCCGCATCTGACTCGTTCCACGCGTCGCGACGAAAAACCTTCCTGACGACACAAAAATTAATATAACTGCATAAGAATTCACATCTGAACACTTCAATATGTTGACTATCATGTATTAAAACCATTTTAAGATATCTATATAAAAAAGTTACTATTTTTATATAATCATTTCACTATATAAATCAACATATATTAGAGCGCCTTGTTATACATGTTATTTTTTTTTTTTGTATTCAACAATATATCTTCCCATTTATAAATAATACATTTAATTTGCTTTCTTTTGATAAGTTGTGTACTGTTGTCGCTATTCTCAGTATAAGTCTGCAACGGCAGCTGTTATTAAACGAGTCTGTTATCATTCCCACCTTTTTTTATTTTTATAACAGGCTATTTTGTGACGGCTCGACGACAAACTTAGATTCGAGCTATCAATATATCCTTCGAGTTGGTCAAAGTACATTACCAATCGGGGCTACATCCCAAATTACAGCCTTCTAGAGGCAATAGCAAGGCCACACTAGACAAAAACGGCAAAATGTCTGGAGTTCGTCAAAATCGCTCTCGACAGGGTTTATGTTTCGAGCTTCCAACGACGAAACTACTGGGAATAGGAAAAAGTTATGCACCATGTTCGAAGGCACAATTGCAGGGCTAAATCATTTGTTAAATAAGGTTTTCGAAATTCTCAAAAAATACTGGGTCTCAAGGTTGGGAACTCAAAAATACGTTATTTTTTCGAGTCTTTTTTATGCGAATTTATTCGATTTTCGACCCTTTCGAGTCGGTTTTCGAGCCCTTGCATTTTGCCGTCGAATGATACCAATAACGTTTCTCTAGAAACAGAAATAAGGGAGTTATGGGGATTCTCACCAAAGCGATTTATTTTTCAAAATTCGCGGCTTAATGACAAGGCTGGGGCAAGTGTTCGTTCCATATATATATATATATATATATATATATATATATATATATATATATATATATATATATATATATATATATATATATATATATATATATATATATATATATATATATATATATATATATATATATATATATATATATATATATATATATATATATATATATATATATATATATATATATATATATATATATATATATATATATATATATATATATATATATATATATATATATATATATATATATATATGCACACACACACACACACACACACACACACACACACACACACACACACCTAATATATAAATAAACAAATAATTGATAGATCGATAAATACGTAGGTAGGTAGACGGATAGACATAACAAGCCAAATAGATAAATAAATAGATAGATAGATAGATCAGAAGAAAGATAAAGTTGATGCAAGTATGCAAAAAAAAAAAATTGTCATGATCATTATCTGATTTCAACAATGTTATGCATCCTCAGACACTGGGGTAGGAGTAGGTAGGAAGACACCTACCGAACGGGCGTGAGCTACTCCCGGTGAGGATATATGGGAAGCGAGGAGAGTGCTGAAGCCCTTCAAAGACCCTTCCCATGTCCTCACTAACCGTTTCCCTTTTGTCTCATCAACACCAGAGAGCAGTTCAGCATGCTTTCAAAAGACAGTTCCTCTCTCTATCTACACCACACTACATTCACTCAACACACACACCATTTCCTAAAATTCAAAATTCAAAATGGCTAACGAAAACACCGCCTTTACTTTCCTGTCTATCTAAAGCTTTTGAATCAATCCTTAACCGAAAGATTCAAAAGCACCTTTCCACTTCTAACCTTCTATCTGATCGCCAGTATGGACTCCACAAGGGGGATTCTACTGGCGATCTTCTTGCTTAACTGACTTTTGGTCATCCTCTCTTAGCTGTTTCGGTGAAACTTTCTCTGTTGCGCTAGACATATCGAAAGCCTTCGATAGAGTCTGGCACTAGTCTTTGCTTTCTAAACTGCCCTCTTTCGGATTCTATCCCTCTCTCTGTTCCTTTATCTCCAGTTTCCTTTCCGGCCGTTCTATCTCTGCGGTGGTAGACGGTCACTGCTCTTCCCCTAAACCTATCAACAGTGGGGTTCCACAGGGCTCTGTCCTATCACCCACTCTCCTCCTGTTATTCATCAATGATCTTCTTTCCATAACAAACTGTCCTGTCCACTCATACGCCGACGACTCCACTCTGCATTATTCAACTTCTTTCAACAGAAGACCATCACAACAGGAAGTACACGACTCCAGACTGGAGGCTGCAGTACGCTTAACCTCAGACCTTGCTATCATTTCCGATTGGGGCAGAAGGAACCTTGTGTCCTTCAATACCTCAAAAACTCAATTTCTCGTCCTATCAACTCGACACAATCTTCCAAACACCTATCCCCTATTCTTCGACAATACTCAGCTGTCACCTTCTTCAACACTAAACATCCTCGGTCTATCCTTAACTCAAAATCTCAACTGGAAACTTCATATCTCCTCTCTCGCTAAATCAGCTTCCTCGAGGTTGGGCGTTCTGTATCGTCTCCGCCAGTTTTTCTCCCCCGTGCAGTTGCTATCCATATACAGGGGCCTTGTTCGCCCTCGTATGGAGTATGCATCTCACGTGTGGGGAGGCTCCACTCACACAGCTCTTCTGGACAGAGTGGAGTTTAAGGCTCTTCGTATCATCAGCTCTCCTCCTCCTACTGATAGTCTTCTACCTCTTAAACTCCGCCACGATGTTGCCTCTCTTTCTATCTTCTATCGATATTTCCACGCTGACTGCTCCTCTGAACTTGCTACCTGCATGCCCCCCTCCCGCGGCCCCGTTGCACACGACTTTCTACTCATGCTCATCCCTATACTCTCCAAACCCCTTATGCAAGAGTTAACCAGCATTTTCACTCTTTCATCCCTCACGCTGGTAAACTCTGGAACAATCTTCCTTCATCTGTATTTCCTCCTGCCTACGACTTAAACTCTTTCAAAAGGAGGGTATCAGGACACCTCTCCTCCTGAAATTGACCTTTCTTTCGGGCACCTCTTTTGATTCTTTTTTGGGAGCAGCGAGTAGCGGGCCTTTATTTTATTATTGTGCTATTTTTTTGTGTGCCCTTGAGCTGTCTCCTTTGTAGTAAAAAAAAAAAAAAAATAAATAAAAAAAAAAAAAAAATTGGAGCTTAGCAGAATTGTCTGTGCTAATTTCTTAAACCTCTACCTTCTGTTTAGTGCTTTTACTTCTTTTATTTGTTATCAAAAATTCCTGATATAAGGAAATTAGTTAAATATCAATATTAACGAGACTCATTTTAGAGCTCTACGAAATACATTCATTAGAAAGAAAAGGCAATTTTTTAATGATATATTACGTACTTTAAATATGAGTCACATTAGAATACGAGTGAGACCCCATTCCATAATCTTTTTCTGTATACAGTGGAACTGAATTTAAATATTGTTTTTCTAAGCCCTGAACTTATTTAATATATTATTTGGTGGTTGGGACAGCAAAAACCTCCCTTCTACTTTGTTTCATTCACATATAATTTTAAAGTTAGTCCTTTTTACTATTTTATCAAACAATAATATCAATGAACCAATCAATCTCAACAGCTGTTCCTCCTACCCGTCCTCCCAGTGGATATACGTGTTCGACCAAAGCGGTGTGTTCTCAGAATGGCGGAACTTGTAAACATAACTGCACAGCTAACGAGAGGAAGATGGATGGCAGGGGTTTGTGTGATCCGGGAAGCTATTGCAAGTGTTGTATTCCTAAGGGTAAGTAAGTTTTTGTTTCTGAATCACATGTTCATTTCTAATAATCTTGCAGCATTGCTCTACGCCGATTTTTAAAAAGGGGGACAGGTCAGTTGCTTCAAACTATCTCCCAATTAGCTTAACATCGGTTATAGGGAAGATGCTGGAGTCCATAATAGCCAGGAACATTCGGGAGCATTTAGAGAAACATAGCTTAATTCACGACTCGCAGCATGGGTTCACAAAAGGTAGGTCATGCCTCACCAATCTCTTGTCCTTCTACAATAAAGTATTTGAGGCGGTTGACAGAGATGAAAATTATGATGTAATCTATCTTGATTTTAGTAAAGCGTTTGACAAAGTTCCTCACCAACGACTGTTGCTTAAATTACAGGCTCACGGAGTAGAGGGTAAAGTTTTGAACTGGGTCAAGGCGTGGCTTAGCAATAGGAAACAAAGAGTGCAAATCAATGGTAAAAGATCTGACTGGGGATGTGTTACGAGTGGGGTCCCACAAGGTTCGGTATTAGGTCCACTTTTGTTTATTATTTATATCAATGACTTAGACACAGGAATTAGTAGTGATGTTAGTAAATTTGCAGATGATACCAAGATCGGTAGAGTAATTGAGTCGGATCAGGACGCTAGTATTCTCCAAGGTGAACTCAACAGATTATATGACTGGGCGGATAAATGGCAGATGGAGTTCAATGTAGGGATGTGCAGTATTCTGAGTGTAGGTAGGAACAACCCCTCACATAACTATTGCTTAAATGACACTCTCATAAGTAGGTCTGGGTGCGAGAGGGATTTAGGGGTCTTAGTGAGCTCTGATCTCCGTCCAAGGGCACAATGCATTCAAGCTAGAAATCGAGCTAATAGGGTACTGGGATTTATTTCAAGGAGCGTAAGCAACAGAAGCCCCGAAGTCTTCCTCAAACTATATTTAGCATTAGTTAGACCTCATCTTTACTATGCGGTTCAGTTCTGGTCACCCTACTATAGAATGGATATCAAAATGTTAGAATCGGTGCAGAGGAGGATGACTAAGATGATTCAGGGGTTGAGAAACTTGCCATACGAGGAAAGACTCAAACAGTTAAACTTGCATTCTCTAGAAAGGCGAAGGGTGCGTGGAGACATGATCGAGGTTTATAAATGGATGAAGGGCTTTAATAAGGGAGACATTCATAAGGTTTTGTTGGTAGGGTAGGACACGAAGTAACGGGTTTAAACTGGATAAATTCAGATTCAACAGGGACATAGGCAAAAATTGGTTTACTAACAGGGTGGTGGATGAGTGGAATAGGCTCAGCAGTCATGTGGTGAGTGCCAATACAATTGTCACATTCAAAAATAGACTAGATAAATTCATGGACAGCGATATTAGGTGGGGTTAGATACACGGGAGCTTAGGGTCAAAGGAGCTGCCTCGTACAGGCCTACCGGCCTCTTGCAGACTCCTGCGTTCTTATGTTCTTATGTTCTTATGTACTTAAGAATTGAGATACATGGCACTCTTCCTCCTTGTTGTACACACCAAATCCAGTGCATCTAAGGCAATAACGGCGCTTGATGACGCTTAGATTCCCCACATTAGCTTCAGTCAACACAACAGGTATACCTTCAACTTTTTGAAACCAAGGTAAATAACATGCCTTTATCACTGTCGCATTTGATACACTGTGTGAAGTCAGGAGCAGGCGCGTGTATGCGATGTATGTGACAGATGCTGAAATACGATTTATAAAACTCTGAGGGCCACAGGTGATAACATAACCTCTTTGGCAGAGATGATAAAAAAATATGGTGTGCAGCACTTCAATGTTTTTATGGAGTGTGCCTACATGTGGCAGTCTTGTGAGAGATACTTTTTCGAATTCACAATTTCTTTGATCTTTAATAATATTTTTTTAATTCATGTTTTTATTACTAATCATACCTTGATCGTCTTTACCTTTAATAACTATAAAGTTTTGCCCTTGCCGTTTTTACCAGTAAAGTTTTGCCCTTACCATTTTACCTCTTACAGCTATTATATATATTTTTTCGGTGTCACCTAACTTTAGTTGTTACGGCGCCATATATGTAGTGGGCAGCACTAAACGTAGAGGCAACTTTGTTAGTCCCCCATCTTATATGAGATTTTATGACCTGAAAACTCATGACGCACAACAGTTATCTGTAAGCGGCATACACGCGTCTCCCATGACAGGAGCAAACCACCCCTGCCAACGCCCTTGTGTCGCCGGAGATAATCGCACCTGCCTCTACGAGTTCCACATGCAGACCTACCACACGTTGAGCCGCGCCTGCTACGACTGCCCACAGAATCTGACGGACTGCTCACGTAAGGAGTGTATCCCTGGCGATGGCGTGTCCCGCCCGCTCGTCGTCGTCAATCGTGAGCTGCCTGGTCCCTCCCTGCAGGTAAGCAGGCTTTCGGGCAGATATATGAAGGGAGTGATTGTAAGGGGTTGGAAGGCTCATATACTTTTATTTGTGAGTTGCCTCTGGTAGTACGAGAATAGGCGTGATTGACTGCGGTCTTTTGTAGGATGAGGGACAGAGAAAGTATGTTAAATATGTTCCTCCTGGCCAGAGAAAATAGTTTCCCTAATTAGCTGGGCACAAACACAGGGTTCTCTGACATGGAAGCAGTAATAATTTCAAGGGCAATCAGAAAAACATATCCTCAGGTCTTCCCACCGAGGAGAAGGCATAAGGTCAAAGGCTCAGTATAGTAAAGGACCTGAGATATTATCGTTCTTCAAGTCTGAGTGACTTGAAAAACGATAATATCGGAGGTCCTTTGTTATAATGTTCATATTTACTTGCAGAATAATCATATACGCAATGAGGGTTTATATCTTATAACATGATAAAAATAGCTTTATTATGCCCAAGTATGTATATGGACATGTCTTTAATATTATCTTACATTGCTATGGCAATCAACGCCAAGTTCTCTTGGCAGTTTGGCGTTGGAAAATAGCCAAGCCACCCCTCTGCTCCTTTAAGTTATGGGAAAATTTAAATGCCGATGTTAATAGGCATTCACACACTACTGTGAACAGGCTATATATATATATATATATATATATATATATATATATATATATATATATATATATATATATATATATATATATATATATATATATATATATATATATATATATATATATATATATATATATATATATATATATATATATATATATATATATATATATATATATATATATATATATATATATATATATATATATATATATATATATATATATATATATATATATATATATATATATATATATATATATATATATATATATATATATATATATATATATATATATATATATATATATATATATATATATATATATATATATATATATATATATATATATATATATATATATATATATATATATATATATATATATATATATATATATATATATCATATCATATAAAAGAATTCGAAGAAATAAGGTTGTCGGCCGAAAGGAAATTATATATTAGCGTACATAAACACAACAGCCAGCTTTAGACTAAAATTAAGGACAAAAACAGTAGAAGGGAACAAAATAGATTACTCTCACAAGCCTTACACAGGCTGGTATATTTTACCTAAAGTTAATTGGTGTTGTTCTGTGAGGTGTGTGAAGGGGATCGCCTACTAGTGGACGTTCACAACTCTGTGCTTGGCTGCACCGACTCGATCCACTGGCACGGGATACACATGAAGAACCAACAGTATTACGACGGCGTGCCTTATCTCACGCAGTGCCCCATTGCTGGCAATGCCTTTCGCTACGACTTCCGGCCCGATGATCCTGGCACGTACTGGTGGCACTCTCACTCCGGTAAGTGCCGCAGAGACGTTGACGTAAACTTTTTTCAAGGGGGGTGTATCAGGACATCTTTAGAACAGTATTTGATCATGCTCTAAGGCTTCTGTATCCTTTTCTGTCCTTGGCTAGACTCCTGTACTGTAAAAACGAATCCCTTCCTTCTAAGACCTAAAATCTTTATAGAGGGGAATATCAACACACCTCTGGAACTAACTGAACTCTTAATATTCTGTATTGAATTTAGTTTGCTTTGTCCCCATTTTGTTTTCTTTATGATAAGAGTAAAAATAATAATTCTCCTCTCCAACAGGTCTGAATCGTGGCGAGGGCGTCTTCGGGGCCTTGGTGGTGCGGCAAGCAGAGGACCCTCACCGCAACCTCTACGACACCGACCTCCCCGATCATGTCATGGTCATTCATGACTGGGGCCATGTGCCGATCACCTCGAAGTTCGCGAGTCGTCATCATAGCACCGACGACGACTTTGTCAGAACCATCTTGATTAACGGAAAAGGAAGGAACACCGCCATCCAGGTACACTAAACCAAGTTACTCAAGATTCAACTCAAGGCATTAAGGTCCACTTTCAAGAACTTTTCGTTATGGGGGCCATTAGGATATTTTTAACGTGATTCGCGGGCCATACAAAATTATCAACTCAAAAAAATCAACCTGCTATCTTTGGTCACATATTAAACTAGCTGTTTAAAAAAATGTTAATATTAACGTTTCAGTTTGAGATTCTTGGGACACATTGCAAATTATCAGATGAAAAATTACCCTAATTTTACTGGCCAGTGGACACATTTAATTCATCCCTAAAAAAATATTAAATAATACCAATGGTTCAGACTGAGATTCTATCATAAAGGAATTTACCACGTAATCTACTCGGGCTAAATAAGTTCATTATCCTCGTATTCGATCGTTACACTCCCAAGTGCACTTTATTTTCTTTTCATCACAGGCGGAGCAAGGCGTGGGGGCAACACCAGTGCCGTTGCCGCTGGAGGTGATAAAAGTGGTGTCAGGAAAGAGACACAGGCTAAGGATCATCAGCACCTCCGTTCTCAACTGTCCCGTCATTGTCTCCGTGGACGGCCACCGCCTCACCATTATTGCTACTGACGGGAGTCCTATAAAGCCCTTCGCCACGGACTCGTTTGTCATATATGCCGGTGAGTTTCGCTATTAACTGTGCATGCGGTCTCTGTTATCACCTGCTAACGCGCTGTCCTTCCTCTTTGAGTCCTTAGAGGCCACCACACATCTGAGTGACCAGAATCATTCAATATTGACATTTTTCATATTTTGTGCTAAAATTGTTCTTTTGCCCTAGAACTAACACGTGGTTGCTCTGAAACGCAAATATAAACCAAATTACTTATTCCCTGGCCCCCCAATGCTACCCCCATAGCATCACCAACTATAGGCTAGCTATGCGACACACACACACACACACACACACACACACACACACACACACACACACACACACACACACACACACATGAAAAGGGAATGTATACGAACGTTTTCTATCACCTCAATACATTAGACAATGGATAAATAGGAAGTTAGACTAAAGAAACTTGATTTTCAATAAGATAAGGTATTTTCGTATTCTCAAAACACTTTTTGTTTTTACTTTCACGGCCTATTCCTGCTACTTTTGTAATACAGATCTCAAACTCTGCACCCTTTATACTTGCATACATGTGTGTATAAAATGACGCAGAGGATTTTTGATTTACAATGGATGGGTTGGTGAAGGGACTTGTGGGTAGGGGAAGGGTTGGTGAAGGGACTGGTGAGTAGGGGATAGGTTGGTGAAGGAGCTGGTGGGTAGGGGAAGGGTTGGTGAAGGGACTGGTGGGTAGGGGAAGGGACTGGTGGGTAGGGGAAGGGTTGGTGAAGGGACTGGTGGGTAGGGGAAGGGTTGGTGAAGGGACTGATGGGAAGGGGAAGGGAGTGGTGGGTAGGGAAGGGACTGGTGGGTAGGGGGATGGGTTGGTGAAGGGACTGGTGGGTAGGGGAAGGGTTGGTGAAGGGACTGGTGGGTAGGAGAAGGGTTGGTGAAGGGACTGGTGGGTAGGGGAAGGGTTGGTGAAGGGACTGGTGAGTAGGGGATAGGTTGGTGAAGGAACTGGTGGGTAGGGGAAGGGTTGGTGAAGGGACTGGTGGGTAGGGGAAGGGACTGGTGGGTAGGGGAAGGGTTGGTGAAGGGACTGGTGGGTAGGGGAAGGGTTGGTGAAGGGACTGGTGGGTAGGGGAAGGGACTGGTGAGTAGGGGATAGGTTGGTGAAGGGACTGGTGGGTAGGGGAAGGGTTGGTGAAGGGACTGGTGGGTAGGGGAAGGGTTGGTGAAGGGACTGGTGGGTAGGGGAAGGGACTGGTGGGTAGGGGAAGGGTTGGTGAAGGGACTGGTGGGTAGGGGAAGGGACTGGTGGGTAGGGGAAGGGACTGGTGGGTAGGGGAAGGGACTAGTGGTGTAGTCGCCATTGCGACTGGAGCAGGATTAATCACACAAGACCTTGTCGCACACTCGCTTTAATGCGGTTTACCTGCGGGATAAGCGATACATTCACTTAATCATACAGCACACGACACAGCATAACAGATAATTGATACAGACACATCGAGTATACCAAATTTGTCACCTTACCTAACAGATCATTAACAATGCACTCTTAAACTCACGACATTGAGGGTCTAATGACAGCCTTTGCAGCTCTTCTCTTTCTCGTCAGCCGTGGGAGACGGGAACTCGGCCGCCCTCCCCTGACGCCGTCTCACTCCCGTCTCTCCTCCCGCCCGAGGCGAACCTCTCTATGGCCCCTCATTTGACCCTAGGGTCAACCATGAGGCCCTCCTTATCTATGCCTTTTAGGCACTGTAAACAACATGCCGGGGCGCCCCGACTACTCGCTCGGGGCGCCCCGCTCTATCTCTAATATTCTACATTCATACACTCCATACATATGGCCTTCATAGGCGCGACATACCATAGGCGCGCCTCCATACATATGGCCTTCATAGGCGCGACATACCATAGGCGCGACTACATACATTTGCCCTTCATAGGCGCGACATACCATAGGCGCGACTACACTCCCCCCGTTGGACACGCCGTACGTGTACAAGACATGAGCTTGACAAGGGCACGTGGTGAGAGAGGGACTGCGCCAGTGAGCGGAAAAAAACCCCGACATGTACGTTAAATAGCAGACTGCGGGGAAAAAACTCCTAGGCGCAGCCGCTCCGCCACGGCCGGGGCACCATCACGTGCAAGTGTGACCCTAATCGCAACGAGGGTTGTGTGTCGGCGAGGTAGACCGGGCACCCGACATAGCCCCGGAAGAACGTCACCCCCGACACCAGGATAACGCGAAGGCATGTGGTGGTCCTCTCCACGACCAATTAAGTCACCCAAGCGGCGCGACAACCCAAACCGAAAGGGTTGACAGCCCATTAAGCCACAACGAGAAAACCGCCCACCAAGACACCGTGGCAAGACTGCCCAACGGGAGCAGAATGGGAAGACCGCCCAAGCAAGCAGAGTGGCAAAACCACCCAAGTACCCAAAGTGGCAAGACAGAACAAGAAATCAGAGGGCAAGACTGCACAAGGAATCAGAGTTGCAAGACTACACAATGGAAGCAGGGTGGCAAGACTGCACAAATGAGTCAGAGTGGCAGGACTACACAAGGAATCAGAGTTGCAAGACTACACAATGGAAGAAGAGTGGCAAGACTGCACAAATGAATCAGAGTGCACAAGGAATCAGAGTGACAAGACTACACAAGGAATCAGAGTGGCAAGACTGCACAAGGAATCAGAGTGACAAGACTACACAAGGAATCAGAGTTGCAAGACAACACAAGGAATCAGAGTTGCAAGACTGCACTAATTAATCAGAGTGGCAAGACTGCACAAGGAATCAGAATGGCAAGACTGCACAAGGAATCAGAGTGGCAAGACTGCACTTATTAATCAGAGTGGCAAGACTGCACAAGGAATCAGAGTGGCAAGACTGCACTAATTAATCAGAGTGGCAAGACTGCACAAGGAAGCAGAGTGGCAAGACTGCACAAGGAAGCAGAGTGGCAAGACTGCACTAATTAATCAGAGTGGCAAGACTGCACAAGGAATCAGAGTGGCAAGACTGCACAAGGAAGCAGAGTGGCAAGACTGCACAAGGAATCAGAGTGGCAAGACTGCACAAGGAAGCAGAGTGGCAAGACTGCACAAGGAATCAGAGTGGCAAGACTGCACAAGGAAGCAGAGTGGCAAGACTGCACAAGGAATCAGAGTGGCAAGACTGCACAAGGAAGCAGAGTGGCAAGACTGCACAAGGAAGCAGAGTGGCAAGACTGCACAAGGAAGCAGAGTGGCAAGACTGCACAAGGAAGCAGAGTGGCAAGACTGCACAAGGAAGCAGAGTGGCAAGACTGCACAAGGAGGCAGAGTGGCATGACTGCACTAATTAATCAGAGTGGCAAGACTGCACAAGAAATCAGAGTAGCAAGACTACACGATGGAGGCAGAGTGGCATGACTGCACAAATGTATCAGGGTGGCAAGACTGCAAAAAGAATCAGAATGGCAAGACTACAGAATGTGACAAAGTGGGAAGACCGCCCAAGCAATCAGAGAGGCAAGATCGTACAAAGTCACAGCGTGGCGGGACCGCCCAAGTTAGATTGGCGAGACCGCCCAAGTCAGTATGGCGAGACCGCCCAAGTCTGTGTGGCGAGACCGCCCAAGTCTGTGTGGCGAGACCGCCCAAGTCAGTGTGGCGAGACCGCCCAAGTCAGTGTGGCGAGACCGCCCAAGTCAGTGTGGCGAGACCGCCCAAATCAGTATGGCGAGACCGCCCAAGTCAGAGCGGAGTGGCGAGAGAACCCACAACTCCGACATGGCGAGACTGCCCGCGGAATCAGGTCCCCATCCCTCTTGTCCTCTCCTTCAGTTGCCAATGTAGAGGTATACCACCACCTCCGGAACTCCTGTTGAGGGCTCTTGTCTCTTGTCCTCCTCTTCGGTTGCCAATATAGAGGCATGCCACCGCCTCCGGAACTCCCGTTGAGGGCTCTTAGCTCTTGTCCTCTTCGGTTGCCTATGTAGAGGTACACCACAGCTTCCTGAAATCACGCTGAGGGCTCTGGTCTCTTGTCCTCCTCTTCGGTTGCCAATGTAGAGGTACGCCACCGCTTCCTGAACTCCCGTTGAGGACTCTGGTCTAGAAACCTTAAACATCAGGCTCAGGGCGTTGCGGTTGAGAGGTAGGCTCTACCCTCGCCGAACAGATGTATACCATCGCCCAGATGGAGACCGGCCTGGCCACTAGACTCTGCTCGTACTACCAAAGAAACCCTAGAGCGTCCGCGTGCTCTCCTTGCTACTCTTCATGAACAGGCCTCGATATCCGCCGACACTGTAGCGAGCTCCCTCCTGCCTTAGGTTGACCAGTACTCCCAGTAACTAACTGCCCATGTCGTGTCCTTGACGACCCTCTGGAGAATCCACCAGATACCTTCACCTCCCAGAGAGTTCATTCGTTCCTGTAGTAGTGTAACATGTGTCGTTCCCCTCCCCTTCTTTCTCTCTTGTGAGCAAGCAACTGAGTGCAGAAGCCGACCCCATCGTTATGAGTGGCTCGTTGACCATCCACCCCGATAGTGCGTAAAGACTCTAGCTACGGAGGTCCTGCTGAAGGACCTCTGCGTCATCGTCCGATTGGAGTAGTCTTCTTCAATTTCAATTCTTCAATTTGCGTCATCCCCAACCTGCTTATGGCACTGGTTTTCCGCCAACTGTTCCCTGCGAAACACCACTAGTAACTCGTGCCCAAACTGATAAACCCAGACTCTATCCTTCGACCGCGTTCCCGGTCCCTAGAAGTCTACTCTCCTCGCTCTCTGTCCGTATCGCGGCGTGCCCTTGTTCTTGGCGTCTGCGGGCCTCCCAGAACGTGGCTCCTGTACTCCTCCCTCGGTAAGGTGGCCTCCCGCTACACTCCGCCGAGCCCTCGTGCACCTCAACCGCTTAGGGTGAGTCTTGGCTACCGATATTACTAAGTTAATATGGTGCCCACCGCTCACATGTCTACTATTCACGGACATGCCTTTGTCTACCTGACCCACACAGGCTGATTACGGCCCTGGTCACTATTTCCCCTTCCTCTCTATCTCCGCCGTTGCAGAGCGGCTCTCCACTCCAGGTTTCTCTCAGTGGTCGCCACATTCCAGCCACAGTCATCCTTGACAGCTCCTGCTTTGGCTCACAAAAGACTCTAGTGCCCGGGTCTATGGCAGTGTCATGCGTGTCAATACTTGTGTCGAAGATCTGGTCTAAAGTCCGTAAAGAGAGTCCTCGGCAGAACAGCCAGAGCTTGTAGCACGTAAATGCTAGTCTCAACGCAAACAGCATGCCCTCCATAGGTGTTGACCTCTCAGACAACCTGTCCAGCCTTTATACATACCCGTAAGACCCTGCGGAACCTTAATCAGTAGTCAGCGCTCTATTACTCTACTGCATACTTAGTAACAGACGGCGGAAGGCTCCCAGCTGACCCCTACTTGCCATGCATGAGTCACGCTGGAGGTCTAACATGACAACACAACTAATAACAAACGAACCACAGGATCCACAAACAGCGGACGCACCTAAATTGCATGTATCGTCAGTTGACCATTATCCCATTCAAACACCGCGCGCAACACCACTGTCGTGCACACTACTCTCACTACCACCGCCGTGCACACCGCGCTCAAAATCACTGTCGTGCACACCGCGCTCAAAATCACTGTCGTGCACACCGCACTTATTACCACTGCCGTGCACACTGTGCTTATTACTGTCGTGCACGCCGCGCTTATTACCACTGTCGTGCACACGGCTTATTACTGTCGTGCACGCCGCGCTTATTAACCCTGTCGTGCACGGCTTATTACTGTCGTGCACGCCGCGCTTATTACCACTGTCGTCCACACTGTGCTTATTACTGTCGTGCACGCCGCGCTTATTACCACTGTCGTGCACACGGCTTATTACTGTCGTGCACGCCGCGCTTATTACCACTGTCGTGCACACTGTGCTTATTACTGTCGTGCACGCCGCGCTTATTACCACTGTCGTGCACACTGCACTCAATACTCCTGTCGTGCACTCCGCACTTTTACCACTGTCGTGCACACTGCACTCAATACTACCGTCGTGCACACCGCACCTTTACCACTGTCGTGCACACTGCACTCAATACTACCGTCGTACACACCGTCGCACTTTTTACTGCACTCAATCCTCCTGTCGTGCACACTGTGCTTATTACTGTCGTGCACACTGCACTCAAGACTACTGTCGTGCACACTGTGCTTATTACTGTCGTGCACACTGCACTCAATACTACTGCCGTGCACGTCGCGTTTATTACCACAGCCGTGCACACTGCACTCAAGACTACTGTCGTGCACACTGTGCTTATTACTGTCGTGCATACTGCACTCAAGACTACTGTCGTGCACGTCGCGTTTATTACCACAGCCGTGCACACTGCACTCAAGACTACTGTCGTGCACACTGTGCTTATTACTGTCGTGCACACTGCACTCAATATCACTGTCGTGCACGTCGCGTTTATTACCACAGCCGTGCACACTGCACTCAATACCACTGTCGTGCACGTCGCGTTTATTACCACAGCCGTGCACACTGCACTCAATACTACTGTCGTGCACGTCGCGTTTATTACCACAGCCGTGCACACTGCTCTCAGTACCACTGTCGTGCACGTCGCGTTTATTACCACAGCCGTGCACACTGCACTCAATACAACTGTCGTGCACGTCGCGTTTATTACCACAGCCGTGCACACTGCACTCAATACTACTGTCGTGCACGTCGTGTTTATTACCACTATCTCTTTCTCGTCACGCATACAACACGTGACCACTGAGCGTCGCCAATTACGTCTAACGTGTATCACCAGATACGTTTAACACAACTCATCAACGATCACTGAGCGTCATCAACCACCTTTCAACAATCACGTCCAACGCATACCACCAGATGCGTTTAACACAACTTATCAACAGTCATTCGCATACCTTAATTGTGCGTCTTATTTTCATCACGCGCAAACATGTGTGCTTACCCAGGGCTGTGAACAAGAGTGCCTTCGTACACCAGCCTAATATATTTGGTGACCTCTGACCATACTGTCATAACATTCCCGACGATAAATTGCCCTTGCGATAGTAAACCTCTCCCTTATTCTTCCTCTTCACTCTTCCACCTTTCACCCCCTCTCATTTCCCTCTATTTCCTCACATCGCCAAACGGCGATAACACTCCCATCACAACTGAGTTTTCATTTATCACAAATGGTTACTTCATTTATCACAACTGAGTTTATCATTTGTGTACCGTCACACCAAGCGCGATAGCAATGAGTGTCACCGTTCACACCAAATCCATGGCAGCACCAAAAGCCGCTAACAACGTATCACTATCACTCGTAATACCCGGCCGTAGAACAAAGTTGTCCAGCACTTCGTCACGCCGTCGCGGCGCTGGGTTCACCGCGTCAGCGAAAGTACTCGTTCCACAATTCCAGTAGACTGTATTCGTCCCGTCACCTCGCACCACGAGGTTCGACACTTGATCGACATTCTCTCGCCTCTGCAGTCGACCCGTTGTCGTAAACTGTAGTCGCCATTGCGACTGGAGCAGGATTAATCACACAAGACCTTGTCGCACACTCGCTTTAATGCGGTTTACCTGCGGGATAAGCGATACATTCACTTAATCATACAGCACACGACACAGCATAACAGATAATTGATACAGACACATCGAGTATACCAAATTTGTCACCTTATCCTAACAGATCATTAACAATGCACTCTTAAACTCACGACATTGAGGGTCTAATGACAGCCTTTGCAGCTCTTCTCTTTCTCGTCAGCCGCGGGAGACGGGAACTCGGCCGCCCTCCCCTGACGCCGTCTCACTCCCGTCTCTCCTCCCGCCCGAGGCGAACCTCTCTATGGCCCCTCATTTGACCCTAGGGTCAACCATGAGGCCCTCCTTATCTATGCCTTTTAGGCACTGTAAACAACATGCCGGGGCGCCCCGACTACTCGCGCGGGGCGCCCCGCTCTATCTCTAATATTCTACATTCATACACTCCATACATATGGCCTTCATAGGCGCGACATACCATAGGCGCGCCTCCATACATATGGCCTTCATAGGCGCGACATACCATAGGCGCGACTACATACATTTGCCCTTCATAGGCGCGACATACCATAGGCGCGACTACAAGTGGGTAGGGGAAGGGACTGGTGGGTAGGGGAAGGGACTGGTGGGTAGGGGAAGGGTTGGTGAAGGGACTGGTGGGTAGGGGAAGGGACTGGTGGGTAGGGGAAGGGTTGGTGAAGGGACTGGTGGGTTGGGGCAGGGTTGGTGAAGGGTCTGGTGGGTTGGGGAAGGGTTGGTGAAGGGACTGGTGAGTAGGGGAAGGGACTGGTGGGTAGGGGAAGGGTTGGTGAAGGGACTGGTGGGTAGGGGAAGGGACTGGTGGGTAGGGGAAGGGTTGGTGAAGGGACTGGTGGGTAGGGGAAGGGACTGGTGGGTAGGGGAAGGGACTGGAAGTTAGGAGAAGGGTTGGTGAAGGGACTGGTGGGTAGGGGAAGGGACTGGTGGGTAGGGGAGGGGACTGGTGGGTAGGGGAAGGGTTGGTGAAGGGACTGGTGGGTAGGGGAAGGGTTGGTGAAGGGAAAGGTGGGTAGGGGAAGGGTTGGTGAAGGGACTGGTGGGTAGGGGAAGGGTTGGTGAAGGGACTGGTGGGTAGGGAAGGGTTGGTAAGGGACTGGTGGGTAGGGGAAGGGGTTGGTGAAGGGACTGGTGGGTAGGGAAGGGTTGGTGAAGGGACTGGTGGGTAGGGAAGGGTTGGTGAAGGACTGGTGGGTAGGGGAAGGGTTGGTGAAGGGAAGGTGGGTAGGGGAAGGGTTGGTGAAGGGACTGGTGGGTAGGGGAAGGACTGGTGGGTAGGGGAAGGGAAAGGTGGGTAGGGAAGGGTTGGTGAAGGGACTGGTGGGTAGGGGTTGGGTTGGTGAAGGGACTGGTGGGTAGGGGAAGGGACTGGTGGGTAGGGGAAGGGAAAGGTGGGTAGGGGAAGGGTTGGTGAAGGGACTGGTGGGTAGGGGAAGGGTTGGTGAAGGGACTGGTGGGTAGGGGAAGGGTTGGTGAAGGGACTGGTGGGTAGGGGAAGGGTTGGTGAAGGGACTGGTGGGTAGGGGAAGGGTTGGTGAAGGGACTGGTGAGTAGGGGAAGGGTTGGTGAAGGGAAAGGTGGGTAGGGGAAGGGTTGGTGAAGGGACTGGTGGGTAGGGGAAGGGTTGGTGAAGGGACTGGTGGGTAGGGGAAGGCAGTGGAGGGTAGGTGACGGGTAGCTGAAGGAACTGGTGGGTAGGTGAAGGGTTGGTGAAGGGACTGGTGGGTGGGGAAGGGCCTGGTGGGTAGGGAAGGGTTGGTGAAGGGACTGGTGGGTAGGGGAAGGGACTGGTGGGTAGGGGAAGGGACTGGTGGATAGGGGAAGGGTTGGTGATGGGACTGGTGGGTAGGGAAGGGACTGGTGGGTAGGGAAGGACTGGTGGGTAGGGAAGGGACTGGTGGGTAGGGGAAGGGTTGGTGAAGGGACTGGTGGGTAGAGGGTTGGTGAAGGAAAGGTGGGTAGGGGAAGGGACTGGTGGGTAGGGGAAGGGACTGGTGGGTAGGGGAAGGGTTGGTGAAGGGAAAGGTGGGTAGGGGAAGGGTTGGTGAAGGGACTGGTGGGTAGGGAAGGGGTTGGTGAAGGGAAAGGTGGGTAGGGGAAGGGTTGGTGAAGGGACTGGTGCGTAGGGAAGGGTTGGTGAAGGGACTGGTGGGTAGGGAAGGGTTGGTGAAGGGAAAGGTGGGTAGGGAAGGGTTGGTGAAGGGACTGGTGGGTAGGGAAGGGGTTGGTGAAGGGACTGGTGGGTAGGGGAAGGGTTGGTGAAGGGACTGGTGGGTAGGGAAGGGTTGGTGAAGGGAAGGTGGGTAGGGAGGGGTTGGTGCAGGGTATGGGGGGTAGGGGTCGGGTTGGTGATGGGAAAGGTGGGTAGGGGAAGGGTTGGTGAAGGGACTGGTGGGTAGGGGAAGGGTTGGTGAAGGGAAAGGTGGGTAGGGGAAGGGTTGGTGAAGGGACTGCTGGGTAGGTGAAGGGTTGGTGAAGGGAAGGTGGGTAGGGGAAGGGTTGGTGAAGGGACTGGTGGGTAGGGGAGGGGTTGGTGAAGGGACTGGTGGGTAGGGGAGGGGTTGGTGAAGGGACTGGTGGGTTGGTGAAGGGTTGGTGAAGGGACTGGTGGGTTGGTGAAGGGACTGGTGGGTAGGGGAAGGGACTGGTGGGTAGGGAAGGGTTGGTGAAGGGAAAGGTGGGTAGGGACAGGACTGGTGGGTAGGGAAGGGTTGGTGAAGGGACTGGTGGGTAGGGGAAGGGTTGGTGAAGGGACTAGTGGGTAGGGGAAGGGTTGGTGAAGGGACTGGTGGGTAGGGAAGGGTTGGTGATGGGAATGTTGGGTTGGGGAAGGGTGGGTGACGGGACTGGTGCGTAGGGGAAGGGACTGGTGGGTAGGGGAAGGGACTGGTGGGTAGGGGAAGGGTTGGTGAAGGGACTGGTGGGTAGGGGACGGGTTGGTGAAGGGACTGGTGGATAGGGGAAGGGTTGGTGAAGGGACTGGTGAGTAGAGGAAGGGATGGTGAAGGGACTGGTGGGTAGGGGAAGGGTTGGTGAAGGGACTGGTGGGTAGGGGAAGGGTTGGTGAAGGGACTGGTGGGTAGGGGAAGGGACTGGTGGGTAGGGGAAGGGACTGGTGGGTAGAGGAAGGGTTGGTGAAGGGACTGGTGGGTAGGGGAAGGGACTGGTGGGTAGGGGAAGGGTTGGTGAAGGGACTGGTGGGTAGGGAAGGGTTGGTGAAGGGACTGGTGGGTAGGGAAGGGACTGATGGGTAGGGAAGGGACTGGTGGGTAGGGGAAGGGTTGGTGAAGGGACTGGTGGGTAGGGAAGGGACTGGTGGGTGGGGAAGGGACTGGTGGATAGGGAAGGGACTGGTGGGTAGGGGAAGGGACTGGTGGGTAGGGAAGGGTTGGTGACGGGACTGGTGGGTTGGGGAAGGGACTGGTGGGTAGGGGAAGGGTTGGTGAAGGGACTGGTGGGTAGGGGAAGGGACTGGTGGGTTGGGGAAGGGTTGGTGAAGGGACTGGTGGGTAGGGGAAGGGTTGGTTAAGGGACGGGTGGGTAGGGGAAGGGACTGGTGGGTAGGGGAAGGGACTGGTGGGTAGGGGAAGGGTTGGTGAAGGGACTGGTGGGTAGGGGAAGGGTTGGTGAAGGGACTGGTGGGTAGGGGAAGGGTTGGTGAAGAGACTGGTGGGTAAGGGAAGGGTTGGTGAAGAGACTGGTGGGTAGGGGAAGGGTTGGTGAAGGGACTGGTGAGTAGGGGAAGGGACTGGTGGGGAGGGGAAGGGTTGGTGAAGGGACTGGTGGGTAGGGGAAGGGTTGGTGAAGGGACTGGTGGGTAGGGAAGGGTTGGTGAAGGGACTGGTGAGTAGGGAAGGGTTGGTGAAGGGACTGGTGGGTAGGGAAGGGTTGGTGAAGGGACTGGTGGGTAGGGAAGGGTTGGTGAAGGGACTGGTGGGTAGGGAAGGGTTGGTGAAGGGACTGGTGGGTAGGGAAGGGTTGGTGAAGGGACTGGTGGGTAGGGGAAGGTTGGTGATGGGACTGGTGGGTAGGGGAAGGGTTGGTGAAGAGACTGGTGGGTAGGGGAAGGGTTGGTGAAGAGACTGGTGGGTAGGGGAAGGGTTGGTGAAGGGACTGGTGTGTAGGGGAAGGGACTGGTGGGTAGGGAAGGGTTGGTGAAGAGACTGGTGGGTAGGGAAGGGACTGGTGGGTAGGGGAAGGGTTGGTGAAGGGACTGGTGGGTAGGGAAGGGTTGGTGAAGGGACTGGTGGGTAGGGAAGGGTTGGTGAAGAGACTGGTGGGTAGGGAAGGGACTGGTGGGTAGGGGAAGGGTTGGTGAAGGGACTGGTGGGTAGGGGAAGGGACTGGTGGGTAGGGGCAGAGTTGGTGAAGGGACTGGTATTTAGGGGAAGGGACTGGTGGGTAGGGGAAGGGTTGGTGAAGGGACTGGTGGGTAGGGGAAGGGTTGGTGAAGGGACTGGTGGGTAGGGGAAGGGTAGGTCAAGGGACTGGTGGGTAGGGGAAGGGTTGGTGAAGGGACTGGTGGGTA
Organism: Eriocheir sinensis; assembly: GCF_024679095.1. Classification (NCBI taxonomy): domain Eukaryota; kingdom Metazoa; phylum Arthropoda; class Malacostraca; order Decapoda; family Varunidae; genus Eriocheir; species Eriocheir sinensis. Next base: position 5,154,414 of record NC_066517.1, on the reverse strand, counting down.
GGGGAAGGGACTGGTGGGTAGGGGAAGGGTTGGTGAAGGGACTGGTGGGTAGGGAAGGGGTTGGTGAAGGGACTGGTATTTAGGGAAGGGACTGGTGGGTTGAGTGAAGGGACTGGTGGGTGGGGAAGGGTTGGTGAAGAGACTGGTGGGTAGGGGAAGGGACTGGTGGGTAGGGGAAGGGTTGGTGAAGGGACTGGTGGGTAGGGGAAGGGTTGGTGAAGGGACTGGTGGGTAGGGGAAGGGTTGGTGAAGGGACTGGTGGGTAGGGGAAGGGACTGGTGGGTAGGGGAAGGGTTGGTGAAGTGACTGGTGGTTAGGGGAAGGGACTGGTGGGTAGGGAATGGACTGGTGGGTGGGGAAGGGTTGGTGAAGGGACTGGTGGGTGGGGAAGGGACTGGTGGGTGGGGAAGGGACTGGTGGGTAGGGGAAGGGGAAGGGTTGGTGAAGGGACTGGTGGGTGGGGAAGGGACTGGTGGGTGAAGGGACTGGTGGGTAGGGAAGGGACTGGTGGGTGGGGAAGGGTTGGTGATGGGACTGGTGGGTTGGGGAAGGGTTGGTGAAGGGACTGATGGGTAGGGAAGGTTGGTGACGGGACTGGTGGGTAGGGGAAGGGTTGGTGAAGGGACTGGTGGGTAGGGGAAGGGTTGGTGAAGGGACTGGTGGGTAGGGGAAGGGATGGTGAAGGGACTGGTGGGTAGGGGAAGGGTTGGTGAAGGGACTGGTGGGTAGGGGACGGGTTGGTGAAGGGACTGGTGGGTAGGGGAAGGGTTGGTGAAGGGACTGGTGGGTAGGGGAAGGGTTGGTGAAGGGACTGGTGGGTAGGGGAAGGGTTGGTGAAGGGACTGGTGGGTAGGGGAAGGGTTGGTGAAGGGACTGGTGGGTAGGGGAAGGGATGGTGAGGGGACTGGTGGAGTGGGGATGAAAGGTCAGATGGAAAAACATTATCCTAATTTTTCATAAATAAAGAAGTTATTCAAATTCCAAAACTAGTCACAGTTCTCTAATCTTTCCGAAACAAAAGATTTTCTTCTAATAGAAAATAACTGAAGACGTTATCTTAATCGTTGCTAATCACAAGACGTTTCCCAATCTTTCAAAATCTAAAGACGTGTTTGTAATCCAAAAGTAAAGACCTTTTCCTAATCTCTCAAAAACTAAAGATGTTATTATAATATATCAGAGCCTAAAGCCGTTATTCTAATCTATAAAAAAACTATTGTTTTTAAAAACTCTATCTTCATTTTTCAAAAGCCTGAGACTTTATCTTATTATCTTCAAATGTATGGACCTTATTCTAATCCTCGAGGATGTTGAATTTATACATCCTCATTCTAAAGTATTTCAGTTTTAGAAGAGGTGGGTAACTTTTTGTGCGAGTAATTTCAACAATTCTATAATGAACTCCACATCCACCTCCTCTCTTGCCCTTTTCCCCTGCCACCCTCAACTATGTTACGGCTCTTTACTTTTCCTGCAACTCCGCTGCAGTTACATATCAAGCAAATACCTCATGATTCATTTTGAAGCCTCTTAACCGTACTAAGCACCCTGAGCTTCTTGATAGCTGGTATTCAGTTATCTTTTTTTTCTTTTTTTGAGGAAGTGACAATAATAGTGGAGTGTCGTGACCCAGAACATCATTATCAACTTCAGCCATTACAAGTTCACTGCAGGGCAAAAACCTTTCCCAAACCTCTCCCGACGTCTCCACCTCTCTTCCTGGTGATAAGGTGCAACCTGTATTTCAAGGATCATTCCTTATCATCAGCTAAACCAAACCTAACCGGTAGTGAAATGCCCAGTTTGAAATGTTCAGTAGCAAACAGTCCGGATATCCTATCAGCCATGGTTCTTCATAGTGCGGGTTATTCTCCCGCTCTATAGGTCTTGAAATGCGGGCTCTACTTCTTCACAAATAGATAACTGAATACTAAACAGCAGGACGTACGCCGTTCAGTAATACTAATAGATTTTTAGACCGAGTTATAGGGAAATTCTTTAAATAAAACTGAGTTGCAACGAACTTTTTTGAAGAAGTAACCTTTATGATTATCTCATCGCGTGAGAAACGGAATAGTTATAAGATTCTGCTTCACCACCCTGTCGTTTGCAGCGGAGCGATTTGATGTTGTGATTGAGGCAAACCAGACGGTCGACAACTACTGGATCAGGTTCAACGGACTTATCGACTGCCAGTAAGTATGTCTTGCCTTCAAGCTGAGCAACGTTAAAGCGATATCCGACACTACATGCCATATAAGGAAATTATTATGCAATAGCTGTAAGAGTACTCGTGCATTAACTTTTTCTGTTTATCTTCCGACCCTACTAGTAGAAGAAACCTCAGGAACACAGCAATCAATTCCAGAGTTTTTTTTCAGTACATAAGTATTCTCAGTCTGTAAGAATTATAAGATGAGGACCTCATTGTAATATGCTTTAAAGTTTTATCCTCCATAAACCGTATATGTATGTTTTACAAAATCTAAATCAGTTCTTCAACCATTTAATCACTCAATCAATCCAAGGCGTAAGGAGCTAAAATCGCACCTACTACAGGCAGTTGCAATGTGTGCAGGGCGCCGTGCTGCGCTACGACGGGGCCCCTGACCAAGACCCGACCGCACCTCTCACCTACACCGCCGACTACCCCTCAGGCGTGGTAAACCCTTTAATTTGATTCTACTTGTTTTTTTTTCCCTTCACACATAAATTTGCTTAAAGGAACAATAATGGTGCCCCGATATCATAATCTCTTTTATCTCATTTTTATCATTTAAATTTTCAGCTTGAATCTATTATATTATATATGAACACTTCTTTTAGTTTCTTTCGTTGTTGTCTTTTACATATGTATTTATTCATTCTATATATATCTTTCTTTTTAGGAATATGTTCAGTAAAGGCCTTTTCTTTCCGTTTGGGAAATGTCCGTTCATTCAATAATTGTTCGTCGGCCAAGTATCTGGACACACACACACACACACACCACATACACACACACACACGGAAATCTCTATAGTGCAGTGGTTAGCACGCTCACCTCACAACCGAGAGGTCTTGGGTTCGAGTCTCAGGCGGAGTCAAGATGGATGGGCAGTCTCCTTTAATTCGTGTCCCCTATCCACCAAGCAGTGAATGGGTACCAGGTATCGGTCGGGGGTTAAGTCCCACCTGCCAGGGGAGGACGTTCTAGCCATAACCAAAAATCCATTACCAGAGCTCCAAAAGCTCATTCGGAGAGGCTACTGCTGGGGTCACGAATTTAGAGCGTGACCAGACCATGGTGACTTACACCATCACCGTCACCACCACTATCAGCGCCACTTCTACCATCACCAACATAAACCCAGACAAACAGATATACAGACACAACATTTTATTAGCAAAGACAAAACTCTTAACAGAAAGAAAGCAAGTGGATAAAAACAACAACACTCAGATAAATTATAGCATCATTTTCCTCCACTCAGGTAGTGAATCCTCTCAACACTGCTGGAGACGCACCGGAGGAGGTCACTATAGCCGAACTTGATGCCCTTGTGTCCAGCAGTCTGTCCACAAATGTTGACAAGAAGTTCTATCTCGGCTTCGATTTCCATCGAGTCAACAATACACTTATCTACAACCCATACCTCTACCCCTATAATGGAGGTTAGTATGTTTAATGATACAGTATTTAAGCTTTTCATGGTCAATCACTTTAGTTGGTCAAGGGCATTGTAGTGAAATTAGATCTTTAAACAGACTGATCCACTTCTCTACAACCCTTACTTTTATCCCACAGCAACAGCATACCCCTACATTGGCCTACAACAATACCTTCCTTTTTTCATGGTAATTCGAACTGGTAGGTCACGGGCACTGAGCTCAAATTGTACCTGAATAGACTACATATCCTCTTATCTTAATATAATATACAATACCCACCTTTATCCCTACAGCGGAGACAAGTCTATTCAAAGTTATCCATATTTTCATTTTGTTCACGCAATTTCCAAGTGGATGATCACGAGATAATTATAGTTTATGACATTGCAGTTAGCCTGTTTAACAATATAATTAAGTTAATACTTGAACTGGCACAGAAGATACATTTCACAGCCATTACAATAACTTTGAACGGGGTGAGCTGCAATACGAAGACGCTTTACGTTTCTCGGACTAGCCAACTACCGTTTGTTTGGAAGAGAAAAAGACTGAAAACTCCCGTCCCTGGCAGTTCAGTATGACTGTTGATGTAGCGAAAGTCAGGCCATTACTGAACCGCTTCATTTATATGAAATAAATATGATCAACTAAAAATGTCAAGTAACAGTGTTGATTGCTGCAGGTCATCTTCAATTTGTTCCTCTCAAAAGTCTAATTTTCGTGTAAACTAATTTCTCAACCTCCACAGTGGGTGACGAATGGCGGATCAATTCGCCAATGATTAACGGCATCGCCTTTAAACACCCGCAATCCCCACCGCTTTCCCAACCCTACGCGGAAACCCCGACGCTCTGCAAATACGACGAGGTAGGTACAACAAGTCCCAAAATTGTCACCTATTCTTTGAACGATATAACATTCATTAGAGTATGAGCATAAACTAGAGAAGACGGGTGCTACAGTTTGTTTTAATGTTTGTTTTAGTTCATTTGCATATTTCGTCATGTTTTCAGGTGGGACTAGCTTTCTTACCAACCCAAAAAATACCAAGCATTTTTTTTCAATGGAGAGAAAAATGCTGGTTATAACATAAAGAGACATGAAGCGAGCATCATATATTAGGGAACTGTCAAAGATTGAAGATAGTCTAATGACGATATGAATAAAAAAAAAAAAAATGGACTCGGACAGTTCAAATGATAGATGAACAGCCAAAGTAGACAGAAGAACCGGTGGAGAAATTATATGAAGTATTTGCCGGAATAGGATCAAGGTGATCAATGTGGTCTCCTTGAGCAGGATGAAGTACACTAACACCAGATAGAAATAGAAGGATAACGTTGTTAACGGCCTTCGTAGTTATGATAGTGATTATAATTTTTTGCTGACTCTTACATACGATATTCCTCCTCTCGACCTGGATTTTTTTTTCTTCTTCTTCATAATAATAATGAAAGCGTCTTAAATGTTACTAAATGAAAAGCAAAGATCATGGAACATATGGGCACTATTCAAAATCTATAGGTTAAAAGGTACAAAGAAAACAAAGAAATGTTCTTAAAGTATGTTTCGTTTAACCTAGAAAAGCCCTTCCTCTTTTCCCAAACAATGTACACACACTCAAAAAAGTATCGTTACAGTGGGGTCCGACGAGTCTCATACTAAGCAACCCGGTAATCTCGGCAGGGTTGGTAAAAGTGCGATCACTCCCCACCACCTCAGCTTTGCTGGGGGAGCAGGGGTGGGTTTCATCAAAGTTCCTAAGTCCGCGTGCGAGAAACCTTGGGCATGTTTCACGAAAGCTCCCAAGCCTTGGAGCTCTGCCTATCTCGCTCGCCGCCTTGGGAGGCGCTCCCAAGGAAGGTTCCAAGCGTCAGACTGTAAACATGGCAGCCCCTGAACAACCACGCCAGCACCGACCAAGGAATTTTCGCCTGAGAAGTACGATGACACCGAGTTCAAGAAGAGGTTCAGGGTGGACTGTGCTGGCCTGTTGTTCGTCACTGACTTGGTGCGACACGTGATTGGCAACAGGACTGAGAGGAACCGTGCGGTCACAGCGGAGCTGAAAGTGGCGTTGACTCTGCGATACCTCGCCACCGGGAAAATGCAACAGTGCAGCGCAGATGACTTTGGAGTTTCCCGGGCCACAGTCAGCAGAATCATCACCCAGACTGCGGATGCTCTCGTGACACAAGAGAATATGAGGCGGTTCATGGGCTTCCCTTTAAACCGGGGGGTAGCAGCAGAGAATGAAGGCGAAGTTTGCCGAAATTGCTGGTTTTCCCGGTGTGGTGGGTGCTGTTGATGGCACCCACGTAAGAATAGTGGCCCCACATGAGCATGAAGATGTGTACGTCAACCGCAAGAACTACCACATCATCAATGTGCAAGTGTTATTTGATGCACAGTACAAGCTGCGGGACATGGTGGCGAGGTGGCCAGGGTCTACTCACGACTCACTAAATGTTTGTTTACACCGTGGTGCCGTTGAAGATGCAGATGGAACAAAAATACGTGCACATATTCCTTACAATGAAGATACAATCGCTGTACTTCAACTAAATATCAATTGTTTATATTTATAATTCCATAATTATACATAAGAAGTGTAATTTAGGTTAACTGAAGACATATTAGACGTCAAAGCGACGCGGAAGTTTGGCAACGCTGGTTTCTCCCAAGACCGCCCCCAATCCTACTTGGAAGTGCTTGTGGCGCGGTGATGAAACACGCCCAAGAAATTCTCCCAACTGCGCGTGACGTCACTACGCCTGGAAGAGCACTATGATGAAACCCACCCCAGGACAGGACCCCCGTAAGGGAGGGATAGAGAGGAAGGGAGACACTGAGCTATCAGATATCACCATAATAATAATAATAATTTGAGTGCCACTTGTTTAAGCTTTAGAGTGACATTATAACATATAATATTTCCCCATGTCAAAGACAAAACATCAACCATCAACGCATGTCAGATATAGTTAATTTCCGCGTGGCATCTAGACGAGAGTCTCTTGTTTTCTACTATAGAGAATTTGACAAGTGATTACTGCATGGATAGCTAATTTAGTCTGCCATGACATTACAGCACCACCTATGACAAAAAAGCCCACCTCAAGATCACTAACCCACCACAATGACTTAGGGCATTCATGGTGGGTTGTGCTATGCCACCACCGCCTACAATTAGCTCGAATTAGGTGTTTTATGGCGAGCCCTTTTTAGGGTTCACCGTATCACAGCCACGACTCGAGAAAGCCCAGAAAAGGGTCTGCCGACATTCTCGGGTTAAACTACTCCAACCGAACTTTACGACCTGACAGCTAACAGGGGGGCTTTGCCCCTCTCGATCCCCCTGCTAACCCAGATGGGATGCGCCCCCTGGACCCCGCCCCCCCCCTTACCTTTACTGGACGGAATACATTGTTGCAGCGTGGACAAGGAAATGGTGAAACCGCTCGCCAACATCTTGCAACGTACGCTTGAACATGCTTGCGAAATGGTGAGTGTGCCTCCTGAACTTGGGAATGTTGCTCCTCACATCCATCACATCTGTCCGCCATTTCTCCTCTTTAAATACTGATGAGTGGTGAGCCAGGCACGGGCAAGCCAAGAAACGACTGTTATATTCATCACACATATGAAACCAACATAAAAGCCTCTCAAGCCAACTACTTGAACTCCGGAATCTCTTACATTTAATACTTGATGTTGCTGTAACACTTATCCCCTTAGCAAGAGAGGGATTCCAGGCATTTATTAAGCAGGCGCACTATCGCCATCAAAATGGCACTGCCCCACAGGGCCGCCATTGGTGGCTTTATTTACAAAATATATATTTTTGCCATAAGTAGAGCACAGAAATGCTTCATTTCAGGTAGAGAGCATCATTGCAATAGCTTCTTTTACCCTACAATCTCCCTGGTCATCATAGCCCTCCCCATTACCTGGTGTTTTAAGTTTGTTGAAAGGGAAAGGAATATTATCTGTTCCTTCTTATCATCACTTGTAGACGCAGTATTTGTTTGATGTGCCGGTAAAACTAGAGTAGTACAATAGTATGTGATACCTTGGAAAGGTTATTACTCCCGTGGGAGCAATATTGGAGGCGCGTAGTGATTCTCCATATATACCGCACTAAGATATCAAGATCTTTTATAGTATCAAATATCCAATGTTTTATTTCCAATTCACTGAACGTCGAACAGACCCAGTTTATCTTTCAGTCCTGAATACTAGTAGTCATGATCGGTTATGTTATGAATTCTCTCAATTTCAGTCTAAAAAAACTACACAAGATTGGTCATTCGTTTACCGATTACCATTGATGAGGTTTCAGGTCCTACTCCACTGCAGGCGTATCGCTCCACAGGGCTGTCAACAATGTAATGATGTTAGCACCTAGAAGTTTACCATTTACCGTTAATGAGGTTTCAGACCCTGCTCCACCGCAAGCGCATCGCTCCACAAGGCCGTCAACAATGTAATGGTGTTAGCACCTAGAAGTTTACCATTTACCGTTGACCGTTGATGAGGTTTCAGGCCCTGCTCCACTGCAAGCACATTGCTCCACAGGGCCGTCAACAATATAATGATGTTAGCACCTAGAAGTTTACCGTTTACTGTTGATGAGGTTTCAGGCCTCGCTCCACTGCTAGTGCAGCGCTCTGCGAGGGCCATCAACAATTACGATATTGGCCTCGATAATAATCCTCGATACACTTTTGCAAAACGTCGTAGTGAGTGAGTGAATCTTGATTGCTTTCATGAATAGCCTACTGATGTCCTTTTAATAAACTTGGCAATTAGGTGATGTACTCAGTGACCCACTAACCGACATCTTTAAGATGTCGGCAAATACTGGTTATGTGCCCAGCGTATGGAAAGTAGCTAATGTGACGACAATTTTAAAAAAGTGGGACAGGTCAGCTGCTTCAAACTATCGCCCAATTAGCTTAACATCGGTTATAGGCAAGATGCTGGAGTCCATAATAGCCAGGAACATTCGGGAGCATCTAGAGAAACATAGCTTAATTCAGGACTCGCAGCATGGGTTCACTAAAGGTAGGTCATGCCTCACCAGTCTCTTGTCCTTCTACAATAAAGTATTTCAGGCGGTAGACAGAGATGAAAATTATGATGTAATCTATCTTGATTTTAGTAAAGCGTTTGACAAAGTTCCTCACCAACGACTGTTGCTTAAATTACAGGCTCACGGAGTAGAGGGTAAAGTTTTTAACTGGTTCAAGGCGTGGCTTAGCAATATGAAGCAAAGAGTGCAAATCAATGGTGAAAGATCTGACTGGGGATGTGTTACGAGTGGGTCCCACAAGGTTCAGTATTGGGTCCAATTTTGTTTATTATTTATATCAATGACTTAGATACAGGAATTAGTAGTGATGTCAGTAAGTTTGCAGATGATAACAAGATCGGTAGAGTAATTGAGTCGGATCAGGACGCTAGTATTCTCCAGGATGAACTAAACAGATTGTATGACTGGGCAGATAAATGGCAGATGGAGTTCAATGTAGGGAAGTGCAGTATTCTGAGTGTAGGTAGGAACAACCCCTCTCATAACTAGTGCTTAAATGACACTCTCATAAGCAGGTCTGGGTGCGAGAGAGATTTAGGGGTCTTAGTTAGCTCTGATCTCCGTCCAAGGGCACAATGCATTCAAGCTAGAAATCGAGCAAATAGGGTACTGGGACTTATTTCAAGGAGCGTAAGCGACAGTAGCGCCGAAGTCTTCTTCAAACTATATTTAGCATTAGTTAGACCTGATCTTGACTATGCGGTTCAATTCTGGTCACCGTACTATAGAATGGATATCAAAATGTTTGAATCAGTGCAGAGGAGGATGACTAAGATGATTCAAGGGTTACGAAACTTGCCATACGAGGAAAGACTCAAACAGTTGAACTTGCATTCCCTAGAAAGGCAAAGGGTGCGTGGAGACATGATAGAGGTTTATAAATGGATGAAGGACTTTAATAAGGGGGATATTCATAAGGTTTTGTTGGTAAGAGAACCGGGTAGGACACGAAGTAATGGGTTTAAACTGGATAAATTCAGATTCAACAGGGACATAGGCAAAAATTGGTTTACTAACAGGGTTGTGGATGAGTGGAATAGGTTTAGCAGTCATGTGGTGAGTGCCAATACAATTGTCACATTTAAAAATAGATTAGATAAATTCATGGACAGCGATATTAGGTGGGGTTAGATACACGGGAGCTTAGGTTCAAAGGAGCTGCCTTGTACAGGCCTACCGGCCTCTTGCAGACTCCTACGTTCTTATGTTCTTATGTTCTTATAATGTACCATCCTGGAACTAATGGTTCCACTGTACGTGTCTTTTCTCTCATGAACAAGCTTTCGGCATCTGAAAAAAAAAAACTTCAAATTGCAACACTAAAAACATTGCTGGTAAGAAAGATAAAGTCTAACAATAACGCAAGGTGTTTATCATATTGTCTCTTAAATGGACGAAATTTTAACTATTCACTGTGTGAAGTGTTAAAGCATAATTTCATCACGCAAACACGACAATATTATAGTGCTACATACAACACAGATCAAGTCAGTTCGACTAAGTCTCCACCTGTGTGTTTCATGGAGCGTTACTGCGCCAGCTCAAATTCTACTGCTTCATTGAGTCCCGCTCACTTGATTCAGGCAAGTGAAGCCACACAGAATACACACAGCGATACCAACATGAGTAGCCTGTTATCAATGGCTTCGTCCTCGGTGTCAGTTTGTATCGTGCTGAATGTGTAACGATACTTATTTGAGTGTGTGTACATTAATGGCCAATCCACAAGCAAGCTCTCAACTCAGGCTGGATATTGGTGGAGGATCGAAAAGGTTAAATCCTGCTGGTGGGAATACTCTGCGTATTTTTTTTTTAAGAGAGTACTGATGTGCCGTCCTTTGGCACCTTCACAGACACCTTTGTGTGAGGGAGACTTTTGCAGCTGCTTCTACGTGCTGGAAGTAGACCTGCACGAGACGGTGGAGTTTGTGCTGGTGGACGAGGGCAATGTTGGAGACGAGAACCATCCATTCCACCTGCACGGCTACAACTTCGAAGTGGTGGCCATAGGAAGGATTGGAAGGTAAGTCCGCTGCGTGGTGCATTCCGTGGTCAAAGGCTTTTGTTTTTGTCGAGGCTGGAGATGACACAGTGACCTCGATGGACTTCTTGCTCGCACTTCTTCAATATATTCCTCAACTGAAAAGAACTCCAGTGAATAAAAAAAAAAAAAAAAAAAATAAAGAATCAGGCTTAATATGAACATTTCCATTTACATGCATTTGACATTGATACTCTAGAAATTTTATGAAACGTTACGAGTGAATTTCAATAATTTCGTATTGATTTCCTTCTGATTTAATATATATCTTAGTAATGAAATCAGAGGTTAAATAAGGGCATGCAGTACCTTTCGGGGTATGATGATGATGATGACGACAAGAAGCGAACCCCTCGGGTGTATTCTTTCTGCAGCATGACGACAGTGGCAGAGGTGAAGGCGCTTGACGCTGCAGGTGGCATCAATCGAAAGTTGGAAAACGCAGCCAAAAAAGACACTGTCACCATTCCTGACGGTGGTTATGTTGTTATCAGATTCACTGCTGACAATCCAGGTTGGTTATTGATACTTTCCCATCCCACTTCGCACCTGGCATGGAACCTTTCCTCTTCTTTTTTCATTTTTATCCATCTTAGAAAAGAAAAGAAAAATAGCTATTGTTGGTGTTATTCGTATAAAATTCTCATGCAAGATTTTTAGGTGTTGTTGCTCCTCATTGTGTTCTCCCGGAGTGAGACACACAGTGTGTTATTGAAGACGCGCTTGATTATTCTATCTTGACTTCTTGTTCCTTCAGTTACCACGTTCGTTCTCCCCCGGCAGGCTGGTGGCTGATGCACTGCCACCTTCTCTTCCATAACGTTTTTGGAATGGCGGCCGCCCTGCACGTAGGGAAACCCGAGGACTTGCCGCCCGTACCTGAAGGTTTCCCCACCTGTGGCGACTTCGTGCCTCCCTACGACTAGTGGGCACACGTCAAACATTGCTGCACCAAACCACCAGACTATCTTAAACTCTTTTAAATTACGTATACAACCGCTATTACTGAAATGCATGTCGAGCATCTTTTCTCATAATTAGCAACTAACTTTGATATCTTAAAAGATAAAAATAAGAAACAAAGTAAATGATTAAATACAAAATATGAAGTATTATATAAAAAATAAAGCAACTCATATGAAAACTATTTTTTTTCCCAATTCAGTGTGACTGAAAAAAATAAGGTAAATATTTCCTGGGCTGGGAGATTAATCACGTCTGGGGCAGAGTACATGTTGCAGTCGGAGTTTGGCATCTCCCACAGTTAACTCAAAAAGCTGAAAGGTCATGTCAACGTGTGTAGAACAACAGAGAAGCCTGCGTGCTATAGAGGAATGAATGTAGGTAATGAGGCCATTCCTGGCGTGGTGTACATACGAGAGAGAGCGAGGGAGCCGCTTCCCCTGGCGCACATTTACATACTGTACCACAGTACAGCGCAGGGGTGTGAGAACGTGTGAGCGACACTGTTTGAAGGGGTACTCAAACAGAACTCCCCGACACTCACTCGCGTACACCTTCACTTAATAATAGTGTTTTTTTGTTTTCTTTCGTGTGTGTGTGTGTGTGTGTGTGTGTGTGCGCGCTTGTTGATATTCCACTGATTGATAGCCTATTTCTTATCGCAGAAATCTGTCACTTAATGTAAGTATATATATAGATGAATGCCCTCATGGCCACTCCCATGGGACTTGGCATTGGCCAAGTTTTTGGCAATATTTTTAGCGAGCTTCCTGGGCCGCTTCGACTTCGCATTTTTCGACAAAGAGTTAGCTTTACGTCCTTTTCCTTGAGGTGCTGCGCCCTTAGGTTTTCCTTGTGCTCTTCGAGCAATTGATGCTGATTGACACCGAATCTCTCTCTCTCTCTCTCTCTCTCTCTCTCTCTCTTAATATGCATATTATGTGTGTGTGTGTGTGTGTGTGTGTGTGTTTGTACATTGTGTCACATCAGTAGTAACAAATGTACGGAAGTGGGGGTAGCCTCAGCGGGGGGGACTGGAAGTGGGGGTTGGGGGGTCAGGGGGGGGTTACGGAAGAGGGGGTATCTGGACCCCCCCTACCCCCCCATCTCTTTTACCAGGAGGGAGGGTGACGGGAGTTGGGGTGCCCAGCAGGGAGGGGGGGGGGGGTGACGGGAGAGGGGGTACTTGAAGGGTTAAGATAAGATCGTGGGCCCTCGAATGACCACAAGATTATAATCACGGAAAAGGTTAAAGGCATTAGGTTAATGACCAGGCTGGAATATGAATTTACTCTCTAATGCAAGTCCGAAAATAAAAAAAAAAATCGCCATTGAACGTAAGAGTCGATAAATTATTTAAGTTTTTGCTTGGTGTATTGTATCATTATCTTATTTCTCATTTCTCAACTTGTTTCTTCTTATTTCTTTCCTCCTTATATATAAATATATATATATATATATATATATATATATATATATATATATATATATATATATATATATATATATATATATATATAGATAGATAGATATAATATATATAAATATATAAATATATATATATATATATATATATATATATATATTTATATATTTATATATATATATATATATATAAATATATATATATATATATAGATAGATATAGATATAAATATATATAAATATATATATATATATATATATATATATATATATATATATATATATATATATATATATATATATAGATATATATAAATATATAAATATATATATATAAATATATATATATATATATATATATATATATATATATTTATATATATATATTTATATATTTATATATATATATATATATATAAATATATATATATATATATATAAATATATATATATATTTTTTTTTTTTTTTACTCCGGTTATTTGGTGCCATCTAACCCTAAACACTGCAGCACCAAGTCTTTTTTTTCTGATTTTGCATTAATAAATGTCTTATATCTCATTTCTTATCTTCTTTCTTCTTATTTCTTTTCTCAACTTGCATTTCTTTATATTTTCTGCCTACTCTTCGGTGTCATATGACCTTAGACGTTGCCGCATCGAGTTTACCTTTTTCCCTAGATCAAGATAGCGCTCAAACGAAGGCAACCCAGAAATACCTCAGTGAGTCAGCGAAGGGAAGGGAGAGAGAGCGAAAAGGCATAAAGTGAAAAGAGGATCATGCATGCGTGTGTGTGTGTGTTCCATTCTCCTCTGATTCTTGAGAAATCTGCGGCTAGCTCGAAATTTTGTCGGCCAACTTTTTTAGCCGAATATATGTTCCGAAGCGGAATTTAGTGAGGATTCTTATGGTACCTTCAAATTCCTCATACGTCTATTAGTTCCCGAGCTACACCGAGAAAACTGTATTTTTTTTCTCTCGTCAGAGTAGCCTAGCACACCGATAAAACTGTATTTTTTCTTCTCTCGTCAGAGTAGCCTAGCAAATAAAAATCACTCAAAGCTCCTCATCTACGTTCCTTAGAAAGATTGCCATATGTTACTATTAAGAAACTTATCCCAACAACTGCAAATTTGACGCATTTTCATCGAAAACGTAATTTTTAATAATTTTTTATTAACTTTTATGGCGCGTTTCGCGTCATCGTTCGCCAGAACCTTTTACCCTTGATGACACGAAATGCATCATCGTGCGCGAGAGGGTTAAATAAGTCAGATTTATCTCAAATTCACTGTCTGGGCAGACAAATATTCGGAAAAGAGAAGGCAAACCAGTTTGTATATATATATATATATATATATATATATATATATATATATATATATATATATATATATATATATATATATATATATATATATATATATATATATATATATATATATATATATATATATATATATATTCACGTCCTAATGGATATCTTCTTGTTGATTTGGGTATAAATACTCCTGAATCCTACAGTTTCGCTCAACTCTCCTTCCATCATACCTTTCTCCTCCCTCTTCTCTCCTCCCCTCCCTCCCTCCTCCCTTCCCTTTCCTTCCCTCGTGTTATTAAATAAGTCAGATTTATCTCAAATTCACTGTCTGGGCAGACAAATATTCGGAAAAGAGAAGGCAAACCAGTTTGTGTGTATATATATATATATATATATATATATATATATATATATATATATATATATATATATATATATATATATATATATATGCTGTATATTCACGTCCTTATGGATATCTTCTTGTTGATTTGGGTATAAATACTCCTGAATCCCTACAGTTTCGCTCAAACATTGTTGGAGAGCCTCCCAGGTGAACGCGTATTCCAATGGTGAACTCCAGGAAAAAGGAACTCTTACACGTTCTATACTCCCAACATAACGAACCCTATGGTTTAAGCTCTCAGCTACTTCTGATCTTACTCTCTTAAGCCTTTGCAGCTGCTTTCTTAAACCCTCGAAGTCCGCCTTCCTGAAGTCAGGTATTAAGTGTTGTTTCTGCTGACTCTATCCTCCCATTTAATATTAAATCTAATTTCCTTATGATCACTGTTACCTAATGAACCCCCAACCTCAATGTTGCTTATTATGTCCTCTAAATTAGTAACAACAAATCCAAAATATTTTCTTCCCTCGTTGGTGTTCTAATTAACTGCTTAAGGAAACTATCCTGCGGCGGGAAATGAAAAAGAACCATGCAGCATGGAAAAACTGCATGGAAATTTGTGTGCCTGTGAGAACAAGACAACGCTTGCTGAGCACCCAATGATGATCACAAGACTAAGATTCCCACCTGCGGGATATACTGTGAAATTTATTAATAATGCTAAAGCATATGAGCCATCTTATTTAGCATATTATGCCTTTGAGAGTATTCTCGTAAAGCCTTCTTCGAATGGGTGTAAAGAGACATCACTTTGCCATAGCGTATGCTTACATTATAGTGAATAGAAACGGAGAAACAGTAGAAAGCGGATCCTATTGTGGAAGTAATGCTGTAAACCATTTTAGCTGAACCCACACTGTTTTGTATATAGAACGAACTTACATTAGCTGAAGTCACACTGTTTTGTATATAGAACGAACTTACATTAGCTGAACTCACACTGTTTTGTATATAGAACGAACTTACATTAGCTGAACTCACTGTTTTGTATATAGAACGAGCTAACATTAGCTGAACTCACACTGTTTTGTATATAGAACGAACTTACATTAGCTGAACTCACAGTTTTGTATATAGAACGATCTTACATTAGCTGAACTCACACTGTTTTGTATATAGAACGAACTTACATTAGCTGAACTCACACTGTTTTGTATATAGAACGGTCTTACTTTAGCTGAACTCACACTGTTTTGTATATAGAACGAACCTACATTAGCTGAACTCACACTGTTTTGAATATAGAACGAACTTACATTAGCTGAACCCGCACTGTTTTGTAAGGATTGACCAAAGATGTTTTAGTGTTGAAGAAGATGACAGCTGAGTGTTGTTGAAGAATTGGGTATAGGTGTTTGGAAGATTGTGTCGAGTTGATAGGTTGCGAAATCAAGTTTTAGAGGCACCGAAGGACACAAAGCTCCTTTTACCCCTATCGGAAATGATAGCAAGGTCTGAGGTTAATCGTTCTGCAGCCTCAAGTCTGAAGTCTTGTAATTCCTGTTGAGAGGGTCTTCTGCTAAAAGAAGTTGAATAATGCAGAGTGGAGTCGTCAGCGTATGAGTGGATAGAACAGTTTGTTATGGAAAGATCATTGATGAATAATAGGAAGAGAGTGGGTGATAGGACAGAGCCCTATGGAACACCACTGTTGATAGGTTTAAGGAAACAAACAGTGACCGTCTACCACAGCAGAGATAGAACGGCCGGAAAGGAAGCTGGAGATTGTGGGGTTCTTGAAAGGTCTGGACTGCCGAAAATCCCATAAATTCTCAGCAATAAAAAATATAAAATAAAATATCTGTAAATTGAGTTCTCAGACTCACAGCCCCTCTAGTCACTTATTACTATTTAATTATGACCAGTCACACTACCATAGGTTAAAAAGACCAGATGAAACCTGCTCTTATGTTTATTTAAAGCAACAAAGAAATTCGCTTGAAATTAAGAAATAATTAATTAATCCCAGGCACACAGCATCCTACCTATCTATCTTAAAACATCCTATGCAAATAGATTACTTAACTGTAGGTGGGCGAAGCGGGAGCCACACCTGATCTACCTTGTGGTCTGGAGCCCTGGAGTCCCTCTTCAGTCCTCTCTCGTTCCTCTCTGCAACACGCCGTGCCCTCCTTACCTTCCAACGGCTCCCCTCGCCTGCAGCACACAGTCCTCCTGGACTTGTGGATATTACAAAGGCAGGTAAACCACCACGATGGACACGTGGCACGGAAGGATGGTGAGGACGTCTTGTCGCGTTGGAGTCTCGGAGGAAGATGGCTGCTGCGAGCGGCCCGGCCGGCGAGACCCACAAGCCTCAGCTGCGGTCAAGATGCCAGCTCTCGCCACAGTGACATCTCGTTTTCTGTGTAACACTTACGCTAAACGCCCTACGGCTATGGATTATTATTTATTAATAACCTAACAACATGCACGGTAATATTGGGTCATGCATCCCACTCATAATTCAGCTTTGGCAGCAATAACGAATATGATTTGAAATAGGTGCTGTTTCCCGCCTGCTTGGTTTTCCCGCCTGTCCTGTGACTACTTCCCGCTCTCTCAATCAAAATGGCGGGGACTCCCGCGGTATTTTTCCACGGGCTATTCCTTGAATAATGAAATCATGACATTTTGCCCCCCCTTTAAGAATTTTTTTGTCTTCAGAGAAAAGTTTTTTAACTGTGATACGCTGCCAACACTGGTAACATGCCCTACAACTGCACCTACAGAATAGCATGTTCCTGACAGCACGTTCTCACACTTTTCACAAAACCTCTCATACTGTGGTGTATGTCAGTTAACCTCTGCTCAGGTAATTGACGGTTCGCCTGTGAGTGAAAAACCTCAACATTTACGTTAATACTGAAACTAGAGGGAAAACTCCATAGCGAGGCGCCAGTACCTTTTAGAGCGGGCTTGGCGAACTTCGCCACAATTATTCACAATATGTAAGTGGTGTTATGTATGTATACATAGTGTAGGTGGGACAGATGTGGAGTAGCTGTAGGTAGGTGTAAAATGGTGTAGCTTATTGTATAAACTCCTGGCTATCTGCCTAATTTTTCCTACATTATCACACCATGCACCATACCATGCAACTTAAATTTTAAGCATGCCGCAAAACTCTCGGCCAAACCAGCTTTTTCAGGGTTGCATTTACGACTCCACCACCTACAGAGTTGACAGCTCCTATCTGCTCGAAAACACATGGCCGGATAGCGGGGTGCTCCGCCAATCATCCTCGAAAGCACCTAATCTGAACACTTTCGTCACTTGGTTCCTCGACTCAGCTGAATCTTGAGGTCCCAAGATCCGAATATGAAGTCTCCGAGCCACCTAACCTGTCCACTTTGATCATCTTACTCTGCTACCAGACGCTCCTGCAGCGATGCTAATTGTTCCCTCTCCTCTGGGTTTAACTATCCTCCCAACGTCACGTCATGCACTGACTCTGTCTGTCTAGAAGAAACAGTGAGAGGAGCCTCGCTGTCCTCATCATCTTGTATTACTACTGCCGCTCCCACATCTACGGTCTGAGGTTGAAAATAGTGAGCTTTAACTAACTCTAGACACCTCACCTTCTCTTCATCATACTCACTTTCTCGCAAGCAACCTGCGGCTGCATCTGGCCGGTAGTACTGTTTCAACATGTTGATGTGGAACCGTTTTGGGTGTCCGTCAACCAGGAGAATATAAATAAGGTCTTTAACCTTCTCCTGAACCTCGTAAGGTCCCTTCCACTGAGCTAACAACTTGTTGCTCGCAGTGGGAAGCAAAACTAGACACTGTTCTCCTACACTGAGCTTACGCAACTTTGCATTCCTGTCGTAGTAACTTTTCTGTACTTGTTTTGCTTTGAGTAACTCCTCCTTAGCAATGTTACAGGTCTCTCTCAGCCTGTCACCTAGATCTAACACGTACTGGTATGTGGTCTTGACATCCGGGTCCGGAACATTGTCATCCCACAGCTCTCTCAGTAACTGAAGCGGACCCCTAACAGACCTACCATACATTAGCTCAAACGGGGAGAACCTGGTGGAGCTCTGTGGCGCTTCTCTGTATGCGAACAACAAAGGAGCCAGGCACCTAGGCCATTCCTTGGGTTGTTCGGCAGCCATGCGTTTAAGCATTTTCTTAAGTGTGCCGTCAAAACGTTCACACAGTCCATTCCCCATGGGATGGTAGGGCGTGGTATGTAACCCTTTGCACGCTAGCAGACGTAGTACTTCCTCCATCATCCCTGAGGTGAACTGAGTACCCCGATCACTCAGTATCTGTCTGGGTATACCTACTCGGCAAAATATAGTCATGAGAGCTTCAGCCACAGTTTGCGTTTCAATATTCTTCAGCGGCACTGCTTCTGCCCAACGCGTGGCAAAATCTACAAGCGTAAGGATATACAGGGAGCCATCGCTGGCTAGGGGCTTGATCGGCCCCACCAAATCTACCGCTACTCTTTCAAAGGGAGAGTCAATAATGGGCAGTGGCTGTAAGGGAGCAGGCTTTACCCTACCCCTATCTATAGTCTTTTGACACACATCGCACGACCTCACGAATCTAGCTACCTCCTGGCCTATCCCTGGTGGGCGAAGCGGGAGCCACACCTGATCTACCTCGTGGTCTGGAGCCCTGGAGTCCTTCTTCAGTCCTCTCTCGTTCCTCTCTGCAACACGCCATGCCCTCCTTACCTTCCAACGGCTCCCCTCGCCTGCAGCACACAGTCCTCCAGGACTTGTGGATACTACAAAGGCAGGTAAACCACCACGATGGACACGTGGCACGGAAGGATGGTGAGGACGTCTTGTCGCGTTGGAGTCTCGGAGGAAGATGGCTGCGAGCGGCCCGGCGAGACCCACAAGCCTCAGCTGCGGTCAAGATGCCAGCTCTCGCCACAGTGACATCTCGTTTTCTGTGTAACGCTTACGCTAAACGCCCTATGGCTTTGGATTATTATTTATTAATAACCTAATACCATGCACGGTAATATTGGGTCATGCATCCCACTCATAATTCAGCTTTGGCAGCAATAACGAATATGATTTGAAATAGGTGCTGTTTCCCGCCTGCCTGGTTTTCCCGCCTGTCCTGTGACTACTTCCCGCTCTCTCAATCAAAATGGCGGGGACTCCCGCGGTATTTTTCCACGGGCTATTCCTCGAATAATGAAATCATGACAGAGATAAAGGAGCAGAGAGAAGGATAGAATCCGAAAGAGGGCAGTATGGAAAGCAAAGAGTTGTGCCAGACTCTATAAAGCTATGTCTAGGGCAACTGAAAAAGTTTCACCGAAACAGCTCAGAGAGGATGACCAAGAGTCAGTTAAGAGATCAGAAGATCACCAGTAGTTTGAGGGATTGGAACGGTCACCCTTCTTAGGCACAAGGTGTACGAGGGCATACTTTCATCAGGAAGGAAAGGTATATGTTGATAGGCAGAGGCGAAAGAGTTTGACCAGGCAGGGTGTCATCACGGAAGCACAGTTTTTAAGGACAATAGGAGGCACTCCATCAGGTCCATAAGCCTTCTGAGAGTTGAGGCAAAAGAGAGCATAGAAAACATCATTCTTAAGAATCTAAATAACAGGCATAAAGGAGTAAGGGGGGGAGGGGGGGGGAGTAGGAGGAATATTCCCAGAATCGTACAGTGTGGAGTTTTTACAGAAGGTTTGAGAGAAGAGTTCAGCCTTAGGGATAGATGCGACGGCGGTGCTGCCGTCAGGGTTAAGGATTTACATAGATTTACATAGAAAATCAGACAACACAGACCCCATGGTCCAGACTTGGTGGTCTGTCCTTAAACCTAAGTGATTTTACATTAATCAGAAGACTCCAAAACGTTGCATTTCTACTCTAGTTGATATTAAGTTGAAGGAAGTGACGGTCGAGCTTATTTTTGAAGGAGTCAATCGTGTTACACTGGACCACTGACGGTGGAAGCTTATTCCATTCTCGCACTACAACGTTGGTGAAGAAAAATTTGGTGCAGTCTGAATTTACTTGTCTACATCTGAGTTTTACGCCATTGTTCCTCGTGCGCAGAGTGTCATCGATCATAAACAATGTTGATCTGTCTACATTCGTGAAACCATTAAGTATTTTAAAACATTCGATCAGTTTTCCTCGGAGGCGACGTTTCTCAAGAGAGAACATGTTAAGGGTAGAAAGCCTTTCTTCGTAGGATTTGTTGCGCAAGGAAGGGATAATTTTCGTTGCCCGACGCTGAACACATTCTAATTCAGCAATATCCTTTGCATGGTGGGGAGACCAAAACTGTACCGCATATTCCAAGTGGGGTCTGACTAAACTGTTGTAGAGCGGGAGTATTACATCTTTATTCTTGAATACAAAGTTTCTTTTAATGAAGTCCATCATTCTGTTCGCTTTATTTGCTGCATCGATGCATTGCTGTGAGAATTTGAGGTTTGACGCGATTTTGACCCCCAAGTCTTTGACGCATTGAACGCTTTTGAGTTTAACGCCGCGCATTTCGTATTCGAACTTCTTATTCCTCGTTCCAACTTGAAAGACCTGGCACTTGTCTACGTTAAAGGGCATCTCCCATCTATCCGACCAAGCTGAAATTTTGTGCAAATCCTCTTGGAGGCTTTGCCTGTCTTCGTCAGTGAGAACCGAGTTGCCAATCTTTGTGTCGTCTGCAAATTTACTAATGCGGTTATTGAGTCCAACATCCACGTCGTTGATGTAAATAATGAAGAGCACTGGGCCAAGGACCGAGCCCTGAGGGACGCCACTAGTGACAGGGAAACGACTGATTGTATTCGATTTTTTTAGTCTGAACGTTTTCGACAGTTTAACATGTTTAAGAATGAATATTTTCGACAATGATTTGGCAACGTAGACTGATTATTTTCGATGGTTCTGCAATATATTTTTCAATCATGATTATTTTCGACACATTAAAAACATTGGTTGGAATGTTTTCGAAACTAAATAAACTTCACTATGAATGTTTCCGACACTAAAAAAATATTGAACTGAATGTTTTCGACATAAATAAATTTTTGAACTGAATGTTTTCGACACTAAGAAATGGTAAATTCTGAATGTTTTCGACACTGGAAAAAATGAACTGTCACATCACGTCACGTTTAGACTTAAACAAAAGACTAGAAAAACTAGAAAAAAGCTATCACACGTCACACTTAAAAAGACTAGAAAAAAATCCTGTGCTTCATGGTAAACTCTGCTCTACAGATTGAGCAAGTGGATCCAATCCTTTCTACACAGTAGTCACAGTAGTAGCTATGACCGCAAGGAATCAGAATGAATCTGACATCTTTCACCTGGAAACACACCTTGCAATTCATCGGATTGTCTGCTACTTCCTCTTCCTCTTCCTCTTCTTCCTGAGGTTCAATGTCAATGTTTTCTTCATCAAGTTCGAGATCAAAATCCACATGTCTCTTCTTGAAACTAGTCACAGTATGTGACATGGCACTCAGGAATTGCATTGGTGTGTAGGTCTCATCTCCAAGCTTTCCAAAGTAGAGACGTCTTTTTTCCATGTTTCTTTTTGACACAATTTTCCTTGGCCTGTTAAGTGTTGTCAGGCCATTGTTCGTGCGAGTGATATCTAATTCTGCCCTCTTGCTGGTCTTATTCATCTGCACACAAAGTGCCAGAAAGATGGGTGATTCACCTTGCATTCACGATTTAATCTTGAGTGTAATGACTCGCAATCGTTGTTTGTGGAGCGATCAAGGCCAAAACTGTGAGGTTTGAAGGGCCAACCTGTAGCAGCCAAAAATTCTGCCAGTATTTCAGAAGCTGTTTCACCATAGTCTTCTCCTCTGCAGCCTCAACAAGGCTAAGTGCTTGTTGCTTGAGTTGCTGGAATGCAGGCTCAATCTGATCCTCTGGAAGGAAAGGAATCGACATGAGCATCCGTCCCCAGCGCTTGAAGTCCTTGTTGGATGCATAGACATTTGTCAGTCCCACTTTTTGTATCTTTGCATATATACTCTTGGCATAGTGAAACTGACAACCTGACAGCTTCATGTCAGGGAAAGCTTCGAAGAATGCTTTTCGACTTGCTTTCTCGAAATCAGACATGCCGGCAACAGGCTTGAAAGCTGGCGCAATCGTCTTCAGTTTTGCAAGCACACCCTTGTACAGCTCAAAGCTTTTGCTCGTCATAAGGACGTGGAGAATGGGCAGTACATTGCCTTTGAAAACACCATGGACAATAAAGTACTGCCTGTAGGGCCTCGGTGTTGCAAAAAAGGTGGCGTCGAAAGCAATTTCTTTGACTTCAGACAGATGTTCCTTCATTCCGTCAGAAAGAAACATCACTGCCTTGTCTTCACCAACCTCAACACTGGCTGCAAAGTTCTGACCATATGTACTGTTTTGGCGAAGGCTTTCAACCACCTCCTCGTGGCAAGAGGGAATGTTCGGCTGCTGTGCTCGCCTATTTTATACAAAGATGATTCAATCTGCTTGAATGTTACTCTCCCACCTACAGAGCTGTTGGATGCTGCTGCATCATCAAAGGCACGTCGTAGAGACCGAGTGTCCTGCAGGTTGCACACCTCGTTCCGCAGGTCCCTGAGGAAGCTGAACTTGTCATACTCATAAGCCTCGAGATCATGATTGTGTGCAGCCCCTTGAGAGCATGATCTTCATCCAACACTATCTTCGCAGTACCTTTGCAGTGGCGAGAATGTTTGAGTGCACAGGTTAGGTAAATGTATTTGCCATTCTGTGACTTCTTGTTTTTGCTGTAGATGAAGGCATCAAACAAGATCATCTTAGTTCTTCCTTTCTTGTACGTCCCCTCTGTGTAGTTGCTCATCGTGGTCGCGGAGGTCGGAAGGTCACTCAACACGTAGTCTGTAGTGTAACAAGAAAGACTACAATATAATATAATATGTAACAATAATATGAAAGATTGATCTAACTATGTGACGTGGTAATGCGTCTGTCCCTCCCCTTTTAACGAAACAAAAATCAAGTCACCTTCTCTCTCTTCTTCCTCTCTAACACTGCCATCCAATCCATACCAAGCTTAACCAATAGACAAATAGAAATAATGAAATGAGTGAACCGTTTCGAAACACTTGAACACCTCCTTACTACTACTACTACTACTACTACTACTACTACTACTACTACTACTACTACATATTTCTGCTACTACTACTACTACTACTACTACTACTACTACTACTACTACTACTACTACATACTTCTGCTACTACTACTACTACTACTACTACTGAGACGACTGATTGTATTCGATTTTTTTAGTCTGAACGTTTTCGACATGAAATGAGTGAACCGTTTCGAAACACTTGAACACCTCCATACTACTACTACTACTACTTCTACTACTACTACTACTACTACTACTACTACTACATATTTCTGCTACTACTACTACTACTACTACTACTACTACTACTACTACTACTACTACTACTACTACTACTACTACATACTTCTGCTACTACTACTACTACTGAGACGACTGATTGTATTAGATTTTTTAGTCTTAAGGTTTTCGACATGAATTGAGTTATCAGTTTCGAATAACTTGAACACCTCCATACTACTACTACTACTACTACTACTACTACTACTACTACTACTACTACTACTACTACTACTACTACTACTACTACTACTACTACTACTACATATTTCTGCTTTAGCTAGGTAATTGTTGTGTCGAAAATAATCCAAAACGAACACTAAATGTGTAAGAGTAGTGTCGAAAATAATCCAAATAAGTTAAATTTATGTGTCGAAAACAGTCCAAAAAAACATAAAATGGGTTGTCGAAAATAATACTTCTTGGCAAGAATCGAAAACATTCAGTGTAAATTACTTTTGTAGAAAATCGAAAACATTCAGACTAAAAAAATCGAAAATAATCAGCGACCCCGTGACAGGCGCCCACTCTGAGTTAAATCCGTCAATCACTACTCTTTGTTGTCTGTTGCTCAACCAATTCGCGATCCATTGGTTTACTTGACCGTCAATACCTATTTGCTTTAATTTGTAAAGTAATTTATGATGCGGGACTTTATCAAACGCTTTCTGGAAATCAAGATAGACTACGTCCAGTGATTTGGTTACGTCATAAACAGTGAAGAGGTCGTTATAAAAGGTTAATAGGTTTGATAGGCAGGATCTTTTGTTTCGGAAGCCATGTTGTGAGTCCCCAATCAATGAGTGGCTTTCAAGGTAATTCACAATTTTGTCTCTAATTATGCCCTCAAGTAGCTTACCTACAACCGAAGTTAGACTAATGGGCCTGTAATTACCTGGTACTTTTTTGTCTCCTTTCTTGAAAATCGGTGTCACGTTACCCTTTTTCCAATCTGAAGGGACGATGCCTTGTCGCAAGGACATATTGAATACGGTTGTGAGGGAGGAGAGTATTTCGCTCTTTGTTTCTTTCAGCAGAGTTGGATATACTTTGTCAGGTCCAGGACTTTTATTTGTTTTAAGTGAATGGAGAGCTTTAAGGACTTCATCGGTTGTTATTTCAAAATTAGGCAATGCATGCTCGAGATTTACAATAGTACTGGTGTTGGTGGTTGCGAGAGGAAGACTGTTAGTATTAAACACCGAGGAAAAGTAATTGTTTAAGAGGTTTGCAATGTGTTGGCTGTCAGTCACTAGTGCACCGTCGCTGTTTGTTAAAGGTCCAATACCACTTTTGATCGCCTTTCTGTTGTTTATGTAACTGAAGAAAGATTTCGGATTATTTTTACAGTTGGCTGCAATATTTTCTTCGTATCTACGCTTTGCCTGACCTACTAGTCTTTTTTACTCGTCGCCTGGCATCATTATAAAGTCTAATGTTTTCGGGCGTGCTTTGTTCTTTCTTTAACCTGTAAAACAATTTTCTCTCATTGACTGATTGTTTAATTTCGCTATTAAACCACGGTGGGCTTTTATTAGTGTTAACTCGCTTCTCGCACAAGGGGACGAATGTGTTCTGCTGAGTGAGTAAGTGATTTTTAAGGCTTAGCCAGGCTTCCTCTACGTTGCCGTCATCTGATAGTTGTATTTCTGTTAGTTTTTGTCGGATTTCTACGAAGTTAGCTCTTTTGAAATTGGGCACCTTTACTTTATTTTCAGTCACTGATGATTGAGCTTTAATGTCGACGCGCACTAATTTATGATCGCAAGAACCGAGGTGTTCTCCTACCGTGACACTACTGACTAGGTTATCTTGGGTTGTTATAACAAGGTCGAGTATATTATTTTGTCGAGTTGGCTCAGAAACCATTTGGCTTAGATAATTTTCTTCTAGAAATTCGATCAATCTATGTGACTCGCCTTCTGTACCTGACAGTGTCGCCCAGTCGATATGGGGGAGGTTAAAGTCTCCTAATATCAGCGAGTCGCTGTTATTAAGTGACTGCCTTAACCCTATACGTTCCGACCCGGGCCACAATTGCCCCCCCCCCTGAGGATTTTTGTCAAAACGATCATTTTTTTTTATTACCAAGTTTAAAAGAAAAACAGACCTACTGATAAACGTAGAAAATACCGTAGATTAAGATGCGATATCAAAAATAACCATAGGAGCCTCCGTTATCTTGCTAAACACGAATATTTAGAAACACCGACGCGAATCATTTTGAAGCACGGCGATACGCTGTGAAAAAAAACCCAACGTTCAAACGCCTCCGGATGACGATATTATTACTGTTATAAGTATTAATATACCTGTATTGTATAGTGCTATACTGCATGTTCTGCATCTTTTATGTTAACAAAGCTTTAGCTGATACACTAAACAGACCAACAAACAAGCTGGCTGTAATAAAAACATAATAAAAACGTACACAGCCCGCTGTGTACGAGAGTTATTCAACAGCAGTTGGCGACACGAGCTTGTGATTGCGGCGAGGCGTTAGCTTGGTCTAAAAGCTTACACACTGACTTCACGACATCATCACCTTTTCCGTTACCTGCTACCAAGGTCTGTTCGTGACGTAGGTTGACTCACAAGGAGTATAACAACAGTACTATGGCACAAAGTGAGTATGGGTTTACGGAGCCACAGGAAAATTTTATTACTGATGTTATCGGTGATTTTTTGCGAGATGTTGATGTGTTTCCTGATCCATTATCAGAGAGTGAGGCAGAAGGAAGCGAATTTGAATATCAGGATGCTGCTGCAGAGGTAGATGAATGGATTCCTAACAGACATAGGAAACAGTTAGTAAGAGACAGGTTAGTAAACTCTTTGGATAGCTGCACCAATGTAAATAACTATGATGATTTTCACCTTCCCCACGAAACCAAAGAGCATACAGTCTTCTTACAAAAGCCTAGGAGGTCACAGCCTGGGAAACAAGTAACCTGGCAAAACCAATGGACTAATAATGAGATTGAAAGTAACTTGATACGTGCAGGAAGTTTACTAGGTGAGGCAACTGAGGCTGACACAGCTATAAAAGCATGGGAATTGTTTATTACAGATCATATTATTGATGAAATAGTGCGGAACACTAATGTTAAAATTCAAAAGATAATTGACCAATTATCAGAGAGAGAAACAGTAAAGAAAGACACAGTACACATTAGAACAACAGATTCTGTAGAGATGAGAGCTTTTCTGGGCCTGTTATATGTTAGAGGTTTGTTAGGACAAAACACACATGACCAAAAACTTCTTTTCAAGGAAAAAATAGGTCACCCAATTTTTGGTGCTGTCATGTCATGGCATAGATTTGCTTTTCTTCATGCTAACATAACATTTGACGATCTCGCCACTCGGCCTCAAAGATGGTTACATGACAGGTTCGCAGCAGTGAGGGAACTCTTTGAGGCATTCAATGTGCGCTGTAGTTCAGTCCTACAACCAGACGACTACTTGACCATTGATGAAACCTTATATGGATGCAGAACTCAAATAGGTTTCAAACAATACAACAGGAGCAAGCCTGTCCGATATGGCCTATTATATAAGTCGATCAACGATGTAAGGTATCCGTTTACATTTAGAACAATTGTCTATTCTGGCAAACCCAAAGAAGAGCCCAGCCCCTATTACATACGCGGTACTCTGCCAACAGTCAAAGCACTAGTGAACCAGTTGAGTAGCAGTGTCAACTTGTGTGGCAAGACCATTAGTCTGGACAGACTATACACTAGCTTAGAGCTATTCGATTGGCTGTTGACGAAAGACATCACTGCTTTGGGCACACTAGATCAGTCTAGAAAAGGAATACCACCACAGATAAAGGAAGTCAATGCAAGAGAAGATAAATCTTATGAAGTGTACAAGGAAAAGTGTCAAGGAAAAATGTACCTTAATTCCTATGTGAAACAAACCATAAGCAAGGGCCTGCGTAACGTTTTGCTTTTGAGTACGCTGCCCCCCTTGTTAGGCGTCACTAAAGATGACAATCAAAAGAAGCCAGCAATATATAAACTGTATGACTTCACTAAAGGAGGCACTGATATTGTTGACCAGAGAATCAATTTTACACAGTTAACACCAAGTCTAGAAAATGGACTGTCAATGCATTTTCATATATTTTAGATACTGCTCGAGTGAATTCTCAAACAATATTTGGTAAAAATACCAACAAGGATCCCAGGAGTATAAATTCATTTAATTATGGCTGGGAGCTGGTGATGTCACTATGTATTCCACAAATACGGAGACGGAAGGAAACTCCTGGTTTGCCGCAGAGTACAGTAGCTAAGATCAAACTGCTGCTAGATGACTCTGAACCTGAACTTGATGCTGTGCCTGAAGGGCAACCCGTCAGAGCAGAAAAGCGAGCGAGATGTTCAGCATGTTCAGATTCTATCCAGGGCCAGGTTACACAAATAATAGATCTAAAGTCAAAAGGAGCAGAATAATGTCAATTTGTAAACATGTATTTGGTGATCAGCATCTAAATATATATATATATATATATATATATATATATATATATATATATATATATATATATATATATATATATATATATATATATATATATTTATATATATATATATATATATATATATATATATATATATATATATATATATATATATATATATATATATGTATATATATATATATATATATATATATATATATATATATAGATATATATATATATATATATATATATATATATATATATATATATATATATATATAAATATATATATACATACATACAAATTATGGTACTGTACTGAAAGTTGCCAGGTAGCTAAAATATAATTTGTTGACAGTCACGATTTTTATTTTCTATTTTGTTTGGCAGTGCGCTGAGCGGTTGTGTGACCCAGCAGAAAAAAAGACAGCAAGTCTACAGTCCGAGCCTGGAAACATTATTGTGTTGGTGCACCGTTAGCTATAGTTCTTGTGTTTCTTAGCAGACATTATTAGAAATAGTTTCGGCAAATAGAGTTTTGGCATGGCACCCCGAATTCTATCTGCTGATTAGCTTTTTTTTTTTTTATTATCGGGAGTCATGGAGGGTAGCACTAGCACAGGTGACTTGAGTTGCAGGGAGATGAGAAAGGTAGCCATCTTGGGACACAGCTACGTTTCTAGGCTTAGGTTTGACTCACCGATGAAGATGCCGTGGTTCGAGCTTGCTAAGTATGGTTCACCTGGGGCTAAAGTCAGTAACATCATGCAACGCCCTGTCTGGGAAGAATTTATTGACTACCAACCCGAGTTCACGCTTTTGCTGTTAGGCGGGAATGATATTAATGAGAACACAATACCCAGTGAGCTTGGAAGAGAAATTGCAGAGCTTGCCCTAACGGTTGAAGAACTCACTGGAGGTGCATGCCACATCATAAGCATTGAACCCCGCCTACAGCCGCGGGGTATAACACCAAGAAGGTACAAGACGGTAAAAAATGCAGTCAACAGGTGTCTCGGGAGGCTGCCGGACTCTAAATTCCGTTTCCATGGCATGGGCATAGAAAATGAGGACTTGGGGAGTGATGGAGTTCATCTAAATGCTGAAGGATCCGACATACTTCTTCATCGTCTCATTGAATTAATCGAGGAATGTTTGGGAGCTTAGGCAACTAATGTTTTCTGCCGTTTTCATGAATCTCTCTCTCTCTCTCTCCCGCCTGCCTTGCCGACAAAGTTACCAGTTATGCATTTCTTAGTGGCCGAGCCCAAGATACTCGTCTCGCGACGTAAAAGTGATCCACCCCTAACACACACACACACACACACTAAAGATACTCGTCTCGCGACGTAAAAGTGATCCACCCCTGACTAACACACACACACACACACACACACACAAGATACTCGTCTCGCGACGTAAAAGTGATCCAACCCCTGACTAACACACACACACACACACACACACACACACACAAGATACTCGTCTCGCGACGTAAAAGTGATCCACCCCTGACTAACACACACACACACACACACACACACACACACACAAGATACTCGTCTCGCGACGTAAAAGTGATCCACCCCTGACTAACACACACACACACACACACACACACACACACACACAAGATACTCGTCTCGCGACGTAAAAGTGATCCACCCCTGACTAACACACACACACACACACACACACACACACAAGATACTCGTCTCGCGACGTAAAAGTGATCCAACCCCTGACTAACACACACACACACACACACACACACACACACACACACACCATCTTCTTTCTCTCTATAGAGGTATGGATGTAAGCCACAGTCATTGGCGACCCGGTCGGGGCCAATGAATTGCAATCTTAGCGAGCCTGCGCTAACCTTGCAACTCCCTTACGGATGGAGGCTTGAAAAAAACAAACAAAGATACTAGTCCCGCAACGCAAAAGTGATCCAACCCCTGATGGTAGTGATGATGGTTGTGGTGATGGAGGCAGGAAAAATCAGCACAAAATAGACTTCTGCGTTGAAGATAAGTGTGTCAGAGAGAGAGAGAGAGAGAGAGAGAGAGAGAGAGAGAGAGAGAGAGAGAGAGAGAGAGAGAGAGAGAGGCCAGTCATAGGCTATTTGACCGTTTGAACCTAGCTCCCCTCTCTTCCATCTTTCATAGTATTTTTTTCTCATTTCGCTAAATTTCGCGTTCCTATTCGTCTTGATTTCCTAAAATAATCTCTCTCTCTCTCTCTCTCTCTCTCTCTATATATATATATATATATATATATATATATATATATATATATATATATATATATATATATATATATATATATATATATATATATATATATATATATATATATATATATATATATATATATATATATATATATATATATATATATATATATATATATATATATATATATATATATATTAACCAGGCAACAATGAGTGGTTAGCAAACCATGATAATACCCAAAATAATATCAGTGCCAGTGTCACTTGCTGCGAAATATTCATGTCATTCATATTCAGTTCCTTTCAATATAAGCAAATATACTCTTATCGGCAAAAAAAAAATTACTTTCTATAAATCACTGGCCTCGTATGGTTTATTTTGGGGGGGACCTGGATGCATTGAGAGAGAGAGAGAGAGAGAGAGAGAGAGAGAGAGAGAGAGAGAGAGAGAGAGAGAGAGAGAGAGAGAGAGAGAGAGAGAGAGAGAGAGAGAGAGAGAGAGAGAGAGAGATTATTTTGGGATATCAAGACGAATAGGAAAGCGAAATTTAGCGTAATAAAAAAAATACTATGAAAGATGGAAGAGAGGGGAGCTAGGTTCAAACGGTCAAGTAGTCTATCTCTCTCTCTCTCTCTCTGACACTTATCATCAACGCCACCATCACGACCACCATCATCACCACCATCATCATCATCACCACCATCATCATCACCACCATCATCATCACCACCATCATCATCACCACCACCATCATCACCACCACCATCATCACCACCATAATCATCACCACCATCACCATCATCACCATCATCATCACCACCATCATCATCACCACCATCATCATCACCACCATCATCACCACCATCATCATCATCACCATCATCATCACCATCATCATCACCACCATCATCATCATCACCATCATCACCATCATCACCATCATCACCATCATCACCACCATCATCATCACCACCACCATCATCACCACCACCATCATCACCACCATAATCATCACCACCATCACCATCATCACCATCATCATCACCACCATCATCACCACCATCATCACCACCATCATCATCATCATCACCATCATCACCATCATCACCACCATCACCATCATCATCATCACCACCATCACCATCACCACCATCATCATCACCACCATCATCATCACCACGATCATCACCACCATAATCATCACCACCATCACCATCACCACCATCATCATCACCACCATCATCATCACCACCATCATCATCACCACCATCATCACCATCATCATCACCATCATCATCACCACCATCATCATCATCACCACCATCACCATCATCATCATCACCACCATCACCATCACCACCATCATCATCACCACCATCATCATCACCACCATCATCACCACCATCATCACCACCACCATCAACACCAGCAACATCACCACCACCACCATCACCACCCACATCATCACAAACATCATCATAACCAACATCATCAACTCCATCATCACCACCACCATCATCACCACCATCATCATCACCACCATCATCACCACCATCATCACCATCATCACCACCATCATCATCACCACCATCACCATCACCACCATCATCATCACCATCACCATCATCACCATCACCACCATCATCATCACCACCATCACCATCACCACCATCATCATCACCACCATCATCATCACCACCATCATCATCACCACCATCATCACCATCATCATCACCACCATCATCATCACCACCATCACCATCATCACCACCATCATCATCACCACCATCATCACCATCATCACCACCATCATCATCACCACCATCACCATCACCACCATCATCACCACCATCATCATCACCACCATCATCATCACCACCATCACCATCACCACCATCATCATCACCACCATCATCAACACCAACATCATCACCAGCATCACCATCATCATCACCACCATCATCATCACCACCATCATCACCACCATCACCACCACCATCATCACCACCAGCATCACCACCACCACCACCATCATCACCATCACCATCATCACCACCATCATCACCACCATCATCACCATCATCATCATCACCAACATCATCACCACCATCACCATCATCACCACCATCATCACCACCATCACCATCACCACCATCATCATCACCACCATCATCACCACCATCACCACCATCATCATCACCACCATCACCATCACCACCATCATCACCACCATCATCATCATCACCACCATCATCACCACCATCATCACCACCATCATCATCACCACCATCATCATCACCACCATCATCATCACCACCATCATCACCATCATCATCACCACCATCATCACCACCACCATCATCACCACCATAATCATCACCACCATCACCATCATCACCATCATCATCACCATCATCATCACCACCATCATCATCACCACCATCATCACCATCATCATCACCACCATCATCATCACCACCATCATCACCACCACCATCATCACCACCACCATCATCACCACCATCATCATCACCACCATCATCATCACCACCATCATCACCACCATCATCACCATCATCCTCACCACCATCATCATCACCACCATCATCACCATCATCACCACCATCATCATCACCACCATCACCATCATCACCAAAAAGGAGGAAGAAGAGGATGAAGAAGAGGAAGAGGAAGAAGAGGAGGAAATAGAGGAAGAGGAGGGAGAGGAGGAAGAAGAAGAGGAAGGAGAGGAAGATGCAGAAGAGGAGGAAAAAGAGGAAGAAGAAAAGGAAGAGGAAGAAGAAGAGGTAGGGGAGGAAAAGGAGGAAGAAGCTAGAAGAGGAAGAAGAAGAGGACGAGAAGCTAGGAAGAGGTGGAAAAGTATAGAAGAAGAGGAGGAAGAAGAGGAAGAAGAGGAGGAAAAGAGGGAAGGGGACAATAAGGAGGAAGAAGAGGAAGACTAGGAAGAGTAGGAAGAAGAGGAAGAAAAGGAGGAAGAGGATGAAGAAGAGGAAGAGGAAGAAGAGGAGGAAATAGAGGAAGAGGTGGGAGAGGAGGAAGAAGAGAAAGAGGAAGAGGAGGAAGAAGAAGAGCAAAATCAAGAAAAAGGAAGAAGAAGATGAGAAGGAAGAAGAAAAGGAAGAGTGAGAGGAAGAATGAGGAAGAAGAGTAGGACGAGAAGCTAGGAAGAGGAGGAAAAGTAGGAAGCAGAGGAAGAGGAAAAGGAAAAAGAAGAAGAGGAAGAGGAGGGGGAAAAGAGGGAAGAGGGAAAAGGAGAAAGAGGAAGAGGAGGAAGAAGAGGAAAAGGAGGAAGAAGAGGAGGAAGGAAAGGAGGAAGAGCAGGAAGAAGAGTAAGAGGAAGAAGAGGAGGAAATAGAGGAAGAAGAGGAGGAGGAGGAAGAACAGGAAGAGGAGGAAGATGAAGAAGAAGAGGAAGAAGGAAGGGAAGAGGAAGAAGAGGAAGAGGCAGAAGAAAAGGAAGAGGAAGAAAAAGAGGCGAGAAGCTAGCGAGAAAAGGAAAAGGAGGAAGAGGAGGAAGAAGAGGAAGAGGAAGAATAAAAGGAGAAAGAAGAGGAAGAGGAGGAAGAAGAAGAGCAAAATCAAGAAAAAGGAAGAAGAAGATGAGAAGGAAGAAGAAAAGGAAGAGTGAGAGGAAGAATGAGGAAGAAGAGTAGGACGAGAAGCTAGGAAGAGGAGGAAAAGTAGGAAGCAGAGGAAGAGGAAAAGGAAAAAGAAGAAGAGGAAGAGGAGGGGGAAAAGAGGGAAGAGGGAAAAGGAGAAAGAAGAGGAAGAGGAGGAAGAAGAGGAAAAGGAGGAAGAAGAGGAGGAAGGAAAGGAGGAAGAGCAGGAAGAAGAGTAAGAGGAAGAAGAGGAGGAAATAGAGGAAGAAGAGGAGGAGGAGGAAGAACAGGAAGAGGAGGAAGATGAAGAAGAAGAGGAAGAAGGAAGGAAAGAGGAAGAAGAGGAAGAGGCAGAAGAAAAGGAAGAGGAAGAAAAAGAGGCGAGAAGCTAGCGAGAAAAGGAAAAGGAGGAAGAGGAGGAAGAAGAGGAAGAGGAAGAATAAAAGGAGAAAGAAGAGGAAGAGGAGGAAGAAGAAGAGCAAAATCAAGAAAAAGGAAGAAGAAGATGAGAAGGAAGAAGAAAAGGAAGAGTGAGAGGAAGAATGAGGAAGAAGAGTAGGACGAGAAGCTAGGAAGAGGAGGAAAAGTAGGAAGCAGAGGAAGAGGAAAAGGAATAAGAAGAAGAGGAAGAGGAGGGGGAAAAGAGGGAAGAGGGAAAAGGAGAAAGAAGAGGAAGAGGAGGAAGAAGAGGAAAAGGAGGAAGAAGAGGAGGAAGGAAAGGAGGAAGAGCAGGAAGAAGAGTAAGAGGAAGAAGAGGAGGAAATAGAGGAAGAAGAGGAGGAGGAGGAAGAACAGGAAGAGGAGGAAGATGAAGAAGAAGAGGAAGAAGGAAGGGAAGAGGAAGAAGAGGAAGAGGCAGAAGAAAAGGAAGAGGAAGAAAAGAGGCGAGAAGAAGCGAGAAAAGGAAAAGGAGGAAGAGGAGGAAGAAGAGGAAGAGGAAGAATAAAAGGAGAAAGAAGAGGAAGAGGAGGAAGAAGAAAAGGAGAAAGAAGAGGAGGAAGAAAAGAAGGAAGAAGAGGAAGAAGAAGAAGAAAAGAAGGAAGAATAGGAAGAGGAGGAAGAAGAAGAAAAGAAGGAAGAATAGGAGGAAGAGGGAGAAAAGGATTTTATTTCTTGAGAGTTTCTTTTCACTCATTATTCACTATTGCTTTACACCATTGATTAGGTTCCAGTACTTAGTGTTCACGAGCGTTATTGTTGTTCAGAAAAATCATTACGATGCTGGCTATACGAGCGCGAAAAATCTCAAGGGGTCGGAACGTATAGGGTTAAGACGCTGTACATTTCAAGGTCGTCATCGAGTGATTGCCCGGGAGGTCTGTAGGTGACAGATATATTTAAGTTGACTTTTGCAATGTTTACTCGCACGCACAAATGTTCAACGTTACTGTTTCCCGGTGTTTTGTCAGTGGGTTGCAAATAGGAGGAGATATTTTGGGCTAGGTGCTAGAAGTCTCTGGAAGAATTAGAAAAAGCAAGGTTTTGACATTTACTATGAATGAAAGAGCTATTGATAGGTCGAAGAATAGAGTTGGCACGATTCTGGGCAGAAATATAAAGATATAAAGAGTGCGAAGGCTCTGGTACCTTTTATGAGCTGCCTCTTTATCTTTGATAGCACGAGAACAAGCGTGATTAAACCAAGGCTTTTTAGCATGAGGAGTAGAGAACGTACGTGGAATGTATGCCTCCATTCCAGAGACAATGACCTGTGTGATGCGAAGAAAGAGATACAAACATAAGGTTGTGATTGGAGGAGTCCATCAGAGAGAACAGTTTGACAGAGTAAGCAGAAGGGTTAGAGGTAAGGAAGAGGTCTAGTATGTTGGGCCTGTCTCCAAAACGGTCGGGGATACGTGTATGGAGCTGAACCAACTGCTCTAGATCATTGAGGAAAGCAAAGTTGTAGGCTTGTTCACCAAGCTGGTCAGTGAAAGAGGATGAAAGCTAAAGCTGGTGATGAACATTGAAATCTCCTAGGATGGAGATTTCAGTGAAGGGAGAGTGGGTGAAGATGTGCTCCACTTTAGAGTTTAAGTAGTCAAAGAATTTTACATAGCTGGTAGAGTTAGGTGAGAGATAAACAGCACAGACGTATTTACTAAAGGTCTCAGGGGTCGTGTTCCCCTGTTTTTCGCATATAAAACCTTAACAAAGCGTCGGACAAGGATGTTATTTTGGCAGTGGATATTTGAGACCCCGACCTAATGGGCAAAAATATGATTTGGTATCACATGTGGATAATGAGGCACTTATAAGAATAAATTAAGGGTAAACTTGGCTACAAATTAAAGGCACTGTGAGCGAGGCTACCCCCGCCAACGACAAAGGTGTTGTTGGGTAGTTGGGTGGGGATGATTGTGTGAAGAAGGAAAGGTTGGGTTTGGGGGAGGTTGGTGAACCAACAAGGGATGAAACTAGAAACTACTGCTCGCTTACATACATGTACTACCAATAGTCACATTTTCCATGTAAAGGATAAGTAATTTCCTTCGAGTAAAACTGTTTCTCCCCAACTGATAGTCCATATAAGGAACATCCATATTTACAGTAGATTAAATATTGCTACGGTGTGTGTGTGTGTGTGTGTGTGTGTGTGTGTGTGTGTGTGAAGCAGTAAGACATAATTGCTGGTTGGATGGATGATTACTCATACGTCAGAACTAACGTCACATCGACGTCACGAGAAGATGGGCGGGGCGGGGCTAGCCTCGCTCACGGTGCCTTTAACTTTCAGCCGAGTTTACCCTAAATTTACTCCTATAAGTGCTTCATTATCCACATGTGACACTAAATCGTATTTTTGCCCATTAGGTCGGGGTCTCAAACATCCACTGCCAAAACAACATCCTTGTCCGACGCTTTGTTAAACTTTTATTTGCGAAAAACAGGGGAACACGGCCCCTGAAACCATTAGTAGTAATAAAATGACAATGAAGTCTTAACCAGATGGTGAAAAATTAAAGAAAGTCAAGGTCGTCGGCACGAGAGCAAGTGATGTCGTTGCTCACGTACACACACTCAAAAAACTATCGTTACAATGGGGTCCGATGAATTTCACACTGAGCAACCCGGTAATCTCGATGGAGTTGGTAAGAGTGCGATCACTCCCACCACCTCAGCTCTGCTGGGGGGAGCAGGACAGGACCCCCGTAAGGGAGGGATAAAGAGGAAGGGAGACACTAAGATACCAGATATCACAATAATATTAACAAAGTGATTTGCGTGCCACTTGTTTAAGCTTTATATTCACAAATTATTAAACAATAATTAATGCTCATATGATATACGTAACAGACAAAAACAACCATCAACGCATGTCAGATATAGTTCAGTTCATAATGTGCCATCCTGGGAACTACTGCTTCCACTGAACGTGTCTTTTCTTTCATGAACAAGTTGTGGGCATCTGAAAAAAACACAACTTCAAATTGCAACGCTAAAAGCATTGCTGGTAAGAAAATTTAAACAGAGTTGCATGGACTTCTACAGGTTGTTTCAATCTACTTCTGGGCTACCCTTCTCTCTTGTTCTTCCTCATTGCCTAATAAAAAGTGGGAGCTTTGTGCGCTTTTTAAGTTGACGAATAAGGAATGTGGCGCGGGCGTTTTGAATGGCCGAAATTAGCCGTCTCTGGAGAAGAGTAATTTATTAAATAGCTTGCATGCAGGAGTTAATTTGTCTAACATGTTGGTATAATGACTCGCCGAGAATTATTAGAGAATTAATCTTATTGGGTGCATTCCATTATTGTTTCGAGACAAGCGAATACCGTGACTCGAGTAGTGCATGCTATACTAGTGAAGCCAATACCAACGTTATCATATCATTTGGGTGATAAGTCAAGTTTATAATACACTATAAATCTATCATAAGGGTTCGCTAAGTTTTACGTAACCTCAGACTCAGTGAAGCCGTATGTAGCGATCAGTCAGCGGGATTTACTCTGATATCCGAATCCTGAGTGACATCACCGCAAGGTGTTTATCATATTGTCTCCTAAATGGACGAAATTTTAACTCTTCACTTGTGTGTGAGGTGTTAAAGCATAATTTCATCACTCCAAACACTACAATATTATAGCTACATAGAACACAGATCAATTAACTTCGACTAAGACTCCACCTGTGTGTTTCATGAAGCGTTACTGTGCCAGATCAAATGAAAGTAAGGTTTGAGGTTAAGCGTCCTGCGACCTCCAGCCTGGAATCATGTAGTTCTTGTTGGGAGGGAATTTTATCAAAAGATGCAAGAGTTAACCAGCATCTTCACTCTTTCATCCATCACACTGGTAAATTCTGGACTAATCACCCTCCGTATGTATTTCCTCCTGCCTCCGAACTCCTTTAATTAGAGGACAGTATCGGGACACCTCACCTCTTGAAATTGACCTCTCTTTCGGCCACTCTTCTGTAAGCTTTTTTTTTTTTATATAAGGGAGTGTTTAGTGGGCTTTTCCTTCTCATTTTGTTTTTTATCTATATATATATATATATATATATATATATATATATATATATATATATATATATATATATATATATATATATATATACTTATATATACATATATAAATATATATATATATATATATATATATACATATTAGAGAGAGAGAGAGAGAGAGAGAGAGAGAGAGAGAGAGAGAGAGAGAGAGAGAGAGAGAGAGAGAGAGAGAGAGAGAGAGAGAGAGAGAGAGAGAGAGAGAGAGAGAGAGAGAGAGAGAGAATAGTGTAAAGAATGATAACTGATGATGCTAACACTCATAGAAAAGGAAAGAAAAGAGAAAAGCATCAGGAGGAGAAAGAGGAGAAGGACGAGGAAGAGTAGGGGGGAGGGGGAGGAGGAGGAGGACAGAAGTGACATCAGTGACTTTTCGCAGCCTCCCCCCCAAAACACACACACACACACACACACACACACACACACACCACTCAGACGGGGATTTTTCCGCTGACAAGGAGTGGTTACTGTTCCCTGTTCCGCAAGGATGACGGTGTATGTGGTGTGTGGCCCGACATGGCGGCGGTTCGAGCCAGCTCAAGCCGGATTCTTGAGCATGGGCGATGGGGTGTGTGGTGTGTGAGGTCCTGGCAGTAGGTACCCATAGATCGACGATAAAGAACACTTGCTCATGTTGGGAGGGTACCTGCTGGCGATTATGAGTCCAACACGTGATCAGGCCGTGGTGAATTACTCACACACACACACACACACACACACACACGCACACACGCACACGTCCCTTCCTCCCCAGATAAAATCTCAAGCCTGTCATAAAGTTAAACCTGCACGAGTAGCTATTGAGTGCTTTAAGGAAAAGAATGGCTAAGAAAGATTAAGCACATAAAAGGGACCAAAGAAAACGGAGAAGTAAGGTAAACAATTGTTAATAGCACAAAAACTGTGCTAGATCGGCGTCGCATGACCCTCCAACACACTCCCAACAATTTATATTATGCAACTAGGGGTCTAAAATGGAAAATGCTGAAAAGTAAAGATGGCGCCACTATAAACACTTGCCTGCGCCACAACGGGCTGGGGCCGACCATCAGGCCCTACTATGAAGGCCTACCAGCGCCACAGGCCAAGAGGTTAAAGAAAAGCTGACTTTGTTTATAATGCCATGTTGTAGGGTTCATCAGGGCTAACAAACGTTATTATACAATGTCATGTCTACAATGCATGGGTAAGCCAGGAAAACAACTTGAAGAGAACAACAAGAAGAAGATGGTCAATCTGTTGATCGTCGTCTGTGACGCCGATAAAAAAAATAGAAAGGTTTGAAAATAGGTAAAGGTGGGGAGAAGAGGGGATAAGAAGAGGAGGCAAATGGTGG
Organism: Eriocheir sinensis; assembly: GCF_024679095.1. Classification (NCBI taxonomy): domain Eukaryota; kingdom Metazoa; phylum Arthropoda; class Malacostraca; order Decapoda; family Varunidae; genus Eriocheir; species Eriocheir sinensis. The sequence goes on along the minus strand of NC_066517.1, from coordinate 5,113,942 downwards.
ATAAAAGAAAAAGGAAAATAAGAAAAGAATGGGATAAAAAGACCAAGAATGTGAAATAAAGTTAATGAGGAAATAGAGATGAAGTATATGAAGGGATGAAAGAAAAAAATGAGACAAGAGAGAGAACCGGAAGCAAAGAGACAGTTTATAATAAAATGAAATAATGTTAAGGAGAAGGATGGATAAGAAGAAGAAGCAATTAAAAGGAAGGGTAAGAGGCAGGGGAACAGAGACATAAAAGGAGAGAAGAGTAAGAAGAAAAACCCAGAGGATGAAGAGAAAAAATATGGCAAGAATAGAGGAGACATGAAAAAGAGGAGATGAAGGGCAGGATAAGAGAAGGACGTAGAACAGTAACATAAAATATAAAATGGAAACAGGTCCAGAGAAAGATGAATGACAGTAGGAGGAGGAGGAGGAAGGGGAAGAGGAGGAGGAGGAGGAGGAGGAGGAGGGGGAGGAGGGGGTGAGGTAAGTTTTGAGTGTACCATAAAAAAAATCCAATACGCAAGGGGACTGGCCTGAAGAATGTGTGTGTGTGTGTGTGTGTGTGTGTGTGTGTGTGTGTGTGTTAATGGTTTTATAACTACGTATCGCCTATCCAACTCTCTCTCTCTCTCTCTCTCTCTCTCTCTCTCTCTCTCTCTCTCTCTCTCTCTCTCTCTCTCTCATATTAATAGGTAGATAGATAGACAGACAGATACACACACACGTTTCTGGTCTATTTTTAATTTATTTTTCATGTTTTGAAGGAGTAGTATTTCTTTCTTTCTTTCTTTCTATCTTTCTTTCTTTACTTATATACGTATTTTTTTCTGTCTACGGTGCAACGTAAAATAAATAGCCATCTGAGTATCTTTTATCAGAGTCATTTAGCTACAAAGTTATTTATTTATTATTTATTTACTTATTTTTAGCTCTAGATTAACGGACCCTCCTTGTCTAAGCCTTGCCCTGAACACTAACACCCTCAGCTGTTTGTTTACTCAGTGTGGGATAAGAATCCATCCTGTTTTTAAAGTTTCTTAGCTCCATAGTCTTAAACGTATCGGGCTCCCATAACGACTATTTTTAAAGGCCACAGAGAAGATTAACCGGGTTTTTATCGGTGTTTTTCTTCAGTTCAGGGAGCGGAGGTCACGTAAAACTGCCACTAGAATCACTAAACCGTCCATGAAGACCAAGAACTTCTATACGGGACGCTTTTCAAACAGGCGACTTGAGGCGACGATACGTAAAAAATGGGAGAAGATGATGAAGCAGAAGGAGAAGTGGAGGAAGAAGAAGAAGAAGAAGAAGAAGAAAAAAAAAAGAAGAAGAAGAAGAAGAAGAAGAGGTATGAAAAGAAATTGAAGAGGAAAAAGAAAACGAAGAAGAAAAAGAAGAAGAAGAAGAAGAGGTATGAGAAGAAGTTGAAGAGGAAGAAGAAAACGAAGAAGAAAAAGAAGAAGAAGAAGAAGAAGAAGAAGAAGAAGAAAAGAGTAGGAGAAGAAAAAAAGTAGAAAAAAGAAGAAAATGGCATTGATATATTTTTTTTATCATAGCTTAACCTAACCTATTTTTTTACTACTTAATTAACTACTCTGCCTTTCGTTTCAATGTTACGTTATTTTCACTTTGACATTTTACATACATGACTTTGATATACTCCATTTTCTTTTTAGTGGCAAACGAACGTAGATATATTTTTATTTTTTATTTTTTGCCCTCTGTTTACGTACAAAGAAACTCCTATACCTTTTTCTTTACCCTCAAATTTAAGGTGTGGTATAATTATTATGCACCTGAACAATAAGCTAACGTGTACTTGGCCGCTGATTTATAGTTTATCCACAAAGAGGTGCAGACGTATTTTTCTGCATACATATTATACATAAATACATAAATATTGTCTGTCTGTTCGTCTAAGTGTCTCTCTCTCTCTCTCTCTCTCTCTCTCTCTCTCTCTCTCTCTCTCTCTCTCTCTCTCTCTCTCTCTCTCTCTCTCTCTCTCTCTCTCGGCAGAAGAAGATGAAGGAGAAAAAAGTAAAACCTAAAAGAAGAGAAGAAGGAAAGAAGAAGAAAAAGAAGAAGAAAAAAAAGAAAGAAGAAGAAGAAGAAGAAGAAGAAAAAAAGAACAAAAAGAATTATTAGTTTGAAATATGCAAGATCAAGATAATATGAATTATTCTCTTCCTAAATCTTGAACTTTAACTCTATTGTATTGATCTTGAACTGGTTTTGATCTTCACATGCTTTCTTCTTCTTCATCTTCTTCTTTTATTTTTTTCCCTTCCTTTTTCTTTTGCCTTCTCTTCATCTTTTTCCTTTTCTTTTTTCTTGCTCCTGTTCTTGTTTTTCTTTTTTCTTTTTTCTTCTTTTACCTTTTCTTCTGGTTTTCTTCTTCTTTATCTTTTTCTCCTTCTTCTTCTTCATTTCCTTCTTCTTTTACTTTTACTTTTTTGTCTTTTTCTGTTCCCTTTTCTTTTTCCTTTTCCTGCACTTTTTTCTTCTTCCTCTTCTACTTTTACTTTTTTTTTTCCAGTAGCCTCCGTGGTCTAGTGGTCAGCGTGCCTGGCTTACTACTCCGCGGGCCCAGGTTCGAATCCCGGCCCTGGCAGTCGGCGTGCAACTCACCCTGCTGTTCATCCTCCCTTTCGGGCTGGTCGATTAATGGGTACCTGGGAAAACCTGGGGAAGGCAAACTGTGGTAACCTGGATGTCACGCTGGCCCTGTGTCCCGGGGTGATGGGCTCCCTCCCACCACAGACTCAAGGGCCAATGTGACGGGGATGAGCACTGAGGACACCCGTAGCTATAAAGTATGCCCCCAACATTACGTTTTACTACCTTTTCTTTTCTTTCTCTCTTCCTTTTTTCTTTTCTTCTTTTTTCCCTTTTTTTCTTTCTATCTTTTTTTTCTTCTTCTTCTTCTTTTACTTTTACTTTCTCTTTGTCATCTTCTCTCTATTTTTCTTTTTCCTTTTCTTCATCTTCTTCCTTTTTTTTCTTTTCTTTTTCTTATTCTTGTTCTTTATGTTCTTGTTCTTGTTCTTCTTTCTTTATTTTTTCTTCTTCTTTTTCTCCGTTCTTCACAATTATTCTCAGTTCATATTTTTCTCTTCTTTTGTCATCGCACAATCTTTACTATTCTCTTCTCATTATTAAATTGTATACATATTTTTTTCTCAGCTTCGACCTTTTCTTTACTTTCTCTGTCTTTCTCATACTCCTCTTTCTCCTTCGTGTACACCCATTTTCTCTCTCTCTCTCTCTCTCTCTCTCTCTCTCTCTCTCTCTCTCTCTCTCTCTCTCTCTCTCTCTCTCTCTCTCTCTCTCTCTCTCTCTCTCTCTCTCTCTCTCTCTCTCTCTCTCTCTCTCTCTCTCTCTCTCTCTCTCTCTCTCTCTCTCTCTCTCTCTCTCTCTCTCTCTCTCGTGGTCAAGGTGAGTAGGGTCACTTAACTATGCGGAAAGAGGAAGAGGAGGAGGAGGAGGAGGAGGAGGAGGTGAGCTACTGAGGAGGCACACAATGAGAATGATTATGCATACCGAAGAAGAAGAAGCAGAAGAAGAAGAAGAAAAAAAAGAGGAAGAAGAAAAAAAAGAGGAAGAAGAAGAGGAAGAAGAAGAAGAAGAGGAAAAAGAAGAAGAAAAGAGAAGAAAAAGAAGAAAAGATGAAAAAGAACAAAAGAGGAATAAGAAAAGGAAGAAGAACAAGAAGGTTAAGATGAAGAGGGAGAAGAAACGAAGAAAAAGAATCATTATCAGTTCAAAATGTGCAAGATCAGGAAAAAGGAGGAAAAAGATACCAGTAGAAAGGAAAAGACAGACTGGCAAAAGCGTTCGAGACGGAGAAGGAGGAAGAAGAGAAGGAAGAAGAGGAGGAGAAGGAGGAGGAGAAGAAGTACCGCCAAAGGAACAAGAATAGACTACCAGCCACAACTTGGAGGAGGAGGAAGAGGAGGAGGAGGAGGCGGCATAAGAACAAAAAGAGACCAACACCCACAACCTTTATCTTCCTATCTCTTCCATCGTTCCCGTCCCTCCCGACACACCCAACCCGGACAAAAAATTTCATGGACGGGTTTTCCCACCTTCTGCCCTCCCCATTCTTTTCCCCGATCCTTCTAGCAATCCGTAACGCCCTAAGGCTCTTCCCCTACCCTGTCCAGTTACTTATATAAAGACGCCGAACCTGTGTATGGGCCAGAAACCCTTGGGACACCTCCAGGACTAGACAGAAGGAAGAGAACGGCGTACTTCAAGGAGAATATTTAGCACCTCGTTTGTTTGAGTTCCTTTCCCGCCACCATGCAGAGGGTTAGTAACTTTATTTTTTCTCTTTGTTTACTTGTCACATTACCTCAGTGTTTGAATGTAAAGGGTTCATGAGAAGAATAGATAAGGAGATGAAGCATATGAAGGGATGAAAGAAGAATTAAGAGACAAGAGAGAAAATCAAATGCAAGGAGATCGACTCTAAGAATATAAGAAGAGGCTGTTTATGTGGTTTGGTGGTTATGCTTGGAAGGTGGAAGATTAAGGTCAATGTCTTCCGGGAATTAGTTTCTTTTGCCCTCAAGAATTGTGACATGAAAGGCAAAGGGATGTTAATGTCTCCCCCAAAAGATCCTTGCTCTTGTTGTGGTAATTTGATCGTAGGAGGAGAGAAACGAAGGTCAGTAGAATAAAGAGGAAGAAGAGAAAACAAAGGCGAGGCAATAGAGAGCGAAACAGCAGGAAATAGTGTGAAAATAAACAGGCAAACAAGTTAAAAAAAAGGTGATTTGGTCGTAATAGGAGAGAAACGAAGATCAGTAGAATAAAGAGGAAAAGGAGAAAACAAAGACGAGACAATAGAAAAAGAAACTGTAGGAAATGATATGAAAGTAAACAGGCAAAGATATATGTGTTAAAAAGAATCCTTGAGAAGGGAAACGAAGATCAGTAGAATAAGGAGGAAGAAGATAAAACGAAGACGAGACAATAGAAGGAGAAAAGTGGGAAGTGATTTGGTGATATGGTCGCAGAAGGGAAACGAAGATCAGTAGAATAAGATGCAAAATAAGAAAACGACGATGAAAAAGAAGAAAACTACGGCAAAGAAAAGAAGACTACGACGAAGAAAAAGAAGAAGACAACGACGAAGAAAAAGAAGAACAAGAGCAAGAGTGACATGCAGCACACACCAAACCTATAGGGGGTCATACTCTTACCCTTAACCAGATCGGCGTCCAGGCACACATATTTGACAAGACTTTCCTGGGAGCTTTGGGCATTTCCAGGGGCAGTTTTATGACTCTGGTGGTAGTTTAACATCTCCTCTGTAACATGAACGTAAAAGAACACTCATCAGAACCCGTAGTAGATATTATGAAAGGCGGAAGCGTCTGAAAATAACGATCGTAACCTAATCTCCCTCTCCTCTCTTACAGACTCTGATCGTGGGACTGTGCCTGGTAGTCACTCTCGCCGCGGCCCTTCCATACCCCGACCCCGCCGCGTTTCCCGTCCCTGTGGCTGTCGCAATCCCTGACCCCGTGGCTGACCCTCTTGCTGACCCTAGGCCCAGAGGGTTCTTTGGTCATGGGTTTGGAGGACACGGGTTTGGAGGACATGGGTTTGGTGGACATGGGTTTGGTGACGGCGGTTTCGGACATGGGTTTGGTCACGGTGGCTTCGGGCATGGGTTTGGAGGACACGGATTCGGACATGGCGGCTACGGACACCACCATCACCACCACTAGGATACATGAAGATACATAAAGAGACTGCAAAAAGACACTGAAGGTTTGGTGTTGAGCGTTCTGAAGACGGCGATAGATTAGTGTTATTTATTACAGTCTGACGCTATACGTGTGAAATGTTTTTTTTTTATATACATTTTTTATATTCAGAAAGTTTTAATAAAGAAATGAAAAGTTGTTGTGTTTGTCTGTTGGTGTGTGCCTCGCCTGCCATGCACAGGTAAGGGTGATCAAGATTCTGAAAGATGCCAGCTCGCACTTTGTTTCACTTGTTTGTTTGTTTGTGGATGTATTGTAAGTTAGACGTTTACTACTACTACTACTACTACTACTACTACTACTACTACTGCTGCTACTACTACTACTACTACTACTACTACTACTACTACTACTACTACTACTACTACTACTACTACTACTACTACTACTACTACTACTACTACTACTACTACTACTACTACTAGTACTACAACTAATACAAAGCTAGTACTAATAACTACTACTACTACTACTACTACTACTACTACTACTACTGCTGCTACTACTACTACTACAACTAATACTAATGGTAATACTAATAACACTCGTAATACTACTACAGTTCATGCAAGTGGAAGGATATAAACATCATTCAAGAAAACACACAAAAAAGAGGAAGAAAAAGGAAAAGGAGAAGAGCAAAAGAGGAGGAGCAAGACGAGTAACTAGGAAGAAAGTAGACGAATATGAATTAAAAGAAGAAGAGATAACAAAACAAAACAAAAACACCACACACACACACACACACACACACACACACACACACACGTGGCGTCGTAAATACAGAAGGTTACCAATCCGGAACCCTCCCCCCCAAGACAGGATTTTCTCTTCCGCTCTTTTGTGCTTCTTATTTTTTTCATTTCGTCATCCAGCCCAGCTTATCCCACTCGTTACTCTTCCTGCTTCTATCTCCCCGCTTCCCGTCTCACCTCCCCCCTCTTATGCTTCTCTATTTAGGCTTGGCAGGACAGCAGGACCGAACAGACCGAAGAAGTTGACGCGATGAACAAGGTATGTGTGCGCCAGTGTGCCCAGAGCGATCTCCTGCTGTAGTGAAATCAGGTTTACGAGATCGGTTTTTTGCGCTGGCTCCCGCGGGTCCTTTCCTCCCAACACTTATCTTTCCCTCTCAAATGTTAGCTGTGCGTTACATATGAGAGGGAGAGACAGGTGTTGGGGCTTTGTGGCAGAGCGTGGGGGGAGGAGGGGGGGAAGGACCCACGGTAACCAACGCCAAACGATCTCGCAAATCTGTTTTTCTTCTATCTATTTTTACTTGCTATCTATCTACCGTATGTTCTCCTTTTCCTTTCTCCCGTGTTTCTTCTTTCTTCCGTCATTTCGTATCTTCTTTTATCCTGTATTTTTCTTCTTTCTTTCTATCTATACCGTACGTCCTTTTCTTTCCTCCCGTGCTTAGCTTTCCCTCTCTCATTTCGTATATTCTTCTATCTCGTTCGATTTTTTTCGTCCTCTAGCTTTTTCACTATTTATTTTCTTAGCTTTCCCATTTTCATTAATTTTCATATAGCAAATTTCTCCTTGCTATCCTCCTTCTTTTCCTTCTTTCCGTATTTTTTTTCTCCCTTCTGTCATTTCGTATCTTCTTCTATCTCGTTCTTTTTTTCTCCTTCTAGCTTTCCACCGTTTATTTTCTTAGCTTTCCCATGCACCTTCATTTTATGTAGCAAAGTTCTCCTTACTATCCTCTTTCTTTCTCCTTCTTCTGTCATTTCATATTTCCTTTTATCTCGTAGCTTTTCTTCTTCCTTTCTTCCGTTTATTTTCTTAGTTTTTCCGCCTGCCTTCTATTCCTTCCGATGTTTTCCGTCTCTTCCGGCTCCATTTCTTATCTAGCTTTTTTCTTTCCTTTCTTTTCCTCTCCCTCCCCTCGTATTTGATTTTTTTCTTCTTTCTTTCTTTTCTTCTTCTTTTCTAAGTATCCTCCTCTGTCTCCTCGTCTTTTTCCTCCTCCTGGTCCTCCCCTTTGCACCTTTTTTCCTTCTTTTCTTTCTTGTTCTTTTTTTCTCTTCCTCTTCCTCTTTCTCCTATTCATGTAAATTCCAGTTTCATCTCATCTTTTTTTCTTACATTATTTTCCCATACTTTTCCTTCTTTATCCCTTTCTCTCCTCCCTCCCCGTATTTTCCTCCTCCCAATTCTTCATTTCTTACTTATTTCTTCCTCCAAGCTTCTCCTTCTCTCTTCTTGTTCACACTTCCGTCTTCTTCCTTCCCTCCGTTATTTTATCTTTACGTTTTCACGTTCTTTCCACCTCTTCCCATTCTTTACTTCATCATTCTTTTCTCTCTGGTGTTATGCTCTTTATCTCCTCCTCATTCTTCTGCTTTCCATCGTAACAGCAATCTGCATATTCTTTCGTCGTGCAAGAATTCGTGCGAGTCATCAATATTTTATTTTTTCTCAAACATTCCTCTCTCTCTCTCTCTCTCTCTCCTCTCTCTCTCTCTCTCTCTCTCTCTCTCTCTCTCTCTCTCTCTCTCTCTCTCTCTCTCTCTCTCTCTCTCTCTCTCTCTCTCTCTCTCTCTCTCTCTCTCTCTCTCTCTCTCTCTCTCTCTCTCTCTCTCTCTCTCTCTCTCTCTCTCTCTCTCTCTCTCTCTCTCTCTCTCTCTCTCTCTCTCTCTCTCTCTCTCTTTATTTTATGTGCCCAGAGGAACACCTAACAAATACCTGGTCATTTGTGGCCGGCGGATCCCCCCAACAACTCTTAACTGCCAGGTATGAGTATGCGTGACTGCAAGGTAGAGAAGTTCATTAGGAAGCCAACGTTGTGTGGAAGTGGCCAGAGGTGGGGACACAGGGCGTGGCAACGTGATGAAAGTGAGATGTAGCTTTTGGTCGGGCAATCAAGACACCGTGGTTTACAAGGAGCGACTAGTGAAGTGGAAGCAGATTCCGTAGTAGAGCCCCAACTGTCTTCAAGGACACAACGCCTGGAACAGCAGACGCCAGGTGAGACCTGACACCCCTCCTTCAGAGCCGAGATAACACCCTGGGCTGCCACTCCACACAGACCCTACCGCCACAGCTGGCCGACAACCTACCGGCACCTCGCCCTTATCTCATCCCCTCCGTGCCAACCTGTCACATCCCCGCTTAGCCCCTCTGTTGCCAGCCAATTTGAAAAGGCGTCACGGCAAGAAGTGCGGCAACTACAAACGTTGCAAGCCACTCTACAGAGAGAACACGGGTTTTGCAAGCAACTTCAGAATGTGTTAAAGGAGATGACTGGAATGAAGTCAGTACTGTCGCATCTCACCACAAGCATCATTGGTGGCGTCCTGCAGAAGAAAGGGGGTACACTGTGGTGTGGAGGCTGCCACGGACACAGGCATGCCCCGGGCCCTGCCGGCTTACAGCCTCGAATCCGCAACCACTCCACGGAGCGCAAACATTTCATGACCCAGGCGACAGAGGACCGAGATCAGGTGCCGGCGGTCAGCAATCAAACGGGCCATCAGACATCTCATCGGACCCGAGCCCCCCCCCCCCCCCCACCACCACCAAAAAAAAAAAGATTTCCAGGCTTCCTGCCTCGGGGGACAGGCAACACACCACCATACAGCTGACCCCTTTGTCTGCTGGGAGGGACCATATATATATATCTATATATATATATATATATATATATATATATATATATATACATATATATATATATATATATATATATATATATATATATATATATATATATATATATTTTTTTTTTAATTTTTTACGTTGTTGCCTATTGCGCCGGTAGGCATCTTCCCGGTGGGGCCTGATGGTCGGCCCAAGGCTTCTTCCAGGTGGGGCCTGATGGTCGGCCCAGCCCGTTCTGGCGCAGGCGAGTGTTTATAGTGGCGCCATTTTGCATTGGCTCATGCTGCCCCCCGGAACTCGTTCTTGATTCGCTTGGACGGCTTCCTCTAGAGTCCGGGTTGATGGGTGGTCTTCAGGACAGCATGTGGGTAGTTTTAAGCCACTCGGCGGTGACTGAAAAATCCGAGTGGTAGCGTGAGGATTCGAACCCGCGTCGTCCATCACGCGGCGAATGTGGGTCCAGTACGCTATCACTTCGGCCACCGCCTACCCAGTATATATATATATATATATATATATATATATATATATATATATATATATATATATCTATATATATATATATATATATATATATATATATATATATATCTTTTTTCAGTAGCCGTGTGGGCTGTACTGTGCCAAGACGGCCCGTGTAGGCTGTTTTTTTCACTACTGTATGTACTGTTCGTGAGTAAAAATTTAAATAAATCCTCTCTCTCTCTCTCTCTCTCTCTCTCTCTCTCTCTCTCTCTCTCTCTCTCTCTCTCTCAGCTCATTTAATTTGGGCCATAACAGATATTTGTATGCAATTCTCGCTGCTATTCGTATCTGTTCTCCTAATAACATTCCCTGTTTTTCTCCCCCAGTTCACGCTCGCCATCGCCCTTGCCGCCCTCCTGGCGGTAAGCGCGGCGCTGCCCCAGCCCGACCCCGAGGCCCTGGCTCTGGCTGGCCCCGCCGCGGACCCCGCCCCGCAAAGGGGATTTGGCAGGGGGCGGGGGAGAGGACGAGGTGGCCGCGGAAGAGGAAGAGGAGGATTTGGCCGCGGAAGAGGAAGAGGAGGATTTGGCCGCGGCGGAGGACGATTTGACGGCCACAACGATTTTGGCCACAATGATTTTGGTCATGACAGTTTTAGCCACCACAACAGCCACCACGACATCCACCACGATTTTGGCCATGGTATCTTCGGCCACCACGACAGCCACCACGGCGGGCATAGCTTCGGGGGTCATGGATTCAACGATTTCGGCGGCCACGGGTTCGGTCACGGCGGTATCCATTAGTGACCTGTGACCTGCTGCTGTTGACCTTGCTTGCAAATAATGTTATGTAAATAGAATAATTTAAAAAGTCCATATCTGTTTGATATCGCAGGGCTTTCACCCAAGAACGATTTTCGATGAGGATAGGCTTCCTGACGGCATTTATTTTTTCTCGTTTACAAATAAATAAAAGTGATAATGATCAGTTGCATTTTTATCAACAACAGCGTGTTTTATTGTATTGAAGTGTAATTTTCATAAGTCCCAGAGAAACACAGGTAATATACGATAATTAAAAGAATAATTCAAGCTTTTTGGCCACAAAGATGTAGTCATTGGTGATACCTGGTAACGATGAATATACCCCATTCTAAGTTTTTTTTTTGTATTTATTTCAATTCTAATTTTGTTTTCTGTATCTCTTTCAATTCTAGGTTTTCTTTTTTTGTATTTCTTTCAATTCTAAGTTTATTTTCTGTATCTTTCAATTCTAAGTTTGTTTTCTGTATCTCTTGCAATATTAAGTTTGTTTTCTGTATCTCTTTCAATTCTAATTTTGTTTTCTGTATCTCTTTCAATTCTAGGTTTTCTTTTTTTGTATTTCTTTCAATTCTAAGTTTATTTTCTGTATCTTTCAATTCTAAGTTTGTTTTCTGTATCTCTTGCAATATTAAGTTTGTTTTCTGTATCTCTTTCAATTCTAATTTTGTTTTCTGTATCTCTTTCAATTCTAAGTTTATTTCCTGTATCTCTTGCAATACTAAGTTTGTTTTCTGTATCTCTTTCAATTCTAATTTTGTTTTCTGTATCTCTTTCAATTCTAAGTTTGTTTCCTGTATATCTTGCAATATTAAGTTTGTTTTCTGTATCTCTCTCAATTCTAAGTTTCTTTTCTTTATCTCTTTCAATTTTAAGTTTGTCTTCTGAATCTCTTTCAATTCTAAGTTTGTTTGCTATATCTCTTTCAATTACAAGTTTGTTTTCTGTATCTCTCTCAATTCTAAGTTTGTTTTCTGTATCTCTCAGTTCTAAGTTTGTTTTTTGTATTTTTTTCAATTCTAAGTTTGTTTTCTGTATCTCAATTCTACGTTTTTTTTTTAATTTGTTTCAATTCTAAGTTTGTTTTCTGTATCTCTTTCAATTTTAAGTTTGTTTTCTGTATCTCTCAATTCTAAGTTTGTTTTCTGTATCTCTTAATTCAAAGTTTGTTTTCTATATCTCTTTCAATTCTAAGTTTGTTTTTTGTATTTCTTTCAATTCTAAGTTTGTGTTTTTGTATTTCTTTCAATTCTAAGTTTGTTTTCTGTATCTCTCAATTCTAAGTTTGCTTTCTGTATCTCTTACAATTTTGTTAGTTTTCTGTATCTCCTGTTATTCTAAGTTAGCTTTTTGTTTTTCTTGCGATTCCAAGTTTATTTTCTGTATCTCTTTCAAAGATATTTTTTGTATCTCTTGCAGTCCTAGGTTTATTTTCTGAACCTCTTGCATTCCTCATTAATCACACAGTACGAAGCGAAGTGAATATCTTTTGGCTGGTATGGCACTGCTATCTTGGCGTCCATTTATACTACATTTCTTTACACTGAACCCTCTGCTGCTCATTTTTTTGCAAGTTCTTGGATTCTACATGAAAATCTTTAGTTCACTTTGTCCAACCTGTTGAAGGACCCTGACGCATCCCTCTGCTATCTCGGTCAGCATCTATATATCTTTTTTGTTCCTTTAACCCTTTGCTACTTATTTTTAACATTCTCCGTGGGTTCTACATGAAAATCTTTAGTTCGCTTTTCCCACCCAGGTTTCCTCTGCTGCTGTGGGTGCCCCCAAGGTCGGTATTGTCAGACGCTTCCGCTTCTGACATAAATCATTTCCAAAGGCCAAAAAGGAGATCAATCGGGCTCTAATAAATGTGTTTTTAGGTTCATGGTACAGAGGAAGGATCACACTTCCACTGGGTTCATAAAACTACACGTGGAAATGCTCACAACTCCTACGAGAGCCTTGTCACATATCTCAAATAATTCTAGTGTGATCCTTCCTCTGTACAATGAACCTAAAAACACATTTATTAGAACCCGATTAATCTCCTTTTTGGCGTTTGGAAATAATTTATGAGAGCTGGGGCGCCGTAATGTTTAAGGATATGGCCGTTAAGCTCCGTCTGTTCTGACAAAGGAGTAAAAGCAAGGCCATCTAGAGGGAGAGGCCTCTTCTCTGCGGGGTGGGTTGCGGGCAGTAGGGCGTGACTAAGCACAATTAGCTCTAACCCAAAGTAGTTCTGGGTCATGTGCGGTCGGGAGAGATCATGCTCTGTTTTGTGTATTATTGACGGCGAAAACATAAAAAAAACTGGTTAACATTAACGTTATTTGTGCCTCTTACTAAAATAATAATGCGATGTGTGCTGTGTCTCCTATTGTGAGGGAAACTTCAAAACAGGACCGAAAGTGAGTCTGTTTTCCTTCCCTAAAGAAAAGGAGCTGTCCGGCAAGTTGCTGCGTGACACCAACGAAGCAACAGGGTAAGTGCATTACTTTATGTTTAGTATTATCAGATAAGTATGGCTAGTACAGTCAGTAGGTTTGAAATTTATTAAGGGTGTATTAAATAAAGGGAGATGAGGGCTTAGCCGGCATTACAACAGTTAATAGTATAGCCTGTATGATAAGTTAATTACAATAAAGTCTGTACTATAACAGTTAATATAATAGCCTGTAATGTAACAGTTAATAACATAGGCTGAATTATATATTTATAAAACATAATAATATAACCTGTATAAGAAATGTTTTATATATAAATATGAATATTCTTTGATGTGATTACATGAAATATAATGTGAATATGATGTAATATTCTATAAATATGCTATGAGTACTATATGATGTGTAAATGAATATGAATATGATATAATAATATGAATATAAAGATGACATGGATTTTTTTTTTTTTTTTTTTTTTTTTTTTACGTCGCTGCCTGTTGCGCCGGTAGGCATCTTCCTGGTGGGTCCTGATGGTCGGCCCAAGGCTTCTTCCAGGTGGGGCCTGATGGTCGGCCCAAGGCTTCTTCCAGGTGGGGCCTGATGGTCGGCCCAAGGCTTCTTCCAGGTGGGGCCTGATGGTCGGCCCAGCCCGTTCTGGCGCAGGCGAGTGTTTATAGTGGCGCCATCTTGCATTGGCTCATGCTGCCCCCCGGAACTCGTTCTTGATTCGCTTGGACGGCTTCCTCTAGAGTCCGGGTTGATGGGTGGTCTTCAGGACAGCATGTGGGTAGTTTTAAGCCACTCGGCGGTGACTGAAAAATCCGAGTGGTAGCGTGAGGATTCGAACCCGCGTCGTCCATCACGCGGTGAATGTGAGCCCAGTACTCTACCAATTCGGCCACATGATATGAATATATGATATGAATATGAATAATATATGGTTATATGATATGAATAAGATATGAATGTGAATCCCATATGACTGGGATTTAATATCTTATGAGTACGAATGCGATGTAATATAATAAGGATATGATATGATATAAATCCGATGAAAATATACATTCTGATGTGAATATGAATATGAATGTTATATTGTATGAATATGAATTTTAATACTATTGGATGGATATGATATTAATCGTGGCAAGGCACATAGTATATCATATTGCTTATGTGTGTGCGTGTGTGTGTGTGTGTGTGTGTGTGTGTGCGTTCGCGTGTTTTTTTTTTGTGTGTGTGTAATTCACCTATTTCTATATATTCCTTGGCTTATCAAGAAGCTCATATGTAGAGATTGGAAAAAAAAAATGTTGCCATTGAGACCATTTTAGTTTTTTTTATGTGATAATTTTTCACTAAAATATGTTATTTTTCTCATGGCTTGATTTCACTGAAAAATGCATGAAAACAAAATAACCCCCCCCCCAAATTTTTTTTTATCAAATCTCTGTGGAAAATCATGGGTGGATTTTCCCTGATATATTGGTATTTCAGGACACCAAAATTATATTAATTATCCCAACTCCATCATCTGCAGCGAAGTACATATGCAAGGTACAAAAAAACTAAGAAAAAAATACTACAAAGTAAATAAATTGAAAGTGAAAAGGAACACATAATTTTCTTTATGAACTATTAATTCTCTCTGAGTTGAAATTCTGACTT
>NC_066517.1:4836667-5094167 GCF_024679095.1 Eriocheir sinensis | reverse complement strand
GAAATTTCGTAAGACTTACGCAAAAAACGTAAGACTTGACAGGTATGGGTGTCATGAGTCATTATTCAGGGAGTGGCCAGTGGAAAGTTACCGCGGAAGTCCCCGCCATTTTGATTGAGAGAGCGGGAAGAAACACATGAAGGCGGGAACGCGCACTATTTCAAATCATTTCGTTAATACTGCCAACGCTGAGCTATGTGTGGGCTGCATGACCCACTATGACCAATTGCATGCGTTAGGTTATTAATAAATAACAATCCATAGCCGTTAGGGCGTTTTTAGCGTAAGTGTTGCACAGAAAACGAGATGCTGTATGGCGAGATCTGGCATCTTGACCGCGGAACCCGGCCTGAGCAGTGTGGGACGGCCGCCATCTTCCAACCATCTCCTGCCCAGACTTCGACGCGAGCGGACGTCACCTCCCGCCGTCCTCCCACACCACGTTTTCCATCGTGGGGTTTTCCTGCCTTCTAGTTTCCACAATTCCAGAGTGATTGTATACTCAGGTCTAGGGAAGCCCGTGGGAGGAAGGAGGACACGGCGCGTTGCAGTGAGGAACGAAAAGAGGACAGAAAGACTCCTAACGGACCACGAGGAAGATCAGGGTGTGGCTTTCCCCTTCTTCTAGCTACAGCTAAGTAACCATTTCCTAGGATGTTTTAGCATAGCTACTAGGTTGCTGTGTGCTTGGTGTTAATTAATTATTCTTAATTTCTTGCGAGTTTCTTTGTTGTTTTCAATAAACTTAAGAGCACGTTTATCTGGCTTTTGCTTACCCTATGAGAGATGTGATTGGTCAGATATTTAAATAATAATAAGGACTAGAGGGGCTGTCTGATAACTCAATTTTCAGTTATTTTATTTTATATTTTTTTATTGCTGAGAATTTACGGGATTTTCGGAAGTCCAGACCTTTGAAGAGCCCCACAATGGGTAAGGTATCGTGAACGAGACGCGCAGGCACAAAGTCGCTTTATTTGCCTGGCGGGACTTGTTATACGACGCCATGACAGTGTGGTGTGGGCTGCAGTAGTGGGCTTCCGCTCACTCCAGTAACCGAGTGGGCTGTCCCAGTTGTCAGTTATGCATTTTCTGCTGCAGTGTTACCACCCTCTAATGGCGGCAGTGTCAGTTCCTTTTCAGAACACCAACAAGACCTAAGCTAAAAGGGGGGGCCTCGCCCCGCCTCGACCCCCCATCTTCTTAACCGGGGGGAGGGCTTTGCCTTCCCTCGACACCCCCCCACCCACCCGTCGGGCTCCCCCTGCAACAAGAGGAGGAGGAGGAAGGAGGTCTCGCGAAACAGCGCAACATGTCGCCCAGACCACGGCACCAAACTAACGCCCCATACCCCTCCCATCCAAGAGCTTATCTAACCTCTTCCTGAATATATCTATCGTGTTGGCGCTCACCACGTGACTTCTACGTCTGTTCCACTCATCCACCACTGTTGGTAAGCCAATTCTTGCCTATGTCTTTGTTGAACCTAAATTTATCCAACTTAAACCCATTACTACGTGTTCTACCCGTGTGGCGTCATCTGCCATCCACGTATCCTAAGACATCCCATCCACTCTTCGCATGCTCGGGATTTGTTTACAAACAAAGGGTGGATGAATTGCGACACGATACCGTCTTTGTCGACTGCCTATCGCGATATGTTCCACCTGAGTTTGTTTTTTATCTTTTTAAAAGTAAATGTTGACGTATGTTTTGAATTTGAAAATTGCTTGAAATATGAAAGTTTCTTCCTGCACCCTTTGTATGTCAGTAAATGAGGTAAAAGAGGTATGTCGGTAAATGTGATAAATGAGATAACCTGCACCCCTTGTATGTCAGTAAATGTGATAAATGAGATAGCCTACACCCGTTGTATGTCGGTAAATGTGATAAATGAGATAACCTATACCCCTTATATGTCGGTAAATGTGATAAATGAGATAACCTATAACCCTTGTATGTCGGTAATAATAATAATGTGATAAATGAGATAACCTACACCCCTTGTACGTCGGTAAATGTGATAAATGAGATAACCTATACCCCCTGTATGTCGGTAAATGTGATAAATGAGATAACCTATACCCCTTGTATGTCGGTAAATGTGATAAATGAGATAACCTACACCCCTTGTATGTCGGTAAATGTGATAAATGAGATAACCTACACCCCTTGTATGTCGGTAAATGTGATAAATGAGATAACCTATACCCCCTGTATGTCGGTAAATGTGATAAATGAGATAACCTATACCCCTTGTATGTCGGTAAATGTGATAAATGAGATAACCTACACCCCTTGTATGTCGGTAAATGTGATAAATGAGATAGCCTACACCCGTTGTATGTCGGTAAATGTGATAAATGAGATAACCTACACCCCTTGTATGTCGGTAAATGTGATAAATGAGATAACCTATACCCCTTGTATGTCGGTAAATGTGATAAATGAGATAACCTACACCCCTTGTATGTCGGTAAATGTGATAAATAAGATAACCTACACTCTCTTCTGATTGATGGTCATGTTTCTCAGATTCTCTCCTATGTGTATTTTTTATATATTTTATTTTACATATTTACATTATTTAATGTGCATTTTCTATATATATTTTATACAAATATACGTTACTTTATGTCTATTTATTTATATATTTTCATACAAATTTACATTATTTTATGTGTATTTTGTATATGTATTTCAATACAAATTTACCTAATTTTATTTGTATTTTGTATATCTATTTTCAAACAAATTGAAATTATTTATGTGTATTTTTGTATGTATTTTTATACAATTTTTTTTTGTTATTTATATATTTTTTTGTATATTTATTTTCCTACATATATACATTCTTTTATTGAAATTTAGTTTATTGAATTTGATAAAAAATTACCTTATTTAAGGTGTATTTTGTATATATATATATATATATATATATATATATATATATATATATATATATATATATATATATATATATATATATATATATGTATAGCATCGATATATATATATATATATATATATATATATATATATATTTATATATATATAAATATATATATATATATATATATAAATTTATTTATCTATTTATATATATATATATATTTTTTTTTATACGTATTTACATCATTTTATGTGTATCTATTATATATATTTTCATAGAAATTTACGTTATTTTATGTGTTTTCGTATATATTTTAATACAAATTTACATTATTAGATGTGTATTTTGCATATCTATTTCAATACAAATTTACCTTATTGTATGTGCATTTTGAATATTTATTTTAATACAAATTTAATTATTTTATGTGTATTTTTGTATATGTATTTTTATGCAAATATGCGTTATTTTATGGGGATTTTGCATTTTTATTTTCATAGAAATTTACAATATTTTATTGATATTCTGTTCATTTATTTTGATACGATTTTACATTATTCTATGTGTATTTTGTATATATTTTTTATACATTTTTCCATTATTTAATGTGTATTTTGTATATATTTTATACAAATTTACAATATTTTATGTGTATTTGTTGATATATTTTGACACATTTTTACAATATTTTATGGGTATTTTGTATATATATTTCAAAAGAAATTTACCTAGTTTGATGTGTATTTTGTATATCTATTTTCATACAAATTCAAATTATTTCTGGGTATTTTTCTATATATTTTAATTCAAATTTTTGTTAGGTTATGTGTATTTTGTACTTTTTTCTCATACAAATATATATTCTTTTATTGGTATTTATATATTTATTTTGATATTATTTTCATATTATTTTAATATATATATATATATATATATATATATATATATATATATATTTATATATATATATATATATATATATATATATATATATATATATATATATATATATATATATATATATATATATATATATATATATATATATATATATATATATATATATATATATATATATATATATATATATATATATATATATATATATATATATATATATATATATATATATATATATATATATATATATATATATATATATATATATATATATATATATATATATATATATATATATATATATATATATATATATATATATATATATATATATATATATATATATATATATATATATATATATATATATATATATATATATATATTTTCATACAAATTTACATTATTTTATATGTTTTTTGTATATATATTTCATTAAAAAAAATTACCTTATTTTATGCTTATTTTGTATATTTATTTCATTCAATTTTAAATTAGTTTTTGTGTGTATTTGTATTTGTATTTAGTTTATTTTATGTGTATTTTCTATTTATATTTTCATCCAAAATTACATTATTTTATTGGTATTTGTTAATTTAATTCGATACGAATTTAGATTATTTTATAGGTATTTTGTATACTTAATTTTATACGCATTTACATTATTTAATGTGTGTTTTGTGTATATATTTTTATGCAAATTTACTTTATTTTATGTGCATTTTTGTACTTATATTTTTTTAGAAATTTGTGTTATTTTATGTGTATTTTGTATATGTTTTCTCATACAAATTTACATTATTTTATTGGTGTTTTGTTTATTTATTTTGTTACGAATTAAATGATTATATGTGTATTTTGTACATATTTTTTATAAGTATTTACATTATTTAATGTGTATTTTGTTTATATATTTTTATACAAATTTTCTTTATTAAATGTGTATTTGTATAAATATTATGATACAAATTTACATTATTTTATGTATTTTGTATATATATTTCAATTCAAATTTAGCTTATTTTATGTGTATTTTGTATATCTATTTTCATACATATTTAATTATTTTTTTGGATTTTTGTATATAGTTTTTAACAAATTTACCTTATTTTATGTGTATTTTGTGTATTTATATTTACACAAATACACATTCTTTTATTGGTATTTTGTTTATTTATTTTGATACGATTTTACATTATTTTATGTGTATTTTGTATACATTTTTTTTATTCGTATTTACTTCATTTTATGTGTATTTTGTATATATATTTTTATAGAAATCTACGTTATTTTATGTATTTTCGTATATATATTTTGAAAGAAATTTACATTGCTTTATATGTATTTGGATATCTATTTCAATACAAATTTAACTTATTGTATATGCATTTTGTATATTTATTTTAATACAAATTTAAATATTTTATGTGTATTTTGGTATATATGTTTTTCAAAAACAATGCGTTATTTTATGGGTATTTTGCATCTATATTTTCATACAAATTTACATTATTTTATTAATATTCTATTTGTGTTTTGTATATATTTTTTTATACATATATACATTATTTAATATGTATTTTGTATATATATTTTATACAAATTTACGTTATTTTAAGTGTATTTGTTTATATATTTTCATACAAATTTAAATTATTTTTGTATATAGTTTGGTACAAATTTAGGGTATTTTATGTGTATTTTGTATATCTATTTTCATATAAATACACATTCTTTTATTGATATTTTTTATTTATTTTGACACGAATTTATATTATTTAATGATTATTTTGTATATATAATTTTATACGTATTTACATCATTTAATGTGTGTTTTGTATATATATTTCTATCGAAATCTACGTTATTTTATGTGTATTCGTATATATATTTTGAAACAAATTTACATTGTTTTATGTGTATAATGCATATTTTTTCACTACAAATTTACCTTATTGTATGTGCATTTTGTATATTAATTCAAATACAAATTTAATTACTCTATGTGTATTTTTGTATATGTATTTTTATAAAAATATGCTTTATTTTATGGGTATTTTGCATCTTTATTTTCATACAAATTTACATTATTTTATTGATATTCTGTGTATTTATTATGATACGATTTTACATTATTCTATGTGTATTTTGTATATATATTTTATAAAAATGTACGTTATTTTATGTTTATTTGTGTTCATTTCATACAAAATTACATTATTTTATGTGTATTTTGTACATGTATTTAAATACAGATTTAACTAATCATACGTGTATTTTGTATATCTATTTTCATACAAATTGAAATTATTTTTGTGTTTTTTTGTATATATTTTCATACAAATTTTCGTTATTTTGTGTATTTTGTATATCTATTTTCCTACAAATATACGTTCTTTTTTCGGAGTTTTGTTTATTTATTTTGATACGAATTTACATTATTTTAGGTGTATTTGGTATATATATTTTTATACGTATTTACATATTTTATATGTATTTTGTATGTATATTTTCATTAAAATTTACTCTATTTTATGTGTATTCGTGTATATATTTTGATACAAATTTACATTATTTATGTATATTTTGCATATCTATTTTAATACAAATTTACTTTATTGTATGTGCATTTTGTATATTTATTTTAATACAAATCTAATTTTTTAAAGTGTATTTTTGTATATATATTTTTATACAAATATCCGTTATTATATGGGTATTTTGGATCTTTATTTTCATAAAAACTTTCATTATTTTATTGATATTGTGTTTATTTATTTTGATACGATTTTACATTATTCTATGTGTATTTTGTATATATATTTTTATACATATTTACATTATTTAATGTATGTTTTGTATATATATTTTTTGAAAATTTACTTTATTTTATGTGTATGTTTATATATTTTCATACAAATTTACATTATTTTATGTGTATTTTGTATATGTATTTAATACAAATTTGCCTAATTTTACGTGCATTTTGCATATCTATTTTCAAATAAATTTAAATTATTTTTGTGTATTTTTTTATATATTTTTATACAAATTTTAGTTATTTTATTTGTATTTTGTATATATTTCTTATTATTGTTCTTTTATTGGAATTTTGTTTATTTATTTTGATACGAATTTACATTATTCCATGTGTATTTTGTATATATATTTTTCTACGTATTTACATTATTTTATGTGTATTTTGTATATATATTTACTTAAAAATTTACGTTATTTTATTCTGTGTATTCGTATATATTTTTATACAATTTGACATTATTTTATGTGTATTTTGCATATCTATTTCAATACAAATTTACCTAATGCATGTGTATTTTGTATATTTTTTTAATACAGATATAATTATTTTATGTGTATTTTTGTATATATATATTTTTTAAATATGAGTTATTTGAAGGGTATTTTGCATTTTTATTTTCATAAATTTTTACATTACTTTATTGATATCCTTTATATTTATATTGATACAATTTTACATTATTCTATGTGCATTTTGTATATATTTTCCTTTCATAATTACATTATTTAATGTATATTTTGTATATATATATTTTTATGCAAATTTACAGTATTTTATGTTTATTTGTTTATTTATTTTGATTGAAATTTACAATATTTTTGGGGTATTTTGTATACACATATATTTCAAAACAAATTTACCAAATTTTATACGTATTTTATATATCTATTTTTACACAAATTTAAATTATTTCAGTGTTTTTTGGTATAGATTTTTATATATATATATATATATATATATATATATATATATATATATATATATATATATATATATATATATATATATATATATATATATATATATATATATATATATATATATATATATATATATATATATATATATATATATATATATATATATATATATATATATATATATATATATATATATATATACGTATTTACATTATTTAATGTGTATTTTGTATATATATTTTTATACAAATTTATGTTATTTTACGTGTGTTTGTATATATATTTTGATACAAATCTACATTATTTTATGTGTATTTTGTATATATATTTCATTACAAATTTGCCTTATTTTATGTTTATTTTTATATTTATTTTCATTCAAATTTAAATCATTTTATGTGTATATATTTATTTGTATTTACGTCATTTTGTGTGTATTTCCTATATATATTTTCATTCAAAATTGCATTATTTTATCAGTATTTTGTTAATTTATTTCGATACGAATTTAGATTATTTCATGTGTATTTTCTATGCCTATTTTTATACGCATTTACATTATTTAATGTGCTCTGTATATATATTTTTTATACAATTTTACTTCATGTTATGTGCACTTGTGTTTTTTTTATACAAATTTACATTATTTTAAGTGTATTCTGTACTATTTTACTACAAATTTGCCTTATTTTATGTGTATTTTTTTTTTCATACATATTTAAATTATTTTATGTGCATTTTGGACATATAATTTTATAGAAATCTGCGTTATTTTATGTGTAATTTGTATATATTTTTTTATACAAATTTACATTTTTTATTGGTATTTTGTTTATGTATTTTCATACGAATTTACATTATTATATGTGCATTTTGTATGTATTTAGTATACGTATTTTTATTATTTAATGTGTATTTTGTATATATATTTTAAAACAAATTTACGTTATTTTATGCGTATTTGTTTAAATATTTTGATACAAATTTACATTATTTTATGTATTTTGTATATATATTTCAATACAAATTTAGTTTATTTGTTGTATATTTTGTATATCTATTTTCAATTTAAATTACTTTTGTGTATTTTTGTATATAGTTTTATACAAATTTACGTTATTTTATGTGTATTTTGTATATTTATTTTCATACAAATTCACATTCTTCTATTGATATTTTGTTTATTTATTTTGGTACGAATTTACATTTTTTTATGTGTATTTTGTATATATATTTTTATACATATTTACATCATTGTCTGTGTATTTTTTATATATATTTTCATAGAAATTTACGTTTTTTTTATGTGTATTCGTATATATATTTTGAAACAAATTTACATTGTTTTATGTGTGTTTTGCTTATCTATTTCAATACAAATTTACCATATTGTATGTACATTTTGTATATTTATTTAAATACAAATTTAATTATTTGATGTGTATTTTTGTATATATATTTTTATAAAAATATGCTTTTTTTATGGGTATTTTGCATCTTTATTTTCCTACAAAGTTACATTATTTTATTGATATTATGTGTATTTATTTTGATACGATTTTACATTATTCTATGTGTATTTTCTATATATTTTATTTAACATATTTGCATTATTTAATGTGCATTTTCTATATATATTTTATACAAATATACGTTATTTTGTGTCTATTTGTTTATATATTTTCATGCAAATTTACATTATTTTATGTGTATTTTGTATATGTGTTTCAATATAAATTTACCTAATTTTATGTGTATTTTGTTTATCTATTTTCATACAAAACGAAATTATTTAT
Organism: Eriocheir sinensis; assembly: GCF_024679095.1. Lineage (NCBI taxonomy): Eukaryota > Metazoa > Arthropoda > Malacostraca > Decapoda > Varunidae > Eriocheir > Eriocheir sinensis. The sequence goes on along the minus strand of NC_066517.1, from coordinate 5,084,837 downwards.
GTGTATTTTTGTATGTATTTTTATACAAATTTTAGTTATTTTATATATTATTTTGTATATATATCTTCCTACATATATAAATTCTTTTATTGAAGTTTTTTTTATTGATTTTGATACGAATTTACCTTATTTTAGGTGAATTTGGTATATATATTTTTACACGTATATACCTCATTTTATGTATATTTTTTATATATATATTATTCATAGAAATTTACGTTATTCTATGTGTTTTCGTATATATTTTTTAATACAAATTTACCTTATTGTCTGTGCATTTTGTATATATATATTTATATATATATATATATATATATATATATATATATATATATATATATATATATATATATATATATATATATATATATATATATATATATATATATATATATATATATATATAATTTTTTTTTATACAAATATGTGTTATTTTATGGTTATTTGCATCTTTATTTTCATAGAAATTTACATTATTTTATTGATATTCTGTTCATTTATTTTGATTCGATTTAACATTATTCTATGTGGATTTTGTATATATTTTTTATACATTTTTCCATTATTTAATGTGTATTTTGTATATATATTTTATACAAATCTATGCTATTTTATGTGTGTTTGTTTATATATTTTGACACAAATTTACAATATTTTATGGATATTTTATATATATATTTCAAAAGAAATTTACCTAGTTTTAAGTGTATTTTGAATATCTATTTTCATACAAATTCTAATTATTTCTGGGAATTTTTGTATATATTTTAATACAAATTTTAGTTATGTTATGTGTATTTTGTAAATTTATTTTCATTCAAATATATATTATTTTATTGGTATTTTGTTGATTTATTTTGATACGAATTTACATTATTTTATGTGTATTTCTATATATATTTTAAAACAAAATTCCATTATTTTATGTGTATTTTGTACATATATTTCATTACATATGTACCTTATTTTATGTTTATTTTGAATATTTATTTCATTCAGTTTAAAATTATTTTATGTGTATATATGTATTTGTATTTAGGTTATTTTATTTGTATTTTCTATAGATATTTTCATCCAAAATTACATTATTTTATTGGTATTTTGTTAATTTAATTCGATAGGAATTTAGATTATTTTTTATAGGTATTTTGTATACATATTTTTATACGCATTTACATTATTTAATGTGTGTTTTGTATATATATTTTTATGCAAATTTACTTTATTTGATGTGCATTTTTGTACAAATATTTTTATAGAAATTTGCGTTATTTTATGTGTATTTTGTATATGTTTTCTCATACAAATTTACATTATTTTATTAGTATTTTGTTTATTTATTTTGATACGAATTACATGATTATATGTGTATTTTATACATATTTTTTATACGTATTTACATTATTTGATGAGTATTTTGTTTATATATTTTTATACAAATTTACGTTATTATAAATGTATTTGAATAAATTTTTTGATACAAATTTTCATATTTTATGTATTTTGTATATATATTTCAATTCAAATTTAACTTATTTTATGTGTATTTTGTATATCTATTTTCATACAAATTTAATTACTTTTGTATACTTTTGTATTTTTTTGTGTATTTTGTATATTTGTATTTATACAAATACACTTTCTTTTATTTATTTATTTTGATACGAATCTACATTATTTTATATGTATTTTGTATACATTTTATTATACGTATTTACTTCATTTTATGTGTATTTTGTATATATATTTTTATAGAAATCTACGCTATTTTATGTGTATTCGTATATATATTTTGAAAAAAAATTATATTTTTTTTATATATATTTTGCATATCTATTTCAATACAAATTTACGTTATTTTATGTGCATTTTGTATATTTATTTTAATACAAATTCTAATAATTTATGTGTATTTATGTATATATATTTTTATACAAATATGCGTTATTTTATGGGTATTTTGCTTCTTTATTTTCATAGAATTTTACATTTTTTAATTGCTATTATGTTCATTTATTTTGATACGACTTTACATTATTAAATGTGTATTTTGTATATATTTTTTATATATTTTTCCATTATTTAATGTGTATTTTGTATATTTATTTTATACAAATTTACGTTATTTTATGTGTATTTCTTTATATATTTTGACACAAATTTACAATATTTTATGGGTATTTTGTATATATCTTTTTACGTTTATTTTGTATATTTATTTCATTCAATTTTTAATTATTTTATTTGCATATTTGTATTTGTATTTAGGATATTTTATGTGTATTTTAAATATATATATATATATATATATATATATATATATATATATATATATATATATATATATATATATATATATATATATATATATATATATATATATATATATATATATATATATATATATATATATATATATATATATATATATATATATATATATATATATATATATATATATATATATATATATATATATATATATATATATATATATATATATATATATATATATATATATTTATCCAAAATTACATTATTTTATTGGAATTTTGTCAATTTAATTCGATACGAATTTATATTATTTCATAGGTATTTTGTATACATATTTTTATACGCATTTACATTATTTAATGTGCGTTTTTTATATATATTTTTATGCAAATTTACATTATCTTATGAGCATTTTTGTACATATATTTTTATAGAATTTTGCGTTATTTATGTGTATTTTGTATATGTTTTCTCATACAAATTTACATTATTTTATTGGTATTTTTTAAATTTATTTTGTACATATTTTTTTTTATACGTATTTACATTATTTAATGTGTATTTTTTTTATATATTTTTATACAAATTTACTTTATTATATGTGGATCTGTATAAATATTTTGATACAAATTTAAATTATTTTATGTATTTTGTATATATATTTCAATTCAAATTTAGCTTATTTTATGTGTATTTTGTATATCTATATTCATAAAAACATAAATTATTTCTGTGTTTTTTTGTAAAGATTTTAATTCAAATTTTAGTTATGTTATGTGTTTTTTGTAAATTTAATTTCACTCAAATATGTATTATTTTATTGGAATTTTGTTGATTTATTTTGATACGAATTTACATTGTTTTATGTGTAATTTGTATATATATTTTTATACGTATTTACATTATTTAATGTGTATTTTTTATATATTTTATACAAATTTATGTTATTTTACGTGTATTTGTAAATATATTCTGATACAAATCTACATTATTTTATGTGTATTTTGTATATGTATTTCATACAAATTTACCTATTTTTATGTGTATTTTGTATATCTATTTTGAATTTGAATTGAAACTATTTTTGTGTATTTTTGTATGTATTTTTATACAAATTTTAGTTATTTTATATATTATTTTGTATATTTATTTTCCTACATATATACATTCTTTTATTGAAATTTATTTTCTTGAATTTGATACGAGTTTACCTTATGTACAAAATATATACAAAATACACATATAATAATGTAAATTCGTATCAAAATACATAAACAAAATACCAATAAAAAATATAAATTTGTAAAAAAATATATACAAAATACTCATAAAATAACGCAAATTTCTATAAAAATATATGTACAAAAAAGCACATCAAATAATTTAAATTTGTATGAAAATAAATAAACAAAATGCACATAAAATAGGGCAAATTTGTAGAAAAAAAGTACAAAATACACTTAAAATAATGTAAATTTTTATAAAAAAAAACATAATTGCCCATAAAATGAAGTAAAATTGTATGAAAAATATAAATACAAAAGACACATTAAATAATGTAAATGCGTATAAAAATATGTATAGGAAATACACTTGAAATAATATAAATTCGTATCGAAATAAATGAAAAAAATACCGATAAAATAATGTCATTTTGAATAAAAATATATATAGAAAATACACATAAAATAACGTAAATAAAAATAAATATATACACATAAAATAGTTAAAATTTGAATGAAAATAAATATAAAAATAAACATAAAATACGGCAAATTTGTAATTAAATATATATAGGCGGATTTTTCAGTCACCGCCGAGTGGCTTAAAACTACCCACATGCTGTCCTGAAGACCACCCATCAACCCGGACTCTAGAGGAAGCCGTCCAAGCGAATCAAGAACGAGCTCCGGGGGGCAGCATGAGCCAATGCAAGATGGCGCCACTATAAACACTCGCCTGCGCCAGAACGGGCTGGGCCGACCATCAGGCCCCACGTGGAAGAAGCCTTGGGCCGACCATCAGGCCCCACCGGGAAGATGCCTACCGGCGCAATAGGCAACAACGTAAAAAAAAAAAAAAAAAAAAAAAAAGATTTGTATCAAAATATATATACAAATACACGTAAAATAATATAAATTTGTATAAAAATATATATACAAAATACATATTATATAATGTAAATAGGTATAAAAATATATATACAAATTACACATAAAACAATGTAAATTCGTATCAAACTAAATCAACAAAATACCAATAAAATGATATATATTAGTGTGAAATTAAATTTACAAAATACAGATAACATAAGTAAAATTTGTATTAAAATCTATACAAAAAAACACAGAAATAATTTAAATTTGTATGAAAATAGATATACAAAATACACATAAAATTATTTAAATTTGTTTTGAAATATACGTATATACAAAATACCCATAAAATATTGTAAATTGCAAAAATATATATATATATATATATATATATATATATATATATATATATATATATATATATATATATATATATATATATATATATATATATATATATATATATATATATATATATATATATATATATATATATATATATATATATATATATATATATATATATATATATATATATATATATATATATATATATATATATATATATATATATATATATATATATATATATATATATATATATATATATATATATATATATATATATATATTTATATAAAATATATACATTAAATAATGTAAATATGTTAGGAAAATATATACAAAATACACATAGAATAATGTAAAATTGTAACAATATAAATATACAGAATATCAATAAAGTAATGTAAAAATTTATGAAAATAAAGATACAAAATACACATAAAATAACTCATATTTAAAAAATATATACATACAAAAATACACATAAAATAATTAAATTTGTATTAAAATAAATATACAAAATACACATTCAGTAAGTTAAATTTCTATCTAAATAGATATGAAAAATACACATAAAATAATGTAAATTTGTATCAAAATATATACGAATACTCACAATAAAATAACGTAAAATTTTATGAAAATATATATAGAAAATACATATAAAATAATGTAAATACGTAGAAAAATATATATACAAAATACACATAAAATAATGTAAACTCGTATCAAAATAAATAAACAAAATTCCAATAAAAGAGTATATATTTGTATGTATATATATATATATATATATATATATATATATATATATATATATATATATATATATATATATATATATATATATATATATATATATATATATATATATATAAAGTACAAATAAAATAACTAAAATTGGTATTAAAATTAATACAAAAATAGATATGCAAAATACACATAAAATTAGGCAAATTTGTATTGAAAAACATATACAAATACACATAAAATAATGTAAATTTGTATGAAAATATATAAACAAAATATACATTAAATAATATAAATATGTATAAAATATATATACAAAATACATATATAATAATGTAAAATCTTATCAAAATTAATAAACAGAATATCAATAAAATAATGTAAATTTGTATGAAAATAAAGATGCAAAATACCCATATAATAACGCATATTTGTATTAAAATAGATATACAAAATGCACATACAATAAAGTAAATTTGTATTGAAATAGATCTGCAAAATACACATAAAATAGAGTAATATTTTATGAAAATATACGTACGAAATACATATAAAATGGTGTAAATAAGTATAAAAATATATATACCAAATACACCTAAAATAATATAAATTCGTATCAGAATAAAGAAAGGAAATTCCGATAAAAGATCGTATATTTTTAGGAAAATAAATATACATAATACATATAAAATAACGAAAATTTGTATAGAAATATATAAAAAAATACACAAAAATAATTTCAATTTGTTAGATATACAAAATACACATATAATTAGCTAAATTTGTATGTAAATACATGTAAAAAATACACATAAAATAAAGTAAAATTGTATGAAATAAAAAATAAAAAAAACCGTAAATTTGTATAAAATATATATACAAAAGACACATAGAATAATGTAAAATCGTATCAAAATAAATACACAGAATATCAATAAAATAATGTAAATTTGTATGAAAATAAAGATGCAAAATACCCATAAAATAAAGCATATTTTTTTTTTAAAATACATATACAAAAATACATAGAATAATTAAATTTGTATTAAAATTAATATACAAAATGCACATACAATAAGGTAAATTTGTATTGAAAAAATATGCAAAATACACATAAAACATTGTAAATTTGTTTTAAAATATATATACGAACACACATAAAATAACGTAGATTTCTATAGAAAAATATATACAAAATTCACATGAAATTATGTGAATACGTATAAAAATATATATATGCAAAACACATATATAATAATGTAAAATCGTATCAAAATAAATACACAGAATATTAATAAAATAATATAAATTTCAATGAAAATAAATATGCAAAATACCCATAAGATAATGAATTTTTAATAAAAATATATATACCAAGATACACATAAAATATTTAAATTTGTATTAAAATAAATATACAAAATGCACATACAATAAGGTAAATTTGTATTAAATTAGATATGCAAAATACAAATATAAAACAATGTAAATTTGTTTCAAAATATATATACGAATACACATAAAATAACGTAGATTTCTATAAATATATATATACAAAATGCACATAAATGAAGTAAATACGTATAAAAAAGTATACAAAATACACATAAAATAATGTAAATTCGTATCAATATAAATAAACAAAATACCAATAAAAGAAGGTGTATTTGTATTTTTTTTTTTTTTTTACAGCAAAGGAGACAGTTCAAGGGCACACAAAAAGCAAACATTAATAAAAAAAGCCCGCTACTCACTGCTCCTAAAAAGAATCCAAAGAGGTGGCCGAAAGATAGGTCAGTTTCGGGAGGAGAGGTGTCCTGATACCCTCCTCTTGAAAGAGTTTAAGTCGTAGGCAGGAGGAAATACAGATGAAGGAAGATTGTTCCAGAGTTTACCAGCGTGAGGGATGAAAGAGTGAAGATGCTGGTTAACTCTTGCATAAGGGGTTTGTACAGTATAGGGATGAGCATGAGTAGAAAGTCGAGTGCAGCGGGGCCGCGGGAGGGGGGGAGGCATGCAGTTAGCAGGTTCAGAAGAGCAGTCAGCGTGGAAATATCGATAGAAGATAGAAAGAGAGGCAACATTGCGGCGGAATTTAAGAGGTAGAAGACTATCAGTATGAGGAGGAGAGCTGATGAGACGAAGAGCCTTAGCCTCCACTCTGTCCAGAAGAGCTGTGTGAGTGGAGCCCCCCCACACATGAGATGCATACTCCATACGAGGGCGGACAAGGCCCCTGTATATGGACAGCAACTGTGCAGGGGAGAAGAACTGGCGGAGACGGTACAGAACACCCAGCCTCGAGGAAGCTGATTTAGTAAGAGATGAGATATGAAGTTTCCAGTTGAGATTTTGAGTTAAGGATAGACCGAGAATGTTTAGTGTTGAGGAAGGTGATAGCTGGGTGTTGTCAAAGAATAGGGGATAGTTGTTTGGAAGATTGTGTCGAGTGGATAGGTGAAGAAACTGTGTTTTTGAGGCGTTGAAGGACACCAGGTTCTTCTTGCCCCAATCGGAAATAATAGTAAGGTCTGAGGCTAAGCGTTCTGCAGTCTCCAGCCTTGAGTCGTTAAGTTCCTGAAGGGTGGGTCTTCTATTAAAAGAAGTTGAATAATGCAGAGTGGAATCATCGGCGTAGGAATGGATAGGACAGTTCGTTTTGGAAAGAAGATCATCAATGAACAACAGAAAAAGAGTGGGAGATAAGACAGAACCCTGTGGGACACCACTGTTAATAGATTTAGGGGAAGAACAGTGACCGTCTACCACGGCAGAAATAGAACGGTCAGAAAGGAAACTGGAGATAAAGGTACAGAGAGAAGGATAGAAACCGTAGGAGGGTAGTTTAGAAAGCAAAGATTTGTGCCAGACCCTATCAAAAGCTTTTGATATGTCCAGCGCAATAGCAAAAGTTTCACCGAAACGGCTAAGAGAGGATGACCAAGAGTCAGTTAAGAAGGCTAGGAGATCACCAGTAGAACGCCCCTTGCGGAACCCATACTGGCGATCAGATAGAAGGTCAGAAGTGGAAAGGTGATTTTGAATCTTCCGGTTAAGATTGATTCAAAAGATTTATATAGACAAGAAAGTAAAGCAATAGGACGGTAGTTTGAGGGATTGGCGGTCACCCTTCTAGGTACAGGCTGTATGAAGGCATACTTCCAGCAAGAAGGAAAGGTAGATGTTGACAGGCAGAGGCGAAAGAGTTTGACCAGGCAGGGTGACAGCACGGAGGCACAGTTTTTAAGGACAATAGGAGGCACTCCATCAGGTCCATAAGCCTTCTGAGGATTGAGGCCAGAGAGGGCATAGAAAACATCATTTTGAAGAATCTTTATAACAGGCCTAAAGGAGTCAGAGGGGGGCTGAGTAGGAGGAATATGCCCAGAATCGTCCAGAGTGGAGTTTTTAGAAAAAGTTTGAGAGAAGAGTTCAGCCTTAGAGATAGAGGAGACGGCAGTGTTGCCGTCAGGACTGAGGAGTGGAGGGAAAGATGAAGAAGTGAAGTTGGAGGAGATGTTTTTGGCTAGATGCCAGAAGTCACGGGAAGAGTTAGAAAAAGCAAGGTTTTGACATTTTCTATTAATGAAAGAATTTTTGGTTAGTCGGAGAATAGATTTGGCACGATTTCGGGCAGAAATGTAAAGTTCATAATTAGCATTAGTTTGAAGGCTCTGGTACCTTTCGTGAGCTACCTCTCTATCATTGACAGCACGAGAACAAGCGTGATTAAACCAAGGCTTTTTTGCGTGAGGAGTAGAGAAAGAACGAGGAATGTATGCCTCCATTCCAGAGACAATCACCTCTGTGATGCGCTGAGCACACACAGAGGGGTCTCTATCCTGGAAGCAATAATCATTCCACGGGAAATCGGAAAAGTACATCCTCAGGTCGTCCCACCGAGCTGAAGCAAAATGCCAGAAGCATCGCCTCTTCGGTGGGTCCAGAGGGTGTACAGGAGCGATAGGACAGGATGCAGAAATAAGATTGTGATCGGAGGAGCCCAACGGAGAGAACAGTTTGACAGAATAAGCAGAAGGGTTTGAGGTAAGGAAGAGGTCTAGAATGTTGGGCCGATCTCCAAGACGGTCGGGAATACGTGTAGGGTGCTGGACCAACTGCTCTAGGTCATTGAGGATAGCAAATTTGTAGGCTTGTTCACCAGGATGGTCAGTGAAAGAGGATGAAAGCCAAAGCTGGTGGTGAACATTGAAATCTCCTAGGATGGAGATTTCAGCGAAGGGAGAGTGGGTCAAGATGTGCTCCACTTTAGAATTCAAATAGTCAAAGAATTTTACATAGTTGGTAGAGTTAGGTGAGAGATAAACAGCACAGATGTATTTAGTAATAGAATGACAGTGAAGTCTTAACCAGATGGTGGAAAATTCAGAAGAGTCAAGGTCGTGGGCACGAGAGCAAGTGATGTCGTTGCGCACGTAGGCGCAACTTCCAGCTTTGGATTGAAATTTAGGATAGAGATAGTAGGAGGGAACAGAGTAGAGATTGCTGTCAGTAGCCTCAGAAACCTGTGTTTCGGTAAGGAAGAGTAGGTGAGGTTTAGAGGAGGAGAGATGATGTTCCACAGAATGAAAATTAGAGCGATTACCGCGAATGTTGCAGAAATTGAGAAGAAAGAGGTTCGAGGAGTTATCAAGACACCTCTCGGGTCGGCAGCCAGAAGGGGAGTCCTCCCTGGGGGAATTTGTGGTCCTTCCCCGGGCGGCGACTCCGTGGCTTGATGTAGGTGCGCCATTTTGAAATTTTAATTTTGGGAAAAGGTGTATATGTTGTGTGAATGTAGTGTGGTGTGGATAAAGAGAGGATCTGTCTTTAGAGAGCATGCTGAACTACTCTCCGGTGTTGGTGAGACAATAGGGAAACGGTTAGTGAGGACATGGGAAGGGTCTTTGGAGGGCTTCAGCTCCCTTCTCACCTCCCATATATACCTCACCGGGAGTGGCTTGCGCCCGTTCGGTAGGTGTCTTCCTACCTTCTCCAGCAAATATAAATATACAAAATACACATAAAATAACGTAAATTTGTATAAAATTATATACAAAAATACACAGAAGTAATTAAATTTGTATGAAAATAGATATACAAAATACACAAAAAATAAGCAAAATTTGAATTGAAAAATATATACAAAATACATACAATAATGTAAAAATGTATCAAAATATTTATACAAATACACATATAATAACGTAAATTTGTATAAAAAAATATAAACAAAATACTTATTAAATAATGTAAATACGTATAAAAAATATGTACAAAATACATATATAATCATGTAATTCGTATCAAAATAAATAAACAAAATACCAATAAAATAATGTAAATTTGTATGAGAAAACATACAAAATACACATAAAATAACGCAAATTTCTATAAAAATATATGTACAAAAATGCACATAAAATAAAGTAGGTTTGCATAGAAATATATATACAAAACACACACTGAATAATGTAAATGCGTATCAAAATATGTACACAAAATACCTATGAAATAATATAAATTCATATGGAATTAAATTAACAAAATACCAATAAAATAATGTAATTTTGGATGAAAATATCTATAGAAAAGACAAATAAAATAACCTAATTACATATGCATATATACACATAAAATAATTTAAATTTGAATGAAATAAATATACAAAATAAACATAAAATAAGGTAAATTTTTAATGAGCTATATGTACAAAATACACATAAAATAATGTAAATTTGTATGAAAATATATATAGAAATACTCATAAAATAACATGAATTTGTATAAAAATATATATTCAAAATAAACATTAAGTAATGTAAATGCGTATAAAAATATATATACAAAGTACATATAAAATAATATAAATTCTTATCAAAGTAAATCAACAAAATACCAATAAAATAATATATATTTGAATGAAAATAGATTTACAAAATACACATAACATAATTAAAATTTGTATTAAAATATATACAAAAATACCCAGAAATAATTTGAATTTTTTTGAAAATAGATATACAAAATACACATAAATCTAGGTAAATTTCTTTTGAAATATATATACAAAATACCCATAAAATATTGTAAATTTGTGTCAAAATATATAAACAAATAAACATAAAATAACGTAAATTTGTATAAAATATATATACAAAATACACATTAAATAATGGAAAAATGTATAAAAAATATATACAAAATACACATAGAATAATGTAAAATCGTATCAAAATAAATGAACAGAATATCAATAAAATAATGTAAATTTCTATGAAAATAAAGATGCAAAATACCCATAAAATAACGCATATTTGTATAAAAATATATATACAAAATACACATAAATTAATTGAATTTATGTTAAAATAAATATACAAAATTCACATACAATAAGGTAAATTTGTATTGAAATAGATATGCAAAATACACATCAAATAATGTAAATTTGTATTAAAATATATATACGAAAACACATAAAATAACGTAAATTTCTATGAAAATATATATAAAAAATACACATAAAATGATGTAAATACGTATAAAAATACACCTAAAATAAGGTAAATTCGTATCAAGCTCAATACACTAAATTTCAATAAAAGAATGTATATATGTAGGAAAATAAATATACAAAATTATATATAAAACAACTTAAATTAGTTTAAAAATACATACAAAAATACACAAAAATAATTTCAATTTGTATGAAAATAGATATACAAAATATATATAAAATAAGGTAAATTTGTATTGAAATACATATACAAAATACACATAAAATAATGTAAATTTGTATGAAAATATATAAACAAATAGACATAAAGTAACGTATATTTGTATAAAATATATATCGAAAATGCACATTAAATAATGTAAATATGTTAAAAAAAATATATACAAAATACACTCAGAACAATGTAAAACCGTATCAAAATAAATACACATAATATCAATAAAATAATGTAAATTTGTATGAAAATCAAGATGCAAGATACCCATAAAAAAAGCATAATTAAAAAAATATATATATACAAAAATACACATCAAATAATTAAATTTGAATTAAAATAAATATACAAAATGCATATACAATATGGTAAATTTGTATTGAAATAGATATGCAAAGCACACATAAAACAATCTAAATTTCTTTCAAAATATATATACGAATACACTTAAAAAAAGGTAAATTTCTATAAAAATATATATAAAAAATACACTTAAAATGATGTAAATACGTATAAAAATATATATACAAAGTACACATAAATTAATGTAAACTCGTACCAAGATAAATAAACAAAATACCAATAGAAGAATGTGAATTTAAATGAAAATAAATATACAAAATACACATAAAATAACGTAAATTTGTATAAAACTATATACAAAAATACACAGAAGTAATTTAAATTTGTATGAAAATAGATATACAAAATATACATAAAATAAAATAAATTTGTATTAAAATGTATATACAAAATACATAAAATAATGTAAATTTGTTTCAAAATATTTAAACAAATACGCATAAAATAACGTAAATTTGTTTTAAAATATATAAACAAAATACACATCAAATAATGAAAATACGTATACAAAATATATACAAAATACACATATAATAATGTAAATTCGTATCAAAATACATAAACAAAATACCAATAAAAAAATGTAAATATGTATGAGAAAATATATACAAAATTCACATAAAATAATGCAAATTTCTATAAAAATATATGTACAAAAATGCACATAAAATAATTTAAATTTGTATGAAAATAAATGAAATAAATACACATAAAATGAGGCAAATTTGTAGGAAAAAAAGTACAGAATACACCTAAAATAATGTAAATTTGTATAAGAAAAAACACAAATGCACATAAAATTACGTAAAATTGTATAAAAAATATATATACAAAACACACATTAAATAATGCAAATGCGTATAAAAATATATATAGAAAATACACATGAAATAATCTAAATTCGTAAAGAAATAAATGAACAAAATACCGATTAAATAATGTAATTTTGAATGAAAATATATATAGAAAATACACATAAAATACCGTTAATACAAATAAACATATACACATAAAAGAATTTTAATTTAAATGAAAATAAATATAAAAATATACATAAAATAAGGCAAATTTGTAATGAAATATATATACAAAATACACATAAAATAATGTAGATTTGTATCAAAACATATATACAAATACAGGTAAAATAACATAAATTTGGAAGAAAATGTATTTACAAAATACACATTAAATAATGTAAATACGTATAAAAATATATATACAAATTACATATAAAACAAGGTAAATTCGTATCAAAATAAATCAACAAAATACCAATAAAATAATATATATTTCTGTGAAATTAAATTTACAAAATACACATAACAAAATTCAAATTTGTACTAAAATCTATACAAAAAATAACACAGAAATAATTTAAATGTGTATGAAAATAGATATACAAAATACGCATAAAATTAGGTAAATTTGTTTTGATACAAAATACCCATAAAATAGTGTAAATTTCTATCAAAATATATATACAACTAGACAAAAAATAACGTATATATATATATATATATATATATATATATATATATATATATATATATATATATATATATATATATATATATATATATATATATATATATATATATATATATATATATATATATATATATATATATATATATATATATATATATATATATATATATATATATATATATATATATATATATATATATATATATATATATATAAAATACATTAAATAATGTAAATATGTATGAAAATATATACAAAATACACATAGAATAATGTAAAATTGTATCAATATAAATATACAGAATATCGATAAAATAATGTAAAATTTATGAAAATTAAGATGCAAAATACCCATAAAATAGCTGATATTTAAAAATCTTCATATATATATATATATATATATATATATATATATATATATATATATATATATATATATATATATATATATATATATATATATATATATACAAAAATACACATGAAATAATTAAATTTGTATTAAAATAAGTATACAAAATACACATAAAATAAGGTAAATTTGTATTGAAACAAATATGCAAAATACACATAAAATAATATAAATTTGTACCAAAATAAATACGAATACACACAATAAAATAACGTAAATTTTTATGAAAATATATATACAAAATACATATAAGATAATGTAAATACGTAGAAAAATATATATACAAAATACACATAAAATAATGTAAATTCGTATCAAAACAAATAAACAAAATTCCAATAAAAGAAGGTATATTTGTCGGAAAATATGTATATCAAATACAAATAAAATAACTAATATTTGTATAAAAATATATACAAAAAGACACAAAACTGATTTAAATTTGTTTGAAAATAGATATGCAAAATACACATAAAATTAGGCAAATTTGTATTGAAATACATATACAAAATACTCATAAAATAAAGTAAATTTGCGTAAAATATATATACAAAATATACATTAAATAAATTAAATATGTAAAAAAATATATATACAAAAATACACATAGAATAATGTAAAATCGTATCAAAATAAATAAACAGAATATCAATAAAATAACGTAAATTTGTATGAAAATAAAGATGCAAAATACCCATATAACGTATATTTGTAAAAAAATATATATAAAAAAATTCACATAAAATAATTAAATTTGTATTAAAATAAATATACAAAATGCACATACAATAACGTAAATTTGTATTGAAATAGACATGCAAAATACACATCAATAATGTAAATTTGTATCAAAATATATATACGAGTACACATAAAATAGAGTAAATTTCTATGATAATATACATACAATAAACATATAAAATGATATAAATATGTATAAAAATATATATACCAATTACACCTAAAATAATGTAAATTCGTATCAAAATAAATAAACAAAATTCCGATAAAAGAACGTATATTTGTAGGAAAATAAATATACAAAATACACATAAAATTACGAAAATTTGTATAAAAATATGTACAAAAATATACAAAAAAAAAAACTCAATTTGTATGAAAATAGATATACAAAATACACATATAATTAGTTAAATTTGTATCTAAATATTTGTACAAAAAACACATAAAATAATGTAAATTTGTTAGAATTGAAAACAAATAAACATAAAATAACGTAAATTTGTATAAAATATATAGACAAAATACACGTAGAATAATGTAAAATCGTATCGAAATAAATACACAGAATATCAATAAAATAATGTAAATTTGTATGAAAATAAAGATGCAAAATACCCAAAATATAAAGCATATTTTTTATAAAAATACATATACAAAAATACACATAGAATAATTAAATTTGTATTAAAATTAATATACAAAATGCACATACAATAAAGTAGATTTGTTTTGAAAAAATATGCAAAATACACATAAAACAATGTAAATTTGTTTCAAAATATATATACGAATACACATAAAATAACGTAGATTTCTATAGAAATATATATACAAAATACACATGAAATGGTGTAAATTCGTCTAAAAATATATATATACAAAATACACATTAAATAATGTATATTCGTGTCAAAATATATAAACAATATACCAATAAAAAAATGTGTATTTTTTATGAAAATAGATATACAAAATACATATAAAATAGCCTAAATTTGAATAAAACTATATACAAAAATACACAAAAATAATTCTAATATGTATGAAAATAAATATAGAAAATACACGTCAAATTAGGTAGATTTGTATTGAAATACATATACAAAATACACATAAAATAATGTAAATTTGAATGAAAATATATAAACAAATACACTTAAAATAACGTATATTTGTATAAAATATATATACAAAATACACATTACATAATGTAAATATGTATAAAAAAAATATATACAAAACACAAATAGAATAAGGTAAAATCGTATCAAAATAAATACACAGAATATTAATAAAATAATTTAGTTTGTATGAAAATAAAGATGCAAAATACCCATAAAATAACGCATTTTTTTTAAATATATATACCAAAATACATATAAAATATTTAAATTTGTATTAAAATAAATATACAAAATGCACATACAATAAGGTAAATTTGTATTGAAATAGATATGCAAAATACATATAAAACAATGTAAATTTTTTTCAAAATATATACACATAAAATACCGCAGATTTCTATTAAAATATATATACAAAATACACATAAAATGAAGTAAATACGTATAAAAAAATTTATACAAAATACACATAAAATAATGTAAATTCGTATCAAAATAAATAAACAAAATACCAATAAAAGGATGTGTATTTGTATAAATATAAATACACAAAATACACATAAAATAACGTAAATTTGTATAAAACTATATACAAAAATACACAAAATTAGTTAAATTTGTATGAAAATAGATAAAAAAAAAAATATATATATATATATATATATATATATATATATCTATATATATATATATATATATATATATATATATATATATATATATATATATATATATATATATATATATATATATATATATATATATAATAAGGCAAATTTGAATTGAAATATATTTACAAAATACATAAAATAATGTAAATTTGTTTGAAAATATTTATACAAATACACATATAATAACGTAAATTTGTATAGAAATATATAAACAAAATACTCATTAAATAATGTAAATACGTATAAAAAATATGTAAAAAATACATATTTAATAATGTAATTCGTATCAAAATAAATAAACAAAATACCAATAAAATAATGTAAATTTATATGAGAAAACATATACAAAATACAAATAAAATAACGCAAATTTCTATAGAAATATATGTACAAAAATGCACATAAAATAAAGTAAATTTACATAAAAATATATATACAAAACACATATTAAATAATGTAAATGCGTATAAAAATATGTATACAAAATAACTATGAAATAATCTAAATTTGTGTAGAATTAAATTAACAAAATAACAATAAAATAATGTAATTTTGGATGAAAATATATATAGAAAATACACATAAAATAACCTAAATACAAATACAAATATACACATAAACTAATTTAAAATTGACTAAAATAAATATACAAAAGAACATAAAATAAGGTAAATTTGTTATGAAATATTTGTACAAAATACACATAAAATAATGTAAATTTGTATGAAAATATATATAGAAATACACATAAAATAACATGAATTTGTATAAAAATATATATTCAAAATAAACATTAAATAATGTAAATGCGTATAAAAATATATATACAAAGTACATATAAAATAATGTGAACTCGTATGAAAATAAATCAACAAAATACCAATAAAATAATATATATTTGAATGAAAATAGATTTACAAAATATACATAACCTAACTAAAATTTGTATTAAAATATTTACAAAAATATCCAAAAATAATTTTAATTTGAATGAAAATAGATATACAAAATACACATCAAACTAGGTAAATTTCTTTTGAAATATATATACAAAATACCCATAAAATATTGTAAATTTGTGTCAAAATATAAAAAGAAATACACATAAAATAACGTAAATTTGTATAAAATATAAATACAAAATACTTATTAAATAATGGAAAAATTAAAAAAAAATATATGCAAAATACACATAGAATAAAGTTATATTGTATAAAAAAAAGAGCAGAATATCAATAAAATAATGTAAATTTCTATGAAAATAAAGATGCAAAATACCCAAAAAATAACGCATATATGTATAAAAATATATATACAAAAACACACATAAAATAATCAAATTTGAATTAAAATAAATATACAAAGTGCACACACAATAATGTAAATTTCTATTGAAATAGATATGCAAAATACATTTCAAATAATGTAAATTTGTAAAAAAATATATATACGAAAACACATAAAATAACGTAAATTTCTATGAAAATATATATAAAAAATACACATAAAATGATGTAAATACGTATAAAAATATATAAAGAAAATACACCTAAAATAACGTAAATTCGTAACAAATTCAATAAACTAAATTTCAATAAGAGATTGTATATATGTAGGAAAATAAACATACAAAATAATATATAAAATAACTAAAATTTGTATAAAAATACATACAAAAATACCCCAAAATAATTTCAATTAGTATGAAAATAGATATATAAAATACACATAAAATTAGGTAAATTTGTATTGAAATACATATACAAAATACACACAAAATAATGTAAATTTGTATGAAAATATGTAAACAAAGAGACATAAAGTAACGTATATTTGTAAAATATATATAGAAAATGCATATTAAATAATGTAAATATGTAAAATAAAATATATGCAAAACACCCACAGAACATTGTAAAATCGTGTCAAAATAAATACACAGAATATCAATAAAATAATGTAAACTTGTATGAAAATAAAGATGCCAAATACCCATTAAAAAGCATATTTTAAAAAAATATATATACAAAAATACACATCAAATAATCAAATTTGTATTAAAATAAATATACAAAATGCACATACAATATGGTAAATTTGAATTGAAATAGATATGCAAAACACACATAAAACAATGTAGATTTGTTTTAAAATATATATATGAATACACATAAAAAAAACGTAGATTTCTATAAAAATATATATAAAAAATACACATCAATTGATGTAAATACGTATAAAAATATATATACAAAATACACATAAAATAATGTACATTGGTACCAAAATAAATAAATAAAATACCAATAGAATAATGTGAATTTGTATGAAAATAAATATACAAAATACACATAAAATAACGTAAATTTATAAAAAAATATTTACAAAAATACGCAAAAGTAATTTAAATTTGTATCAATTAGATATACAAAATATATATAAAATATACTAAATTTGTATTAAAATATATATACAAAATACAAAAAATAATGTAAATTTATATCAAAATATCTAAACAAATACGCATATAATAACGTAAATTTGTTTTAAAATATATAAACAAAATACACATTAAATAATAAATAAACGTATACAAAATATATACAAAATACACGTATAATAATGTAAATACGTATCAAAATACATAAACAAAATACCAATAAAAAAATTTAAATTTGAATGAGAAAATTGATACAAAATACACATAAAATAACGCAAATTTCTATAAAAATATATGTACAAAAATGCACATAAAATAATTTAAATTTGTATGAAAATAAATAAGCAAAATACACATTAAATAAGTCAAATTTGTAGTAAAAAAAGTACAGAATACACTTAAAATATTGTAAATTTCTTTAAAAAAAACAACACAAATGCACGTAAAATGAAGTAAAATTGTATAAAAAACATATATACAAAACACAAATTAAATAATGTAAATGCGTATAAAAATATATATAGAAAATACACATGAAATAATATAAATTCGTATCGAAATAAATGAACAAAATACCGAAAAAATAATGTTATTTTGAATGAAAATATATATAGAAAATACACATAAAATAACGTAAATACAAATAAATATATATTCATAAAATAATTTAAATTTGAATGAAAATAAATATAAAAATATACATAAAATAAGGCAAATTTTTAATGAAATATATATACAAAATACACATAAAATAATGTACATTTGTATCAAAATATATATACAAATACACGGAAAATAATCTAAATTTGTATAAAAATATATAAACAAAAAACGAATTAAATAATGTAAATACGTATAAAATTATATATACAAATCACACATAAAACAATGTAAACTAGTATCAAAATAAATCAACAAAATACCAATAAAATAATATATATATATATATATATATATATATATATATATATATATATATATATATATATATATATATATATATATATATATATATATATATATATATATATATGTGTGAAATTAAATTTAAAAAATACACATAACATAACTAAAATTTGTATTAAAATATATAAAAAAAAAAATATAAATAATTTAAATTTGTATGAAAATAGATATACAAAATAATACACAGATAAATTTGTTTGAAATATATATATATATATATATATATATATATATATATATATATATATATATATATATATATATATATATATATATATATATATATATATATATATATATATATATATATATATATATATATATATATATATATATATATATATATATATATATATATATATATATATATATATATATATATATGCAAATTTACGTTATTTTATGTTTATTTGTTTATATAAATAAACGTAAATAACGTAAATTTGCTTAAATTATATCTACAAAATATACATTAAATAATGTAAATATGTATAAAAAATATATAGACAAAATACACATAGATTAATGTAAAATCGTATGAAAATAAATAAACAGAATATCAATAAAATAATGTAAATTTGTATGAAAATAAAGATGCAAAATACCCATATAAAAACGCATATTTGTATAAAAATATATATACAAAAATACACATAAAATGAATAAATTTGCATTAAAAAAAATATACAAAATGCACAGACAGTAAATTAAATTTGTATTGAAATAGTTATGCAAAATACACATAAATAATGTAAATTTGTATCAAAATATATATACGAATACACATAAAATAGAGTAAATTTCTATGAAAATATACATACAAAATACATATAAAATGATGTAAATAAGTATAAAAATATATTTACCAAATTCACCTAAAATAATGTAAATTCGTATCAAAATAAATATACAAAATTCCGATACAAGAACGTATATTGTAGGAAAATAAATATACAGAATACACATAAAATAACGAAAATTTGTATAAAAATATATACAAAAATACACACATATAATTAGTTAAATTTGTATACATGTACAAAATACACAAAAATATTGTAGATTTGTATGAAATGAAAACAAATACACATAAAATAACGTAAATATGTATAAAACATATATACAAAATACACATAGAATAATGTATAATCGTATCAAAATAAATACACAGAATATCAATAAAATAATAAAAATTTGTATGAAAATAAAGATGCAAAATACCCATAAAATATTGCATATTTTTATAAAAATACATATACAAAAATAAACATAGAAGAATGAAATTTGTATTAAAATTAATATACAAAATGCACATACAATAACGTAAATTTGTATTGAAAAAATATGCAAAATACACATAAAACAATGTAAATTTGTTTCAAAATATATATACGAATACACATAAAATAACGTAGATTTCTATAGAAATATATATACAAAATACACATGAAATGATGTAAATACGTATTAAAATATATATACTAAATACACATTAAATAATGGAAATTCGTGTCAAAATAAATACACAGAATATTAATAAAATAATGTAAATTTGTGTGAAAATAAAGTTGCAAAATACCCATAAAATAACGCATTTGTTTTAAATATATATACCAAAATACACGTAAAATATTTGAATTTGTATTAAAATAGATATGCAAAATGCACATAAAATAAGGTAAATTTGTATTGAAATAGATATGCAAAATACATATAAAACTATGTAAATTATTTTCAAAATATATATACAAATACACATAACGTAACGTAGATTTCTTTAAAAATAAATATACAAAATACACATCAAATGAAGTAAATACGTATAAAAAAACGTATACAAAATACACATAAAATAATGTAAATTCGAATCAAAATAAATAAAAAAAATACCAATAAAAGAATGTGTATTTGTATAAATATATATATAGAAAATACACAAAAAATAGCGTAAATTTTATAAAACTATATACAAAAATACACAAAAGTAATTAAATTTGTATGAAAATAGATATACAAAATACACATAAAATAAGCTAAATTTGAATTGAAATATATATACAAAAAACATAAAATAATGTAAATTTGTATAAAAATATTTATGCAAATACACATATAATAACGTAAATTTATATAAAAATATATAAACAAAATACTCATTAAATAATGTAAATACGTATAAAAAATAATTATGTACAAAATACACATATAATCATGTAACTCGTATCAAAATAAATAAACAAAATACCAATAAGATATTGTAAATTTGTATGAGAAAACGTGTACAAAATACACATAAAATAACGCAAATTTCTAAAAAAAAAAAATATGTTCAAAAATGCACATAAAATAAAGCAAATTTGCATTAAAATATATATACAAAACACACATTAAATAATGTAAATGCGTATAAAAATATGTATACAAAATACCTATGAAATAATCTAAATTCGTATCGAATTAAATGAACAAAATACCAATAAATTAATGTAATTTTGGATAAAAATATATATAGAAAATACACATAAACTAAACTAAATACAAATACAAATATACACATAAAATAATTTAAAATTGAATGAAATAAATATACAAAAAAACATCAAATAAGGTAGATTTTTAATGAAATATACTTACAAAATACACATAAAATAATGTAAATTTGCTTGAAAATATATATAGAAATACACATAAAATAACATGAATTTGTATAAAAGTATATATTTAAAATAATCATTAATGTAAATACGTATAAAAATATATATACAAAGTACATTTAAAATAATGTAAATTCGTATCAAAATAAATCAACAAGATACCAATAAAATAATATATATATGAATGAAAACAAATTTACAAAATACACATAACATAACTAAAATTTGTATTAAAATATATACAAAAAATACCCAGAAATAATTTCAATTTGTATGAAAATAGACATTCAAAATACAAATAAAACTAGGTAAATTTCTTTTGAAATATATATAAAAAATACCCAAATTATATTGTAAATTTGTGTTAAAATATATCATTAAATACACATAAAATAACGTAAATTTGTATAAAATATATATACAAAATACTCATTAAATAATGGAAAAATGTATAAAAAATACATACAAAATACACAGAGAAAAATGTAAAATCGTATCAAAATAAATGAACAGAATATCAATAAAATAATGTAAACTTCTATGAAAATAATGATGCAAAATACACATAAAATAACGCATATTTGTACAAAAATATATATAAAAATACACATAAAATAATTAAATTTGTATTAAAATAAATATACAAAATGCACATACAATAAGGTAAATTTGTATTGAAATAGATATGCAAAATACACATCAAATAATGTAAATTTGTATTAAAATATATAAACGAAAACATAAAATAACGTAAATTTCTATATATATATATATATATATATATATATATATATATATATATATATATATATATATATATATATATATATATATATATGTATGTATATATACATTTATATATATATATGTATATATATATATATATATATATATATATATATATATATATATATATATTTTTATAAAATATATATATATATAACTAAAATTTGTATAAAAATACATTAAAAAATACGCAAAAATAGTTTCAATTTGTATGAAAATAGATATACAAAATACACATCAAATTTGTTAATTTGAATTGATATACATATACAAAATACACATAAAATAATGTAAATTTGTCTGAAAATATATAAACAAATGACATAAAGTAACGTATATTTGTAAAAAATATATATTGAAAATGCACATTAAATAATGTAAATATGTAAAATAAAATATATACAAAATACACATAGAACAATGTAAAATCGTATCAAAATAAATACACAGAATATCAATAAAATAATGTAAATTTGTATGAAAATAAAGATGCAAAATACCCATAAAAAAAGCATATTTTTATAAAAATATATATACAAAAATACACATCAAATAATTAAATTTGTATTAAAATAAATATACAAAATGCACATACAATATGGTAAATTTGTATTGAAATAGATATGCAAAACACACATAAAACAATGTAAATTTGTTTCAAAATATATATACGAATACACATAAAAAAACGTAAATTTCTATAAAAATATATATAAAAAATACACATAAAATGATGTAAATACGTATAAAAATATATATACAAAATACACATAAAATAATGTAAATTCGTACCAAAATAAATAAACAAAATACCAATAGAAGAATGTGAATTTGTATGAAAATAAATATACAAAATACACATAAAATAACATATATTTGTATAAAACTATTTACAAAAATACACAGAAGTAATTTAAATTTGTATGAAAATAGATATACAAAATATATATAAAATAAACTAAGTTTGTATTGAAATATATATACAAAATACATAAAATAATGTAAATTTGTGTCAAAATTTTTAAACAAATACGCTGAAAATAACGCAAATTTGTTTTAAAATATATAAACAAAATACACATTAAATAATGAAAATACGTATACAAAATATATACAAATTACACATATAATAATGTAAATTCGTATATAAATACATAAACAAAATACCAATAAAAAAGATGTAAATTTGTATGAAAAAATATATACAAAATACACATAAAATTACGCAAGTTTCTATAAAAATATATGTACCAAAATTCACATAGAATAATTTAAATTTGTATGAAAATAAATAAACAAAATACACATAAAATAAGGCAAATTTGTAGTAAAAAAAGTATAAAATACACTTAAAAGAATGTAAATTTGTATAAAAACAACAACACAGATGCATATAAAATGAAGTAAAATTGTATAAAAAATATATATACAAAACACACATTAAATAATGTAAATGCGTAAAAAAATATGTATAGAAAATACACATGAAATAATTTAAATTCGTATCGAGAAAAATGAACAAAATGCCGATAAAATAGTGTAATTTTGAATGAAAATATATATATAGAAAATACACATAAAATAACGTATATACAAATAAATATACACACATAAAATAATTTAAATTTGAATGAAAATAAATATAAAAATAAACATAAAATAAGTCAAATTTGTAATGAAATATATATACAAGATACACATAAAATAATGTAGATTTTTATCAAAATATATATACAAATACACGTAAAATATCATAAATTTGTATAAAAATTAGTATATACAAAATACACATTAGATAATGTAAATACGTATAAAAATATATTTACAATTTACTCATAAAACAATGTAAATTCATATCAAAATAAATCAACAAAATACCAATGAAATAATATATTTTTGTGAGAAATTAAATTTACAAAATACACATAACATAACTAAAATTTGTATTAAAATCTATACAAAAAAACACAAAAACAATTTAAATTTGTATGAAAATAGATATACAAAATACACATAAAATTAGGTAAATTTGTTTTGATATATACGTATATACAAAATACCCATAAAATTTTGTAAATTTCTACCAAAATATATAAACAAATAAATATAAAATAACGTAAATTTGCATAAAATAAAATAAAATATATATATATATATATATATATATATATATATATATATATATATATATATATATATATATATATATATATATATATATTAAATAATGTTAATATGTTAGGAAAATATATACAAAAAACAAAGAGAATAATGTAAAATTGTATCAATATAAATATACAGAATATCAATAAAGTAATGTATTTGAATTTGTATTAAAATAAATATACAAAATGCACATACAATAAGGTAAATTTGTATTGAAATAGATATGCAAAATACATATAAAACTATGTAAATTTGTTTCAAAATATATATACGAATACACATAAAATAACGTAGATTTCTATAAAAATATATATACAAAATACACTTAAAATGAAGTAAATACGTATAAAAAAATGTATACAAAATACACATAAAATAATGTAAATTCGTATCAAAATAGATAAACAAAATACCAATGATAGAATGTGTTTTTGTATAAATATAAATATACAATATTCTCCGACTAACCAAAAATTCTTTCATTAATAGAAAATGTCAAAACCTTGCTTTCTCTAACTCTTCCCGTGACTTCTGGCATCTAGCCAAAAACATCTCTTCCAATTTCACTTCTTCATCTTTCCCTCCACTCCTCAGTCCTGACGGCAACACTGCCGTCTCATCTATCTCTAAGGCTGAACTCTTCTCTCAAACTTTTTCTAAAAACTCCACTCAGGACGATTCTGGGCATATTCCTCCAACTCATCCCCCCTCTGACTCCTTTATGCCTGTTATAAAGATTCTTCAAAATGATGTTTTCTATGCCCTCTCTGGCCTCAATCCTCAGAAGGCTTATGGACCTGATGGAGTGCCTCCTATTGTCCTTAAAAACTGTGCCTCCGTGCTGTCACCCTGCCTGGTCAAACTCTTTCGCCTCTGCCTGTCAACATCTACCTTTCCTTCTTGCTGGAAGTATGCCTTCATACAGCCTGTACCTAACAAGGGTGACCGCTCCAATCCCTCAAACTACCGTCCTATAGCTTTACTTTCTTGTCTATCTAAAGCTTTTGAATCAATCCTTAACCGGAAGATTCAGAAGCACCTTTCCACTTCTGACCTTCTATCTGATCGCCAGTATGGGTTCCGCAAGGGGCGTTCTACTGGTGATCTCCTAGCCTTCTTAACTGACTCTTGGTCATCCTCTCTTAGCCGTTTCGGTGAAACTTTTGCTATTGCGCTGGACATATCACAAGCTTTTGATAGGGTCTGGCACAAATCTTTGCTTTCTAAACTACCCTCCTACGGTTTCTATCCTTCTCTCTGTACCTTTATCTCCAGTTTCCTTTCTGACCGTTCTATTTCTGCCGTGGTAGACGGTCACTGTTCTTCCCCTAAATCTATTAACAGTGGTGTCCCATAGGGTTCTGTCCTATCTCCCACTCTTTTTCTGTTGTTCATTGATGATCTTCTTTCCAAAACGAACTGTCCTATCCATTCCTACGCCGATGATTCCACTCTGCATTACTCAACTTCTTTTAATAGAAGACCCACCCTTCAGGAACTTAACGACTCAAGGCTGGAGGCTGCAGAACGCTTAGCCTCAAACCTTACTGTTATTTCCGATTGGGGCAAGAAGATCCTGCTGTCCTTCAACGCCTCAAAAACACAGTTTCTCCACCTATCCACGCGACACAATCTTCCAAACAACTATCCCCTATTCTTTGACAACACCCAGCTATCACCTTCCTCGACACTAAACATCCTCGGTCTATCCTTAACTCAAAATCTCAACTGGAAACCTCATATCTCATCTCTTACTAAATCAGCTTCCTCGAGGCTGGGCGTTCTGTACCGTCTCCGCCAGTTCTTCTCCCCTGCACAGTTGCTGTCCATATACAGGGGCCTTGTCCGCCCTCGTATGGAGTATGCATCTCATGTGTGGGGGTGCTCCACTCAAACAGCTCTTCTGGACAGAGTGGAGGCTAAGGCTCTTCGTCTCATCAGCTCTCTTCCTCATACTGATGGTCTTCTACCTCTTAAATTCCGCCGCAATGTTGGCTCCCTTTCTATCTTCTATCGATATTTCCACGCTGACTGCTCTTCTGAACTTGCTAAGTGCATGCCTCCCCCCCTCCCGCGGCCCCGCTGCACTCGACTTTCTACTCATGCTCATCCCTATACTGTCCAAACCCATTATGCAAGAGTTAACCAGCATCTTCACTCTTTCATCCCTCACGCTGGTAAACTCTGGAACAATCTTCCTTCATCTGTATTTCCTCCTGCCTACGACTTGAACTCTTTCAAGAGGAGGGTATCAGGACACCTCTCCTCCCGTATTTGATCTTCTTTCGGCCACCTCTTTTGTTTCTTTTTTAGGAGCAGCGAGTAGCGGGCTTTTTTTTATTATTATTTTCTTTTTTTGTGTTCCCTTGAGCTGCCTCCTTTGTTGTAAAAAAACCCCCCATAAAATAACGTAAATTTGTTTAAAACTATATACAAATATACACAAAAGTAATTAAATTTGTATGAAGATAGATATACAAAATACACATAAAATAAGCTAAATTTTAATTGAAATATATATACAAAATACATAAAATAATGTAAATTTGTATCAAAATATTTATTCAAATACACATATAATAACATAATATTGTAAAAAAATATATAAACAAAATACTTATTAAATAATGTAAATACGTATAAAATATATGTACAAAATACACATATAATAATGTAGTTCGTATCAAAATAAATAGACAAAATACCAATAAAATAATATAAATTTGTATGAGAAAACATATACAAAATACACATAAAAAAACGCAAATTTCAATAAAATTATATGTACGAAAATGCACATACAATAAAGTAGATTTACATAGAATTATATATACAAAACACACATTAAATAATGTAAATGCTCATAAAAATATGCATACAAAATACCTATGAAATAATCTAAAATCGTATGGAATTAGATTAACAAAATACCAATAAAATAACGTAATTTTGGAAGAAAATATATATAGAAAATACACGTAAAATAAGTTAAATACAAATACAAATATACACATAAAATAATTTTAAATTGAATTAAATAAACACACTAAATAAACATAAAATAAGGAAAAATTTGTAATGAAATATATGTATAAAATACACATAATATATTGTAAATTTGTATGAAAATATATATAGAAATACACATAAAATAACATGAATTTGTATAAAAATATATATTCAAAATAAACATTAAATAATGTAAATGCGTTTAAAAATATATCTACAAAGAACATGTAAAATAATGAAGATTCGTATCAAAATAAATGAACAAAATACCAATAAAATAATATATATTTGAATGAAAATAAATTTACAAAATACACATAACATAACTAAAATTTGTATTAAAATATATACAAAAATACCCAGAAATATTTTGAACATGTATGAAAATAGATATACAAAATACACATAAAACTAGGTAAATTTCTTTTGAAATATATATTGAAAATACTCTTAAAATATTGTAAATTTGTGTCAAAATATATAAACAAATACACATAAAATAACGTGAATTTGTATATAATATATATACAAAATACTCATTAAATAATAGAAAAATGTATAAAAAATATATACAAAATACACATAGAATAATGTAAAATCGTATCAAAATAAATGAACAGAATATCAATAAAATAATGTAAATTTCTATAAAAATAAAGATGCAAAATACCCATAAAATAACACATATTTATATAAAAATATATATACAAAAATACACGTAAAATAATAAAATTTGTATTAAAATAAATATACAAAATGCACATACAATAAGGTAAATTTGTATTAAAATAGATATGCAAAATACACATCAAATAATGTAAATTTGCATTAAAATATATATACGAAAATACATAAAATAACGTAAATTTCTACGAAAATATATATAAAAATTACACATAAAATGATGTAAATACGTATAAAAATATATATTTACACAATACACCTAAAATAAGGTAAATTCGTATCAAATTTAATAAACTGAATTTCAGTAAAAGAATGTATATATGTAGGAAAATAAATATACAAAATAATATATAAAGTAACAAAAAAATTGTATAAAAATATATACAAAAATACACAAAAATAGTTTAAATTTGTATGAAAATAGATATATAAAATACACATAAAATTATATAGATTTTTATTGAAATACATATACAAAATACTCTTAAAATAATATAAATTTGTTTGAAAATATATAAACAAATAGACATAAAGTAACATATATCTGTATAAAATATATATAGAAAATGCACATTAAATAATGTAAATATGTAAAATAAAATATATACAAAATACACATAGAACAATTTAAAATCGTATAAAAATAAATACACAGAATATCAATGAAATAATGTAAATTTGTATGCAAATAAAGATGGAAAATACCCATAAAAAAGCATATTTAAAAAAATATATATATACAAAAATACACATCAAATAATTAAATTTGTATTAAAATAAATATACAAAATGCACATACAAAATGGTAAATTTGTATTGAAATAATTATGCAAAACACACATAAAAGAATGTAAATTTGTTTCAAAATATTTATTCGAATACACATGAAAAAACATAAATTTCTATAAAAAATACATATAAAAAATACACATAAAATGATGTAAATACGTATAAAAATATACATATACAAAATACACATAAAATAATGTACACTCGTACCAAAATAAATAAGCAAAATACCAATAGAAGAATGTGAATTTGTATGAAAATAGATATACAAAACACACATAAAATATTGTTAATTTGTATAAAACTATATACAAAAATACACAAAAGTAATTTAAATTTGTATGAAAATAGATATACAAAATATACATAAAATAAACTAAATTTGTATTGAAATATATATACAAAATACATAAAATAATGTAAATTTGTATCAAAATATTTAAACAAATACGCATAAAATAACGTAAATTTGTTTTAAAATATATAAACAAAATACACATTAAATAATGAAAATACGTATACAAAATATATACAAAATACACATATAATAATGTAAATTCGTATCAAAATACATAAACAAAATACCAATAAAAAAATGTAAATTTGTATGAAAAATATATACAAAATACACATAAAATAACGCAAATTTCTATAAAAATATATGTACAAAAATGCACATAAAATAATTTAAATTTGTATGAAAATAAATAAACAAAATACACATAAAATAAGGCAAATTTGTAGTAAAAAAAGTACAGAATACACTTAAAATAATGTAAATTTGTATAAAAAAACAACACAAATGCACATAAAATGAAGTAAAATTGTATAAAAAATATATATACAAAACACACATTAAATAATGTAAATGCGTATAAAAATATGTATAGAAAATACACATGAAATAATCTAAACTCGTATCGAAATAAATGAACAAAATACCGATAAAATAATGTAATTTTGAATGAAAATATATATAGAAAATACACATAAAATAACGTAAATACAAATAAATATATACACATAAAATAATTTAAATTTGAATGAAAATAAATATAAAAATAAACATAAAATAAGGCAAATTTGTAATGAAATATATATACAAAATACACATAAAATAATGTAGATTTGTATCAAAATATATATACAAATACACGTAAAATAATGTAAATGCGTATAAAAAAAAAAAAAATATATATATATATATATATATATATATATATATATATATATATATATATATATATATATATATATATATATATATATATATATATATATATATATATATATATATATATATATTATATAAAAATAAATCAGCAAAATACCTGTAAAATAATATGTTGAAGTTGAAGTTGAAGTTGAAGTTGAAGTTAAATTTACAAAATACACATAACATTACTAAAATTTGTATTAAAATCTATACAAAAAAAACACAAAAATAATTTAAATTTGTATGAAAATAGATAATCAGAATACACATAAAATTAAGAAAATTTGTTTTGAAATATACGTATATACAAAATACCCATCAAATATTGTAAATTTATATCAAAATATTTAAACAAATAAACATAAAATAATGTAAATAAGTATATATATATATATACATATATATATATATATATATATATATATATATATATATATATATATATATATATATATATATATATATATATATATATATATATATATATATATATATATATATATATATATTTGTGTGAAATTAAATTTACAAAATACACTTAACATAACAAAAAAAAAATATTAAAATCTATACAAAAAATCACAGAAATAATTTAAATTTGTATGAAAATATATATACAAAATACAAATAAAATTAGGTATTTTTGTTTTGAAATATATGTATATTCAAAATACCCATAAAATATTGTAAATTTCTATCAAAATATATAAACAAATAAACATAAAATAAAGTAAATTTGCATAATATATATATATATATATATATATATATATATATATATATATATATATATATATATATATATATATATATATATATATATATATATATATATATATATACAAAGTATACATTAAATAATGTAAATATGTAAGGAAAATATATACAAAATACACATAGAATAATGTAAAATTATATCATTATAAATATACAGAATATCAATAAAGTAATGTAAGAATTTCTGATAATAAAGATGCAAAATACCCATAAAATAACTCAAATTTAAAAAAAAAATATCTATACAAAAATGCACATAACATAATTGAATTTATATTAAAATAAATATACAAAATACACATACAATAAGGTAAATTTGTATTGAAATAGATATGCAAATTATACATAAAATAATGTAAATTTGTATCAAAATATATACGAATACACACAATAAAAATTTCGTAAATTTTTATGAATATATATATACAAAATATACATAAAATAATGTAAATACGTAGAAAAAAATATATACAAATTACTCATCAAATAATGCAAATTCGTATCAAAATATATAAACAAAATTCCAACAAAAGAATTTATATTTGTAAGAAAATATATATAGAAAATACAAATAAAATAACTAAAATTTGTATAAAAATATATACAAAAATACACATAAATAATTTAAATTTGTTTGTAAATAGATATGCAAAACACACATAAAATTAGGCAAATTTGCATGGAATTACAAATACAAAATACTCACATAAAATAATGTAAATTTGTATGAAAATATATAAACAAATACACATAAATAACGTAAATTTGCATAAAATATATTTCTAAAAAATATTCATTAAATAATGTACATAAGTAAAAAAATATATAGATAAATTACACATAGAATAATATAAAATCGTATCAAAATAAATAAACAGAATATCAATAAAATAATGTAAATTTGTATGAAAATAAAGATGCAAAATACCCATATAATAACGCATATTTGTATAAAAATATATATACAAAAATACACATAAAATAATAAAATTTGTATTAAAATAAATATACAAAATACACATACAATAAAGTAAATTTGTATTGAAATAGATATGCAAAATACACATCAATAATGTAAATTTGTATCAAAATATATATACGAATACACATAAAATAGAGTAAATTTCTATGAAAATATACATACAAAATACATATAAAATGATGTAAATAAGTATAAAAATATATATACCAAATACACCTAAAATAATGTAAATTCCGATAAAAGAACGTATATTTGTAGGAAAATAAATATACAAAATGCACATAAAATAACGAAAATTTGTATAAAAATATATACAAAAATACACAAAAATAATTTCAATTTGTATGAAAATAGATATACAAAATACACATATAACTAGTTAAATTTGTATTTAAATACATGTACAAAATACACATAAAATAATGTAAATTTGTATGAAATGAAAAGAAATACACATAAAATATCGTACATTTGTATAAAATATATATACAAAAATACACATCAAATAGTCAAATTTGTATTAAAATAAATATACAAAATGCACATACAATATGGTAAATTTGTTTTGAAATAGATATGCAAAACACACATAAAATAATGTAGATTTGTATCAAAATATATATACGAATACACATAAAAAACTTATTTCTATAAAAATATATATAAAAAAAACCTAAAATTATGTACATACGTATAAAAATATATATGCAAAATATACATAAAATAATGTAAATTCGTACCAAAATAAATAAACAAAATAACAATAGAAGAATGTGAATTTGTATTAAAATAAATATACAAAATACACATAAAATAACGTAAATTTGTATAAATCTATATACAAAAATACACAAAAGTAGTTTAAATCTGTATGAAAATAGATATACAAAATATACATAAAATAAACTAAATTTGCATTGAAATATGTATACAAAATACATAAAACAATGTAAATTTCTATCAAAATATTTAAATAAATACGCATAAAATAACGTAAATTTGTTTTAAAATATATAAACAAAATACACATTAAATAATGAACAAACGTATACAAACATATACAAAATACACATATAATAATGTAAATTCGTATCAAAATATATAAACAAAATACCAATAAAAAAATGTAAATTTGGATGAAAAAATATATACAAAATACATATAAAATAAGGCAAATTTATATATATATATATATATATATATATATATATATATATATATATATATATATATATATATATATATATATATATATATATATATATATATATGTACAAAAAAGAACATAAAATTATTTAAAGTTGTATGAAAATAAATATACAAAATACACATAAATAAGGCAAATTTGTAGTAAAAAAAGTACAGAATACACTTAAAATAATGTAAATTTGTATAAAAACAACAACACAAATCCACATAAAATGAAGTAGAATTCTATAAAAAAATATATATACAAAACACACATTAAATAATATAAATGCGTATAAAAATATGTATAGAAAATACACATGAAATAATCTAAATTCGTATCGAAATAAATGAACAAAATACCGATAAAATAATGTAATTTTGAATGAAAATATGCATAGAAAATACTCATAAAATAACGTAAATACAAATAAATATATACATATAAAATAATTTAAATTTGAATGAAAATAAATATAAAAATAAACATAAAATAAGGCAAATTTGTAATGAAATATATATACAAAATACACATAAAATAATGTAGATTTGTATCAAAATATAATTACAAATACACGTAAAATAACATAAGTTTGTATAAAAATATTTATACAAAATACACATCAAGTAATGTAAATACATACAAAAATATATATACAAATTACACATAAAACTATGTGAATTCGTATCAAAATAAATCAACAAAATACCAATGAAATAATATATACTTGTGTGAAATTAAATTTACAAAATACACATAACATAACAAAAATTTGTATTAAAATCTATACAAAAAAACACAAAAATAATTTAAATTTGTATGGAAAGAGATATACAAAATACACATAAAATTAGGTAAATTTGTTTTGAAATATACGTATATACAAAATACCAATAAAAATTTCTATCAAAATATATAAACAAATAAGCATAAAATAACGTAAATTTGCATAATATATATATATATATATATATATATATATATATATATATATATATATATATATATATATATATATATATATATATATATATATATATAATGTAAATATGTAAGAAAAATATATACAAAATACACATAGAATAGTGTGAAATTGTATCATTATAAATATACAGAATATCAATAAAGTAATGTAAAATTTATGATAATAAAGATGCAAAATACCCATAAAATAGCTCATATTAAAAAAAAAAAAAATATATATATATATATATATATATATATATATATATATATATATATATATATATATATATATATATATATATATATATATATATATATATATATATATATATATATATATATATATATATATATATATATATATATATATATATATATATATATATATATATATATATATATATATATATATATATATATATATATATTTCATATACACCTAAAATAATATAAATTCGTATCAAAATAAATAAACAAAACTCCGATAAAAGAACGTATATATGTACGAAAATAAGTATACAAAATACTCATAAATTAACGATAATTTGTATAAAAATATATACAAAAATACCCAAAAATAATTTCAATTTGTATGAAAATAGATATACAAAATACACATATAAATTAGTTAAATTTGTATTTAAATAAATGTACAAAATACACTTAAAATAATGTAAATTTGTATGAAATGAAAATAAATACACATAAAATAACGTACATTTGTATAAAATATATATACAAAATATACATAAAATAATGTAAAATCGTATCAAAATAAATACACAGAATATCAATAAAATAATGTAAATTTGTATGAAAATAAAGATGCAAAATACCCATAAAATAGCTCATATTTAAAAAAAAATATATATATATATATCTATATATATATATATATATATATATATATATATATATATATATATATATATATATATATATATATATATATATATATATATATATATATATATATATATATATATATATATATATATATATATATATATATATATATGTCTATATATATATATATATATATATATATATATATAGATAAATATATATATATATATTAAAATAAATATACAAAATGCACATACAATAAAGTAAATTTGTCTTGAAATAGAGATGCAAAATACACATCAATGATATAAATTTGTATCAAAATAGATATACGAATACACATAAAATAGAGTAAATTTTATGAAAATATACATACAAAATACATATAAAATGATGTTAATAAGTATAAAAATATATATTTCATATACACCTAAAATAATATAAATTCGTATCAAAATAAATAAACAAAACTCCGATAAAAGAACGTATATATGTACGAAAATAAGTATACAAAATACTCATAAATTAACGATAATTTGTATAAAAATATATACAAAAATACCCAAAAATAATTTCAATTTGTATGAAAATAGATATACAAAATACACATATAAATCAGTTAAATTTGTAATTAAATAAATTTACAAAATACACTTAAAATAATGTAAATTTGTATGAAATGAAAAAAAATACTCATAAAATAACGTACATTTGTATAAAATATATATACAAAATATACATAAAATAATGTAAAATCGTATCAAAATAAATACACAGAATATCAATAAAACATGTAAATTTGTATGAAAATAAAGATGCAAAATACCATAAAATAAAGCATATTAAAAAAAAATACATATTCAAATATACACATAGAATATTTAAATTTGTATTAAAATTAATATACAAAATGCACATACAATAAGGTAAATTTGTATTGAAAAAATATGCAAAATACATATAAATATATATATTGGGTAGGCGGTGGCCGAACTGGTAGCGTACTGGGCTCACATTCACCGCGTGATGGACGACGCGGGCTCGAATCCTCACGCTACCACTCGGATTTTTCAGTCACCGCCGAGTGGCTTAAAACTACCCACATGCAGTCCTGAAGACCACCCATCAACCCGGACTCTAGAGGAAGCCGTCCAAGCGAATCAAGAACGAGTTCCGGGGGGCAGCGTGAGCCAATGCAAGATGGCGCCACTATAAACACTCGCCTGCGCCAGAACGGGCTGGGCCGACCATCAGGCCCCACCTCGATGAAGCCTTGGGCCGACCATCAGGCCCCACCAGGAAGATGCCTACCGGCGCAACAGGCAAGGACGTAAAAAAAAAATAAATAAATAAATAAATAAATAAAATAAAACAATGTAAATTTGTTTCAAAATAAAAATACAAATACACATAAAATAACGTAGATTTCTATAGAAATATATATACAAAATAAACATGAAATGATGTAAATACGTCTGAAAAAATATATACAAAATACATATTAAATAATGTAAATTCGTGTCAAAATAAATAAACAAAATATTAATAAAAGAATATGTATTTGTATGAAAATAAAATACACATAAAATAACGTAAATTTGTATAAAACTATATACAAAAATACACAAATATAATTAAAATTTGTATGAAAATATATATATACAAAATACACATAAAATTAGGTAAATTTTTATGGAAATACATATACAAAATACACATAAAATAATGTAAATTTGAATGAAAATATATAAACAAATACACTTAAAATAACGTAAATTTGTATAAAATATATATACAAAATACACATTAAATAATGTAAATATGTATTAAAAAAATTTATACAAAACACAAATAGAATAAGGTAAAATCGTATCAAAATAAATACACAGAATAATAATAAAATAATGTAAATTTGTATGAAAATAAAGATACAAAATACCCATAAAATAGCGCATTAAAAAAAAAAATTATATACCAAAATACACATAAAATATTTAAATTTGTATTAAAATAAATATACAAAATGCACATACAATAAGGTAAATTTGTATTGAAATAGATATGCAAAATACATATAAGACAATGTAAATTTGTTTCAAAATATATATACGAATACATAAAATAACGTAGATTTCTATAAAAATGCATATACAAAATACACATAAAATAATGTAAATTCGTATCAAAATAAATAAACAAAATACCAATAAAAGAATGTGTATTTGTATAAATATAAATATACAAAATACACATAAAATAACGTTAATTTGTATAAAACTATATACAAAAATACACATAAGTAATTAAATTTGTATGAAAATAGATATAAAAAATACACATACAATTAGCTAAATTTGAATTGAAATATATATACAAAATACATAAATTATGTAAATTTGTATCAAAATATTTATACAAATACACATATAATAACGTAAATTTGTATAAAAATATATAAACAAAATACACATTAAAGAGTGTAAATACGTATAAAAAATATGTATAAAATACACATATAATAAAGTAATTCGTATGAAAATAAATAAACAAATACCAATTAAATAATGTAAATTTGTATGAAAAAAACATATACAAAATACACATAAAATAACGAAAGTTTCTATGAAAATATATGTGTGTAATCGTATATATTTTGATACAAATTTAATTATTTTATGTGTATTTTTGTATATATATATTTTTTAAATATAGCATTTTATGGGTATTTTTCATCTTTATTTTCATAAATTTTTACATTACTTTATTGATATTCTGTATATTTATATTGATACAATTTTATATTATTCTATGTGTATTTTGTATATATTTTCCATACATATTTACATTATTTAATGTATATTTTGTATATATATATATATATATATATATATATATATATATATATATATATATATATATATATATATATATATATATATATATATATATATATATATATATATATATATATACGCAAATTTACGTTAGTTTATGTTTATTTGTTTATATATTTTGATAGAAATTTACAATATTCTATGGGTATTTTGTATGTACGTATATTTCAAAACAAATTTACCTAATTTTATGTGTATTTTGTATATCTATTTTCATACAAATTTAAATTATTTCTTTGTTTTTTTTAATAGATTTTAATACAAATTTTAGTTATGTAATGTGTATTTTGTAAATTTAATTTCACACAAATATATATTAATTTATTGGTATTTTGTTGATTTTTTTTATACGAATTTACATTGTTTTATATGTAATTCGTATATATATTTTTATACGTATTTACATTATTTGATGTGTATTTTGTATATATATTTTTATACAAATTCATGTTCTTTTACGTGTATTTGTATATATATTTTGATACAAATCTACATTATTTTATGTGTATTTTGTATATATTTTTCATTATAAATTTGACTTATTTTATGTTTATTTTTATATTTATTTTTATTCAAATTTAAAAAAATTTGTGTATATATTTATTTGTATTTACGTTATTTTATGTGTATTTTCTATATGTATTTTCATTCAAAATTAAATTTTTTTATCGGTATTTTGTTCATTTATTTCGATACGAATTTAGATTATTTCATGTGTATTTTCTATACATATTTTTATACGCATTTACATTATTTAATGTGTGTTTTCTATATATATTTTTTTATACAATTTTACTTCATTTTATGTGCTT
The DNA here is from genome assembly GCF_024679095.1 of Eriocheir sinensis. Lineage (NCBI taxonomy): Eukaryota > Metazoa > Arthropoda > Malacostraca > Decapoda > Varunidae > Eriocheir > Eriocheir sinensis. The sequence continues at coordinate 5,044,657 of NC_066517.1, read as the reverse complement.
TTGTGGTTTTTTTTATACAAATTTACATTACTTTAAGTGTATTCTGTTCTTTTTTTACAACAAATTTGCCTTATTTTATGTGTATTTTGTTTATTTATTTTCATACAAATTTAAATTATTTTTTGTGCATTTTTGTACATATATTTTTATAGAAATTTGCATTATTTTATGTGTATGTTGTATATATTTTTTCAAACAATTTTTTTTTTTTTTGGTATTTTGTTTAAGTTTTTTGACACGAAGTTACCTTATTATATGTGTATTTTGTAAATATTTTGCATACGTATTTTCATTATTTAACGTGTATTTTGTTCATATATTTTAAAACAAATTTACGCTATTTTATGCGTATATGTATAAATGTTTTGATACAAATTTACATTATTTTATGTATTTTGTATATAGATTTCAATACAAATTTAGTCATACAAATTTAAATTACTTTTGTGTATTTTTGTATATAGTTTTATACAAATTTAAGTTATTTTATGTATATTTTGTATATTTATTTTCATACAAATTCACATTCTTCTATTGGTATTTTGTTTATTTATTTTGGTAGTAATTTACATTATTTCATGTGTATTTTGTATATATATTTTTATACGTATTTACATAGTTTTATGTGATTTTTAATATATATTTTCATATAAATTTACGATTTTTTATGTGTATTCATATATATATTTTGAAACAAATTTACATTGTTTTATGTGTGTTTTGCATATCTATTTCAATATAAATTTACCATATTGTATGTGCATTTTGTATATTTATTTTAATACAAATTTACTTATTTGATGTGTTATTTTGTATATTTTTTTTTTAAAATAAGCTTTTTTATGGGTATTTTGTATCTTTATTTTTATAAAAATTTACATTATTTTATTGATATTTTGTGTATTTATTTTGATACGATTCTACATTGTTCTATGTGTATTTTGTATTTATTTTATTTTACATATTTACATTATTTAATGTGCATTTTCTATATATATTTTATACAAATATACGTTACTTTATGTCTATTTGTTTATATATTTTCATACAAATTTACATTATTTTATGTGTATTTTGTATGTCTATTTTCAAACAAATTGAAATTATTTTTTTGTATTTTTGTATTTTTTTTTAGCCAATTTTTTGGTTATTTTGATATATTATTTTGTATATTTATTTTCCTACATGTATACATTCTTTTATTGAAATTTAGTCTATTGAATTTGATACAAATTTACCGTATGTAAGGTGTATTTTATATATATATATATATATATATATATATATATATATATATATATATATATATATATATATATATATATATATATATATATATATATATATATATATATTTATATATATACGTCGCGGCCTATAGCGCCGGTAGGTTTTTTGTGGGGCCTGATGATCGGCCCAAGGCTTCTTCCTGGTGGGTCCTGATGGTCGGCCCAGCCTGTTCTGGCGCAGGCGAGTGTTTATAGTGGCGCCATCTTGCATTGGCTCATGCTGCCTCCCGGAGCTCATCTTTAATCCTAGAATCTAGAGTCCGGGTTGATAGGTGATCTTCTGGACAGCATGTGGGTAGTTTTAAGCCACTCGGCGGCTGAAAAATCCCCGCTTGGTGGCCCCGGGCGGGGATATAACTCGCGTCCGCCTGAACGCGGTGGTGTTACTCTGTCGATACAGCTACCGACTCCCCATATATATATATATATATATATATATATATATATAATATATATATATATATATATATATATATATATATATATATATATATATATATATATATATATATATATATATATATATATATATATATATATATATATATATATATATATATATATATATATATATATATATATATATATATATATATATATATATATATTATATATATATCTTTTTCATATTATTTGATGTGTATTTTGCATATCTATTTCAATATAAATTTAATTATTTTAAGTGTATTTTTGTATATGTATTTTTATTCATATATGCGTTATTTTATGGGGATTTTGCATCTTTATTTTCATAGAAATTTACATTATTTTATTGATATTCTGTTCATTTATTTTTATACGATTTTACATTATTCTATGTGTATCTTGTATATATTTTTTATACATTTTTCCATTATTTAATGTGTATTTTGTATATATATTTTATACAAATTTACAATATTTTATGTGTATATATTGATATATTTTGAAACAAATTTACAATATTTTATGGGTATTTTGTATTTATATTTCAAAAGAAATTTACCTAATTTTATGTGTGTTTTTTAAATCTATTTTAATACAAATTCAAATTATTTCTGGGTATTTTTCTATATATTTTAATACAAATTTTTGTAAATATATTTTTATACAAATATGCGTTCTTACATGGGTGTTTTGCTTCTTTATTTTCATACAAATTTACATTATTCTATTGATATTCTGCTTATTTATTTTGATACAATTTTACACTATTCTATATGTATTTTGTATATATCTTTTTATACACATTTACATTATATAATGTATATTTTGTATATATATTTTATGCAGTTTACGTTATTTTATGTGTATTTGTTTTTATATTTTCATACAAATTTACATTATTTTATGTGTATTTTGTATATGTATTTCATTAGAAAATTAGCCTAGTTTTATATGTATTTTTCATATCTATTTTCAAACAAATTTAAACTATTTTTTTGTATTTTTGTATATATTTTTATACAAATTTTAGTTATTTTATTTGTATTTTGTATATATATTTTCCTACAAATATACTTTCTTTTATTGGAGTTTTGTTTATTTATTTTTATACGAATTTACATTATTTTATGTGTATTTCGTATATATATTTTTCTACGTATATATAGTATTTTAGGTGTATTTTTTATATATATTTTCATAAAAATTTACGTTATTTTATTGAATGTATTCGTATATATTTTGATACAAATTTACATTATTTTATGTGTTTTTTGCATATCTATTTCAATACAAATTTACCCTATTGTATGTGTATTTTTTATATTTATTTTAATACAAATTTAATTATTTGATGTGTATTTTTGTATATATATATTTTTTTATATATGAGTTATTTTATGGGTATTTTGCATCTTTATTTTCATAAATTTTTACATTAATTTATTGATATTCTGTATATTTATATTGATACAATTTTACATTATTTTATGTGTATTTTTTTTCCTTACATATTTGCATTATTTAATGTATATTTTGTATATACATTTTATATATATATATATATATATATATATATATATATATATATATATATATATATATATATATATATATATATATATATATATATATATATATATATATATATATATATATATATATATATATATATATATATATATATATATATATATATATATATATATATATATATATATATATATATATATATATATATATATATATATATATATATATATATATATTTATATATATATATATTTACAATATTTTATATATATATATATATATATATATTTCAAATTTACCTAATTTTAGGTGTATTTTGTATATCTATTTTCATACAAATTTAAATAATTTCTGTCTTTTTTTGTATAGATTTTCATACAAATTTTAGTAATGTTATGTGTATTTTGTAAATTTAATTTCACACAAAGATATACTGTTTTATAGGTATTTTGTTGATTTATTTTGATACGAATTTACATTGTTTTATGTGTAATTTGTATATATGTATTTTTTATACGTATTTACATTATTTAATGTGTATTTTTTATATATATTTTTATACAAATTTATGTTATTTTACGTGTTTTTGTATATATATTTTTATACAAATCATCATTATTTTATGTGTATTTTGTATACATATTTCATTACAAATTTGCCTTATTTTATGTTTATTTTTATATTTATTTTCATTTAAATTTAAATTAATTTATGTGTATATATTTATTTGTATAGACGTTATTTTATGTGTATTTCTATATATATTTTCATTCAAAATTACATTATTTTATCGTTTTTTTTTTGTTCATTTATTTCCATACGATTTTAGATTATTTTATGTGTATTATTTTTACATATTTTTATACGCATATGCATTATTTAATGTGTGTTTTATAAATATATATTTTATACAATTTTATTTCATTTTCGACTGCGTACTGCGCGGGCTGGGGCTGGGCCGACCATCAGGCCCACCTGGAAGAAGCCTTGACCATCAGCCCAGGCCCGAAGCCATGCCTGGGCGCAATATGCAACAAAAAAAAAAAAAATAAATAAATAAAAATTACATTATTCTATGTGTATTTTTTATTTTATTTTTTTATTTGCCTTATTTTTATACAAATTTAAATTATTTTATGTGCATTTTTGTACATATATTTTTATAGAAATTTGCGTTATTTTATGTGTATTTTGTATATAATTTTTCATACAAATTTACATTTTTTTATTGGTATTTTGTTTATGTATATTGATACGAATTTACATTATTATATGTGTAATTTATATATATTTTGTATACGTATTTTCATTATTTAATGTGTATTTTGTTTTTATATTTTAAAACAAATTTACGTTATTTTATGCGTATCTGTTTAAATATTTTGATACAAATTTACATTATTTTATGTACTTTGTATATATATTTCAATACAAGTTTAGTTTATTTATATATCTTTTGTATGTCTATTTTCATACAATTTAAATTACTTTTGAGTATTTTTGTGTATAATTTTATACAAATCTACGTTATTTTATGTGTATTTTGTATATTTATTTTCATAAAAATTCACATTCTTCTGTTGGTATTTTGTTTATTTGTTTTGGTACGAATATACTTTATTTTATGTGTATTTTGTATATATATTTTTATACGTATTTACATAATTTTAAGTGTATTTTTTATATATATATTTTTTATGTGTATCGTATATATATTTTGAAACAAATTTACATTGTTTTATATGTGTTTTGCATATCTATTTCAATACAAATTTACCATATTGTATGTGCATTTTGTATATTTATATTAATACAAATTTAATTATTTGATGTGTATTTTTGTATATATATTTTGATAAAAAAATTTATGGGTATTTTCCATCTTTATTTTCATACAAATTTACATTATTTTATTGATATTCTGTGTATTTATTTTTATACGATTTTACATTGTTCTATGTGTATTTTGCAAATATTTTATTTTACATATTTACATTATTTAATGTGCATTTTCTATATATATTTTGTACAAATATACGTTACTTTAAGTCTATTTGTTTATATATTTTTATACAAATTTACATTATTTTATGTGTATTTTGTTTATGTATTTCAATACAAATTTATCTAATTTTATGTGTATTTTGTATATCTATTTTCATACAAATTGAAAGTAATTGTGTATATTTTTGTATATATTTTTATACAAATTTTAGTCATTTTATATATTATTTTGTATATTTATTTTACTACAAATATACATTCTTTTATTGAAATTTAGATTATTGAATTTGATACGAATTTACGTTATTTTAGGTGTATTTTGTATATATATTTTCAAAAGTATTTACATCATTTTATGTGGATTTTTTATATATATTTTCATAGAAATTTACGTTATTTTAAGTGTTTTCGTATATTTATTTTAATACAAATTTACATTATTTGATGTGTATTTTGCATATCTAATTTAATACAAATTTAGCTTATTGTATGTGCGTTTTGTATATTTATTTTTTTTTTTTTATTTTTTTTTTTTTTTATGTTATTGCCTATTGCGCCGGTAGGCATCTTCCCGGTGGGGCCTGATGGCCGGCCCAAGGCTTCTTCCAGGTGGGGCCTGATGGTCGGCCCAGCCCGTTCTAGCGCAGGCGAGTGTTTATAGTGGCGCCATCTTGCATTGGCTCATGCTGCCCCCCGGAACTCGTACTTGATTCGCTTGGACGGCTTCCTCTAGAGTCCGGGTTGATGGGTGGTCTTCAGGACAACATGTGGGTAGTTTTAAGCCACTCGGCGGTGACCGAAAAATCCGAGTGGTAGCGTGAGGATTCGAACCCGCGTCGTCCATCACGCGGCGAATGTGGGTCCAGTACGCTATCACTTCGGCCACCGCCTACCCCTAATTTAATACAAATTCAATTATTTTATGTGTATTTATGTATATATATTTGTATACAAATATGCGTTATTTTATGGGTATTTTGCATCTTTATTTTAATAGAAATTTACTTTTTTTTATTGATATACTGTTCATTTATTTTGATACGATTTTACATTGTTCTCTGTGTATTTTGTACATATTTTTTATACATTTTTCCATTATTTAATGTGTATTTTGTATATATATTTTATACAAATTTACGATATTTTATATGTATTTGTTTATATATTTTGACCCAAATTTACAATATTTTATGGGTATTTTGTATATATATTTCAAAAGAAATTTACCTATTCTTATGTGTGTTTTATATATCTTTTTTCATACAAATTCAAATTATTTCTAGGTATTTTTGTATATATTTTAATACAATTTTTAGTAATGTTATGAGCATTTTGTAAATTTATTTTCATTCAAATATATATTATTTTATTGGTATTTTGTTGATTTATTTTGATACGAATTTACATTAATTTCTTTGTACCTTGTATATATATATATATATATATATATATATATATATATATATATATATATATATATATATATATATATATATATATATATATATATATATATATATATATATATATATATATTTTTTTTTTTATATACGAATTTACATTATTTAATGTTTATTTTGAGTATATATTTTTATACAAATTCATGTTATTTTATGTGTATTTCTATATATATTTTCATACAAATTTACATTATTTTATGTGTATTTTGTATATATATTTCATTGCAAATTTACCTTATTTTATGCTTATTTTGTATATTTATTTCATTCAATTTTTAATTATTTTATGTATATATTTGTATTTGTATTTGGGTTATTTTATGTGTTTTTTCTATATATTTTTTCATCCAAAATTACATTATTTTATTGGTATTTTGTTTATTTAATTCGATACGAATTTAGATTATTTCATAGGTATTTTGTATACATATTTTTATACGCATTTACATTATTTAATGTGTGTTTTGTATATATATTTTTATGGAAATTTACTTTATTTTATGTGCATTTTTGTACATATATTTTTATAGACATTTTGCGTTATTTTATGTGTTTTTTGTATATGTTTTCTCATACAAATTTACATAACTTTATTGGTATTTTGTTTATTTATTTTGATACGAATTACATGATTATATGTGTATTTTGTACATTTTTTTGATACGTATTTAAATTATTTAATGAGTATTATGTTTATATATTTCTTTACAAATTTACATTATTATATGTGTATTTGCATAGATATTTTGATACAAATTTACATTATGTTATGTATATTTTATATATATTTCAATTCAAATTTAGCTTATTTTATGTGTATTTTGTATATCTATTTGCATACAAATTTAATTACTTTTGTGTATTTTTGTATATCTTTTTTTACAAATTTACGTTTTTTTACGTGTATTTTGTATATTTATATTTATACAAATACACATTCTTTTATTAGTATTTTGTTTATTTATTTTGATACAAATTTACATTATTTTATGTGTATTTTGTATACATTTTTTTATACGTATTTACTTCATTTTATGTGTATTTTGTATATATATATATATATATTTTATAGAAATCTACGTTATTTTATGTGTATTCGTATATATATTTTTTTTTTAAATTTGCATTGTCTTGTATGTATTTTGCATATCTATTTCAATACAAATCTACCTTATTGTATGTTCATTTTGGATATTTATTTTAATACAAATTCTAATAATTTATGTGTATTTATGTATATATATTTTTATACAAATATGCGTTATTTTATGAATATTTTGCATCTTTATTTTCATAGAAATTTACATTTTTTAATTGTTATTTTGTTCATTTATTTTGATACGATTTTACATTATTACCTGTGTATTTTGTATATATTTTTTATACATTTTTCCATTATTTAATGTGTATTTTGTATATATATTTTATACAAATTTACGTTATTTTATGTGTATCTCTTTATATATTTTGACACAAATTTACAATATTTTATGGGTATTATATATCTTTTTATGTTTATTTTGTATATTTATTTAATTCAATTTTAAATTATTTTATGTGCAAATTTATATTTGTATTTAGGTTATTTTATGTGTATTTTATATATATATATATATATATATATATATATATATATATATATATATATATATATATATATATATATATATATATATATATATATATACATATATATATATATATATATATATATATGTTTTCTCATACAAATTTACATTATTTTATTGGTATTTTTTTAAATTTATTTTGATACGAATTACATTTTGATACGTATATTTTGTACATATTTTTTTATACGTATTTACATTATTTAATGTGTATTTTGTTTATATATTTTTATACAAATTTACTTTATTATATGTGGATTTGTATAAATATTTTGATACAAATTTAAAATATTTTATGTATTTTGTATATATATTTCAATTCAAATTTAGCTTATTTTATGTGTATTTTGTATATCTATTTTCATACAAATTTAAATTATTTCAGTGTTTTTTTGTAAAGATTTTAATTCAAATTTTAGTTATGTTATGTGTATTTTGTAAATTTAGTTTCACTCAAATATATATTATTTTATTGGTATTTTGTTGATTTATTTTGATACGAGTTTACATTGTTTTATGTGTAATTTGTATATATATTTTTATACGTATTTACATTATTTAATGTGTATTTTGTATATATATATTTATACAAATTTATGTTATTTTACGTGTATTTGTATATATATTTTGATACAAATCTACATTATTTTATGTGTATTTTGTAGATGTATTTCAATACAAATTTTCCTAATTTTATGTGTTTTTTGTATATCTATTTTCATACAAATTGAAAATATTTTTGTGTATTTTTGTATGTATTTTTATGCAAATTTTAGTTATTTTATATATTGTTTTGTATATTTCTTTTCCTACATATATGCATTCTTTTATTGAAATTTAGTTAATTGAATTTGATACGAATTTACCTTACGTACAAAATATATACAAAATACACATATAATAATGTAAATTCGTATCAAAATACATAAAATAAATTCCAATAAAAAATATAAATTTGTATAAAAAAATATATACAAAATAGACATAACGCAAATTTCTATAAAATATATGTACAAAAAAGTACATAAAATAACTTAAAATTGTTTGAAAATAAATAAACAAAATGCACATAAAATAGGTCAAATTTGTAGTGAAAAAAAGTACAGAATACACTTAAAATAATGTAAATTTGTATAAAAAAAACATAATTGCCCGTAAAATGAAGTAAAATTGTATAAAAAAATATATATACAAAAGACACATTAAATAATGTTTATTCGTATAAAAATATGTATAGAAAATACTCTTGAAATAATCTAAATTCGTATCGAAATAAATTAACAAAATACCGATAAAATAATGAAATTTTGAATGAAAATATATATAGAAAATACTCATAAAATAACGTACATACAAACAAATATATACACATAAAATAATTTAAATTTGAATAAAAATACATATAAAAATTAATATAAAATAAAGCAACTTTGTAATGAAATATACATACAAAATACACTTAAAATAATGTAGATTTGTATCAAAATATATATACAAATACACGTAAAATAACATAAATTTGTATAAAAGTATATATACAAAATACATATTAAATAATGTAAATAGGTATAAAAATATATATACAAATGAAATTACACATAAAACAATGTAAATTCGTATCCAAATAAATCAACAAAATACCAATAAAATGATATATATTTGTGTGAAATTAAATTTACAAAATACAGATAACATAAGTAAAATTTGTATTAAAAGCTATACAAGAAAACACAGAAATACTTTTAATTTGTATGAAAATAGATATACAAAATACACATAAAATTAGATAAATTTGTTTTGAAATATACGTATATTCAAAATACCCATAAAATATTGTAAATTTATATCAAATATAAACAAATAATCATAAAATAACGTCAATTTGCATAATATATATATATATATATATATATATATATATATATATATATATATATATATATATATATATATATATATATATATATATATATATATATATATATATATATATATATATATATATATATATATATATATATATATATATATATATATATATATATATGTATATATATATATATAAAATAAACATTAAATAATGTAAATATGTAAGGAAAATATATACAAAATACACATAAAATAATGTAAAATTGTATCAATATAAATATACAGAATATCAAAAAAGTAATGTAAAAATTTATGAGAATAAAGATACAAAATACACATAAAATAACTCATATTTAAAAAAATGTATACATACAAAAATACACATAAAATAATTAAATTTGTATTATAATAAATATAAAATATACACATACAATAAGTTAAATTTCTATCTAAATAGATATGCAAAATACACATAAAATAATATAAATTTGTATCAAAATATATACGAATACACACAATAAAATACCGAAAATTTTTATGAAAATATATACAAAATACATAAAAAATAATGTAAATACATAGAAAAATATATATACAAAATACACTTAAAATAATGTAAATTCGTATCAAAATAAATAAACAAAATTCCAATAAAAGAATATATATTTATTTGAAAATATATATACAAAATACAAATAAAATAACTAAAATTTATATAAAAATATATACAAAAATACACAACAATAATAAAAATTTGTTTAAAAATAGATATGCAAAATACACATAAAATTAGGCAAATTTGTATTGAAAAACATATAGAAATGCACATAAAATGATGTAAATTTGTATGAAAGTATATAAGCAAAATATACATTAAATAATGTAAATATGTATAAAAATATATTTACAAAATGCACATAGAATAATAAATGAACAGAATATCAATAAAATAATGTAAATTTGTATGAAAATAAAGATGCAAAATACCCATATAATAACGCATCTTTGTATTAAAATAGATATACAAAATGCATATACAATAAAGTAAATTTGTATTGAAATAGATATGGAAAATACACATCAATAATGTAAATTTGTATCAATATATATATACGAATACACATAAAATAGAGAAAATATTTATGAAAATATACGTACGAAATACATATAAAATGATGTAAATAAGTATAAAAATATAAATACCAAATAAACCTAAAATAATGTAAATTCGTATCAGAATAAATAAAGAAAATTCCGATAAAAGAACGTATATTTTTAGGAAAATAAATATACAAAATACATATAAAATAACGAAAATTTGTATAAAAATATATACAAAAATACACAAAAATAATTTCAATTTGTTAGATATACAAAATACACATATAATTAATTATATGTGTATAATTAATTATACACATAAAATAATGTAAATTTGTATGAAATGAAAAAAAAAAAAATAAATAACGTAAATTTGTATAAAATATATATACAAAATACACATAGAATAATGTAAAATCGTATCAAAATAAATACACAGAATATCATTAAAATAATGTAAATTTGTATGAAAATAAAGATGCAAAATACCCATAAAATAAAGCATATTTTTTTTTTAAATACATATACTAAAATACACATAGAATAACTAGATTTGTATTAAAACTAATATACAAAATGTACATACAATAAGGTAAATTTGTATTGAAAAAATAAGCAAAATACACATAAAACAATGTAAATTTGTTGCAAAATATACATACGAATACACATAAAATAACGTAGATTTCTCTAGAAATTAAATTATGTGAATACGTATAAAAATATATATACAAAATACACATTAAATAATATAAATTCATGTCAAAATAAATAAACAAAATATCAATAAAAGAATGTATATTTGTATGAAAATAGATACACAAAATACACATAAAATAACCAAAATTTGTATAAAACTATATACAAAAATACACAAAAATAATTAAAATTTGAATGAAAATAAATATACAAAATACACATAAAATTAGGTAAATTTGTATTGAAATACATATACAAAATACATATAAAATAAATTAAATTTGAATGAAAATATATAAAAAAATACACTTAAAATAACGTAAATTTGTATAAAATATATATACAAAATACACATTAAAAAATGTAAATATGAATAAAAAAAAATATACACAAAACACAAATAGAATAATGTAAAATCGTATCAAAATAGATACACAGAATATTAATAAAATAATATAAATTTGAATGAAAATAAAGATGCAAAACACCCATAAGATGACGCATTTTTAATAAAAATATATATACTAGAATACACATAAAATATTTAAATTTGTATTAAAATAAATATACAAAATGCACATACAATAAGGTAAATTTGTATTGAAATAGATATGCAAAATACAAATATAAAACAATGTAAATTTGTTTCAAAATATATATACGAATACACATAAAATAACGTAGAATTCTATGAAAATATATATACAAAATACACATAAAATGAAGTAAATACGTTTAAAAAAAAGTATACAAAATACACATAAAATAATGTAAAATCGTATCAAAATAAATAAACAAAATACCAATAAAAGAATGTGTATTTGTATAAATATAAATATAAAAAATACACATATAATAACGTAAATTTGTATAAAATTATATACATAAATACACAAGAGTTATTAAATTTGTATGAAAATAGATATACAAAATACACAAAAAATAAGCTAAATTTGAATTGAAAAATATATACAAAATACATAAAATAATGTAAATTTGTATCAAAATATTTATACAAATACACATATAATAACGTGTCAAAATATATAAAACATTAAATAATGGAAAAATGTATAAAAAAAACATATATAAAATACACATAGAATAATGTAAAATCGTATCAAAATAAATGAACAGAATATCAATAAAATAAGTTAAATTTCTATGAAAATAAAGATGTAAAATACCCATAAAATAACGCATATTTGTATATAAATATATATACAAAAATACACATAAAGTAAATATTTTTTTATTAAAATAAATATACAAAATGCACATACAATATGATAAATTTGTATTGAAATAAATATGCGCAATACACATCAAATAATGTAAATTTGTATTAAAATATATATACGAAAACACAAAAAATAACGTAAATTTCTATGAAAATATATATAGAAAATACACATAAAATGATGTAAATACGTATAAAAATATATATACAAAATACACCTAAATAAGGTAAACTCGTATCAAACTCAATAAACTAAATTTAAATAAAAGAATGTATATATGTAGGAAAATAAATATACAAAATAATATATAAAATAATTAAAATCTGTATAAGAATACATACAAAAATACGCAAAAATAATTTCATTTTGTATGAAAATAGATATACAAAATACACATAAAATATGGTAAATTTGTATTGATACATATACAAAATACACATAAAATAATGTAAATTTGAATGAAAATATATAAATAAATAGACATAAAGTAACGTATATTTTATATAAAATATATATAGAAAATGCACATTAAATAATGTTAATAAGTAAAATAAAATATATTCAAAATACACATAGAACAATGTAAAATCGTATCAAAATAAATACAAAGAATATCAACAAAATAATGTAAATTTGTATGAAAATAAAGATGCAAAATACCCATAAAAAAAAAACATATTTAAAAAAAAATATATATATACAAGAATAAACATCAAATAATTAAATTTGTATGAAAATAAATATACAAAATGCACATACAATAAGGTAAATTTGTATTGAAATAGATTTGCAAAACACACATAAAACAATGTAAATTTGTTTCAAAATATACATACGAATACCCATGAAAAAACGTAAATTTCTATAAAAATATATATAAAAAAAAAACACATAAAATGATGTAAATACGTATAAAAATATATATACAAAACAGATAAAAAAAATGTAAATTCGTACCAAAATAAATAAAGAAAATACAAATAGAAGAATGTGAATTTGTATGAAAATAAATATACAAAATACACATAAAATAACGTAAATTTGTATAAAACTATAAAAAAAAATACACATAAGTAGTTTAAATTTGTATGAAAATAGATACACAAAATATTTATAAAATAAACTAAATTTGTATTAAAATATATATACAAAATACATAAAATAATGTAAATTTGTATCATAATATTTAAACAAATACGCATAAAATAACGTAAATTTGTTATAAAATATATACAATATACACATATAATAATGTAAATTCGTATCAAAATACATAAACACAATACCAAAAAAAAATGTAAATTTGTATGAAAAATATATACAAAATACACATAAAATAACGCAAATTTCTATAAAAATATATGTACAAAAATGCACATAAAATAATTTTAGTTTGTATGAAAATAAATAAAAAATACACATAAAATTAGGCAAATTTGTAGTATAAAAAGTACAGAATACACCTAAAATAATGTAAATTTGCATAAAAAACATCACAAATGCACATAAAATGAAGTAAATATATATATATATATATATATATATATATATATATATATATATATATATATATATATATATATATATATATATATATATATATATATATATATATATATATATATATATATATATATATATATATATATATATATATATATATATATATATATATATATATATATATATATATATATATATATATATATATATACATGAAATAATGTAAATTCGTATCAAAATAAATAAACAAAATATCGATAAAATAATGTAATTTTGAATGAAAAAATATATAGAAAATACTCATAAAATAGCATAAATACAAATAAATATATACACATAAAATAATTTAAATTTGAATGAAAATAAATAACAAAAATTAACATAAAATAAGGCAAATTTGTAATGAAAAATATATACAAAATACAAATGAAATAATGCAGATTTGTATCAAAATATATATACACATACACGTAAAATAACATAAATTTGTATAAAAATATATATACAAAATACACATTAAATAATGTAAATACGTATAAAAATATATATACAAATTACACATAAAACAATGTAAATAAGTATCAAAATAAATAAAAAAATACCAATAAAATAATATATATTTGTGTTAAATTAAATTTACAAAATACACATAGTATAATTAATAATTTAAATTTGTATGAAAATAGATATACAAAATACACATAAAATTAGGTAAATTTGTTTTGAAATATACGTATATACAAAGTACTCATAAAATGTTGTAAATTTCTATCAAAACATATAAACAAATAAACATAGAATAACGTAATATATATATATATATATATATATATATATATATATATATAGATATATCTATATATATATATATATATATATATATATATATATATATCTATATATATATATATCTATATCTATATATATCTATATCTATATATATCTATATCTATATCTATATCTATATCTATATCTATATCTATATATATATCTATATCTATCTATCTATCTATCTATCTATCTATCTATCTATCTATCTATCTATCTATCTATCTATCTATCTATCTATCTATCTATCTATCTATCTATCTATATATCTATCTATCTATCTATATATATATATATATATATATATATATATATATATATATATATATATATATATATATATATATATATAACCTAAAAAATATACATTAAATAATGTAAATATGTAAGGAAAATATATACAAAATACACAAAGAATAATGTAAAATTCTGTCAATATAAATATACAGAATATCAATAAAGTAATGTAAAAATTTACGAAAATAAAGATGCAAAATACCCATAAAATAACACATATTTAAAAAAAATATATATACAAAAATACACATCAAATAATTAAATTTGTATTAAAATAAATATACAAAATACACATACAATAAAGTAAATTTGTATTGAAATAGATATGCAAAATACACATTAAGTAATGTAAATTTGTATCAAAATTTATGCGAATACACACAATAATATAACGTACAGTCTTATGAAAATTTATACACAAAATACACATATAATAATTTAATACGTAGAAAAATAGATATACAAAATACACGTAAAATAATGTAAATTCGTATCAAAATAAATAAAGAAAACTCCAATGAAAGAATGTATATTTGTAGGAAAATATATATACAAAATACAAATAAAATAACTAAAATTTGTATAAACATATATACAAAAAAACACAAAAAAATTTAAATTTTTTTGAAAATAGATATGCTAAATAAATATAAAATTAGGCAAATTTGTAATGAAATACAAATACAAAATCCACATAAAATAATGTAAATTTGTATGAAAATATTTAAAGAAATACACATAAAATAACGTAAATTTGCACAAAATATTTATACAAAATATACATGAAATAATGTAAATATGTATAAAAATATGTATACAAAATACACTTAGAATAATGAAAAATCGTATCAAAATAAATAAACAGAATATCAATAAAATAATGTAAATTTGTATGAAAATAAAAATGCAAAATTCCCATATAATAACGCATATTTGTATAAAAATATATATCCAAAAATACACATAAAATGATTAAATTTGTATTAAAATAAATATACAAAATGCACATACAAAAAATTAAATTTGTATTGAAATAGATATGCAAAATACACATCAATAATTTAAATTTGTATCAAAATATATATACGAATACACATAAAATAGAGTACATTTCTATGAAAATATACATACAAAATACATATAAAAAATGATGTAAATTAGTATAAAAATATAAATAATGTAAATTCGTATCAAAACAAATAAACAAAATTCCGATAAAAGAACGTATATTTGTAGGAAAATAAATATACAAAATACACATAAAATAACGATAATTTGTATAAAAATATATACAAAAATACACATAAATAATTTCAATTTGTATGAAAATAAATATACAAGATACACATATAATTAGTTAAATTTGTGTTTAAATACATTTACAAAATATACATAAAATAATGTAAATTTATATGAATTGAAAACAAATAAACATAAAATAACGTAAATTTGTATGAAATATATATACAAAATACACATAGAATGATGTAAAATCGTATCGAAATAAATACACAGAATATCAATAAAATAATGTAAATTCGTATGAAAATATAGATACAAATACCCATAAAATAAAGCATATTTAAAAAAAAAATACATATACAAAACTACATATGGAATATTTAGATTTATATTAAATTTAATATACAAAATGCACATACAATAAGGTAAATTTGTATTGAAAAAATATGCAAAATACACATAAAACAATGTAAATTTGTTTAAAAATATATACACGAATACACATAAAATAACGTAGATATCTATAGAAATATATATACAAAATACACATGAAATGGTGTAAATTCGTCTAAAAATATATATACAAAATACACATTAAATAATGTAAATTCGTGTCAAAATAAATAAACAAAATATCAATAAAAGAATGTGTATTTGTATGAAAATAGATATACAAAATACACATACAATAACCAAAATTTGTATGAAACTATATACAAAAATACACAAAAATAATTTAAATTTGTATGAAAATAAATATACAAAATACACATAAAATTAGGTAAATTTGTTTTGAAATACATATAAAAAATATACATAAAATAATGTAAATTTGAATGAAAATATATAAACAAACAGACTTAAATAACGTAAATTTGAATAAAATATATATATACAAAATACACATTAAATAATGTAAACATGTATAAAAATATATACAAAACACAAATAGAATATGGTAAAATCGTATCAAAATAAATGCACAGAGTATTAATAAAATAATATAAATTTGTATGAAAATAAAGATGAAAAATACCCCCCAAAAAACGCATTTAAAAATAAAAAATATATACCAAAATGCACATAAAATATTTACATTTGTATTAAAATAAATATACAAAATGCACATACAATAAGGTAAATTTGTATTGAAATAGATATGCAAAATACATATAAAACAATGTAAATTTGTTTCAAAATATAAATACGAATACACTTAAAATAAAGTAGAGTTCTATAAAAATATAACAAAATACACATAAAATTAAGTCAATACGTATAAAAAAATGTATACAAAATAAACAGAAAATAATGTAAACTCGTATCAAAATAAATAAACAAAATACCAATAAAAGGATGTGTATTTGTATAAATATAAATATACAAAATACACATAAAATAACGTAAGTTTGTATAAAACTATATAAAAAATACATTAAAGTAATTAAATTTGTATGAAAATAGATATACAAAACACATATAAATTAAGCTAAATTTGAACTGAAATATATATACAAAATACATAAAATAATGTATACAAATACACATAATAAATTATAATAACATAAATTTGTATAAAAACATATAAAAAAATACACATTAAATAATATAAATACGTATAAAATATATTTACAAAAAACACATATAATCATGTAATTCGTGTCAGAATAAATAAACAAAATACTAATAAAATAATGTAAATTTGTATGAGAAAACATATACAAAATACACATAAAATAACGCAAATTTCTATGAAAATATATGTACAAAAATGCACATGAAATAAAGTAAATTTGCATTAAAATATATATACAAAACACACATTAAATAATGTAACTGCGTATAAAAATATGTATACAAAATACATATGAAATAATCTAAATTCGTATCGAAATAAATTAAGAAAATACCAATAAAATATTGTAATTTTGGATGAAAATATATATAGAAAAAACACATAAAATAACCTATATACAAATACAAATATACACATAAAATAATGTAAGATTGAATGAAATAAATATACAAAATAAACATAAAATAAGGTAAATTTGTAATGAAATATATATAGAAAATACACATAAAATAATGTAAATTTGTTTGCAAATATAAATAAAAATACAAATAAAATAACATGAATTTGTATAAAAATATATATTCAAAATAAACATTAAATAATGTAAATGTGCAAAAAAAATATATAAACAAGTACATATAAAATAGTATAAATTCGTATAAAAATAAATCAACAAAACACCTATAAAATAATATATATTTAAATGAAAATAAATTTACAAAATAAACATAACATAAATAAACTTTGTATTAAAATATATACAAAAATACCCATAAATAATTTGAATTTGTATGAAAATAGATATAAAATTTCTTTTGAAATATATATACAAAATAATCATAAATTATTGTAAATTTGTGTCAAAATATATCTTCAAATACACATAAAATAACGTAAATTTGTAAAAAATATTTATAAAAAATACACATTAAATAATGGAAAAAGGTATAAAAAGTATATATAAAATATACATAGAATAATGTAAAATCGTATCAAAATAAATGAAGAGAATATCTATGATATAATGTAAGTTTCTATGAAAATAAAGATGCAAAATACCCATAAAATAACGCAATATTTGTATAAAAATATATATACAAAAATACATATAAAATAATTAGAATTGTATTAAAATAAATATACAAAATGCACACACAATAAGGTAAATTTGTATTGAAATAGATATGCAAAATACACAACAAATAATATAAATTTGTATTAAAATATATATAGGAAAACACATAAAATAACG
This sequence comes from Eriocheir sinensis, assembly GCF_024679095.1. NCBI lineage: Eukaryota > Metazoa > Arthropoda > Malacostraca > Decapoda > Varunidae > Eriocheir > Eriocheir sinensis. The sequence continues at coordinate 5,024,712 of NC_066517.1, read as the reverse complement.
TAAATTTCTATGAAAATATATATAAAAAATATATATAAAATAATGTAAATACGTATAAAAATATATATACAAAATACACCTCAAATGAGGTAAATTCGTATTAAATTCAATAAACAGTACAGAAAAATAAATACACAAAATACACATATAATTAGTTAAATTTGTATTTAAATACATGTACAAAATACATATAAAATAATGTAAATTTTTATGAAATGAAAACAAATACACATAAAATAACGTATATTTGTACAAAACATATATTCAAAATACACATAGAATAATGTAAGATCGTATCAAAATAAATACACAGAATATCAATGAAATATTGTAAATTTGTATGAAAATAAAGATGCAAAATACCCATAAAATAAAACATATTTTTATAAAAATACATATACAAAAATACACATAGAATAATTAAATTTGTATTAAAATTAATATACAAAATGCACATACAATAAGGTAAATTTATATTGAAAAAATATGCAAAATACACATAAAACAATGAAAATTTGTTTTAAAATATATATACGAATACTTATAAAATAACTTAGATTTCTATTGAAATATATACACAAAATACACATGAAATGATGTCAATACGAATAAAAATATATATACAAATAATGTAAATTCATGTCAAAATAAATAAACAAAATATCAATAAAAGAATGTGTATTTGTATGAAAATAGATATACAAATTACAGATATAATAACCTAAATTTGTATAAAACTCTATACAAAAATACACAAAAATAATTTAAATTTGTATGAAAACAAATATACAAAATACACATAAAATTAGGTTAATTTGTATTGAAATACATATACAAAATACACATAAAATAATGTAAATTTGAATAAAAATATTATAAGCAAATGCACTTAAAATAACGTAGATTTGTATGAAATATATATACAAAATACACATTAAATAATGTAAATATGTATGAAAAAAATATATACAAAACACAAATAGAATAATATAAAATCGTATTAAAATAAATACACAGAATATTAATAAAATAATGTAAATTTGAATGAAAATAAAGATCCAAATTACCCTTAAAATAACGCATTTTTTATGAAATTTATATACCAAAATACACAAAATATTTAAATTTGTATTAAAATAAATATACAAAATGCACATACAATAAGGTAAATTTGTATTGAATTAGATATGCAAAATACATATAAAACAATGTAAATTTGTTTCAAAATATATATACGAATACACATACAATAACGTAGATTTCTATAAAAAATATATATACAAAATACACATAAAATGAAGTAATTACATTTAAAAAAATGTATACAAAATACACATAAAATAATGTAAATTCGTATCACAATAAATTAACAAAATACCAATAAAAGAATGTGTATTTGTATAAATATAAATATACAAGATACACATAAAATAACGTAAATTTGTATAAAACTATATACAAAAATACACAGAAGTAGTTAAATTTGTATGAAAATAGATATACAAAATACACATAAAATAAGGTAAATTTGAATTGAAATATATATACAAAATACATAAAATAATGTAAATTTGTATCAAAATATTTATACAAATACACATATAATAACGTAAATTTGTATAAAAATATATAAATTAAATACTCATTAAATAATGTAAAAACGTATAAAAAAATGTACAAAATACACATATAATAAAGTAATTCGTATCAAAATGAATAAACAAAATACCAATAAAATAATGTAAATTTGTATGAGAAAACATATACAAAATACACTTAAAATAACTAAAATTTCTATAAAAATATATGTACAAAAATGCACATAAATAAAGTAAATTTGCATAAAAATATATATACAAAACACACATTAAATAATGTAAATGTGTATAAAAATAAGTATACAAAATACCTATGAAATAATCTAAATTCGTGTCGAATTAAATTAACAAAATACCGATAAAATAATATAATTTTGGATGAAAATATATATAGAAAATACACATAAAATAACCTAAATACAAATGCAAATATACACATAAAATAATTTAAAATTGAATGAAATAAATATACAAAATGAACATAAAATAAGGTAAATTTGTAATGAAATATATGTACAAAATACACCTAAGATAATGTAAATTTTTATGCAAATATATATACAAATACACATAAAATAACATGAATTTGTATAAAAATATATACTCAAAATAAACATTAAATAATGTAAATGCGTATAAAAATATACATAGAAAGTACATATAAAATAATGTAAATTCGTATCAAAATAAATCGACAAAATACCAATAAAATAATATATATTTGAATATAAAATAAATTTACAAAATACACATAACATAACTAAAATTTGTATTAAAATATATACAAAAATACCCTGAAATAATTTGAATTTGTATGAAAATAGATATTCAAAATACACATAAAACTAGGTAAATTTTTTTTGGAATATATATACAAAATACTCTTAAAATATTGTAAATTTGTGTCCAAATATATTAACAAATACCCATAAAATAGTATAAATTTGTATAAAAAATATATACAAAATACACAGAATAATGTAAAATCGTATAAAAAAAAATGAACAGAATATCAATAATATAATGTAAGTTTCTATGAAAATAAAGATGCAAAATTCCAATAAAAAACGCATATTTGTATAAAAATATATATTAAAAAAACTCATAAAATAATTAAATTTGTATTAAAATAAATATACAAAAAGCACATACAATAAGGTAAATTTGTATTGAAATAGATATGCAAAATACACATCAAATAATGTAAATTTGTATCAAAATATATGTACGCAAACACATAAAATAACGTAAATCTCTATGAAAATATATATAAAAAATACACATAAAATGATGTAAATACGTATAAAGATATATACAAAATGCACCTAAAATAAGGTAAATTCGTATCAAATTAAATAAACTAAATTTCAATAAAAGAATGTTTATATGTAAGAAAATAAATATACAAAATAATATGTAAAGTAACAATTTTTTTAATAAAAATACATACAAAAATACACAAAAATAATTTCAATTTGTTTGAAAATAGATATACAAAAAACACAAAATTAGGTAAATTTGCATTGAAATACATATACAAAATACACATAAAATAATGTAAATCTGTATGAAAATATATAAACAAATAGACATAAAGTAACGTATATTTGTATAATATATATATATATATATATATATATATATATATATATATATATATATATATATATATATATATATATATATATATATATATATATATATATATATATATATATCTATATATATATATATATATATATATATATCTATAGAGATATATATATATATATATATATATATATATATATATATAGAAAATGGACATTAAATAATGTAAATATGTAAAATTAAATATATACAAAATACTACAGAACAATGTAAAATCGTATCAAAATAAATACACAGAATATCAATAAAATAATGTATATTTGTATGAAATAAAGATGCAAAATACCAATAAAAAAAGCATATTTTTATAAAAATATATTTACAAAAATACATATCAAATAATAAAATTTCTATTAAAATAAATAAACAAAATACACATAAAATTAGGCAAATTTGTAGTATAAAAAGTACATAATACACTTAAAATAATGTAAATTTGTATAAAAAAAACATCACAAATGCACATAAAATGAACTAAAATTGTATAAAATATATATATATATATATATATATATATATATATATATATATATATATATATATATATATATATATATATATATATATATATACAAAACACACATTAAATAATGTAAATGCGTATAAAAATATTTATAGAAAATACACATGAAATAATGTAAATTCGTATCGAGATAAATTAACAAAATAATGATAAAATAATGTAATTTTGAATGAAAATATATATAGCAAAAACACATAAAATAACTTAAATACAAATAAATATATACACATAAAATAATTTAAATTTGAATGAAAATAAATATAAAAATAAACATAAAATATGGCGAATTTGTAATGAAAAATATATACAAAATACACATGAAATAATGTAGATTTATATCAAAATATATATACAAATACACGTAAAATATCATAAGTTTGTATGAAAATATATATACAAAATACACATTAAATAATGTAAATACGTATAAAAATATATATTCAAATTACACATATATATATATATATATATATATATATATATATATATATATATATATATATATATATATATATATATATATATATATATATATATATATATATATATATATATATATATATATATATATATATATATATATATATATATATATATATATATATATATATATATATATATATATATATATATATATATATATATATATATATATATATGCAAAATATACTTTAAATAATGTAAATATGTAAGGAAAATATATACAAAATACACCTAGAATAATGTAAAATTCTATCAATATAAATATGCAGAATATCAATAAAGCAATTTAAAAATTTATGTAAATAATGATGCAAAATACCCATAAAATAACTCATATTTAAAAAATATACATATACAAATATACAAATAAAATTATTAAATATGTTTTAAAATAAATATACAAAATGCATAAGCAATAATGTAAATTTGTATTGAAATAGGTATGCAAAATGCACATAAAACAATGTAAATTTGTATCAAAATATATACGAATACACACAATAAAATAACGTGAATTTTTATAAAGATAATTATACAAAATACACATAAAATAATATAAATACGTTGAAAAATATATATACAAAATACACATAAAATAATGTAAATTCTTATAAAAAAAATAAAATCCAATAAAACAAAGTATATCTGTAGGAAAATATATATACAAAATCAAATGAAATAACTAAAATAATTTAAATTTGTCTGAAAATAGATATGGAAAATACACATAAAATTGGGCAAATTTGTATTGAAATACATATACAAAATGATGTATAATGTAAATTTTTATGAAAATATATAAAGAAATACACAAAAAACTACGTAAATTTGCATAAAATATATATACAAAATATACATTAAATAATGTAAATATGTATAAAAATATATATACAAAATACACAGAGAATAATGTAAAATCGTATCAAAATAAATAAACATAATATCAATAAAATAATGTAAATTTGTATGAAAATAAAGATGCAAAATACCCTACAATAAAGTAAATTTGTATTGAAATAGATATGCAAAATACACTTCAATAATGTATATTTGTATCAAAATATATATACGAATACACATGAAATAGAGTAAATTTCTATGAAAATATACTTACAAAATACATATAAAATGATGAAAATAAGTATAAAAATATATATACCAAATACACTTAAAATAATGTAATTTCGTATCAAAATAAATAAAAAAAATCGCATTAAAGAACATATATTTGTAGGAAAATAAATATACAAAATACACAAAAAAATAACGAAAATTTGTATAAAGATATATACAAAAATACAGAAAAATAATTTCAATTTGTATGAAAATACTCATACACAAAATACACATATAATTAGTTAAATTTGTATTTAAATACATGTACAAAATACACATCAAATAATTTAAATTTGTATGAAATGAAAACAAATACACATAAAATAACGTACATTTGTATAAAATATATATACAAAATAAACATAGAATAATGTAAAATCGTATCAAAATAAATACACAGAATATCAATAAAATAATGTAAATTTGCATGAAAATAAAGATGCAAAATACCCATAAAATAAAGCATATTTTTTATAAAAATACATATACAAAAATGCACATAGAATGTTTAAATTTGTATTAAAATTAATATACAAAATGCACATACAATAAGGTATATTTGTATTGAAAAAATATGAAATATACACATAAAACAATTTAAATTTTTTTAAAAAAAAAAAAAAAAAAATATATATATATATATATATATATATATATATATATATATATATATATATATATATATATATATATATATATATATATATATATATATATATATATATATATATATATATATATATATATATATATATATATATATATATGAGTACACATAAGATAACGTATATTTCTATAGAAATATATATACAAAATACACATGAAATGATGTAAATACGTATGAAAATATATATACAAAATACACATGAAATGATGTAAATACGTATTAAAATATATATACAAAATACACATTAAATAATGTAAACTCGTGTCAAAATAAAAAAACAAAGTATCAATAAAAGAATGTGTATTTGTAAGAAAATAGATATACAAAATACACACAAAATTAGGTGAATACATAGGTATTGAAATACATATACAAAAAACACATAAAATAATGTAAATTTGAATGAAAATATATAAACAAACACACTTAAAATAACGTAAATTTGTATAAAACTATATACAAAAATATACATAAATGATTTAAATTTGTATGATAATAAATATACAAAATACACATAAAATTAGGTAAGTTTGTATTGAAATAAATATACAAAATACACATAAGATAATGTAAATTTGAATGAAAATATATAAACAAATTAACTTAAAATAACGTAAATTTGTATGAAATATATATACAAAATACACATTAAATAATGTAAATATGTATAAAAAATATATACAAAACACAAATAGAATAATGTAAAATCGTATCAAAATAAATACACAGAGTATTAATAAAATAATGTAAATTTGTATGAAAATTTAGATGCAAAATACACATAAAATAACACATTTTTTTTATAAAAAATATATTTAACAAAATACACACAAAATATTTGAATTTCTATTAAATTAAATATAAAAAATGCACATACAGTAAGGTAATTTGTATTGAAATAGATATGCAAAATACATATAAAATAATGTAAATTTGTTGTAAAATATATATACGAATAAACATAAAATAACGTAGATTTCTATAAAAATATCTATACAAAATAAACATAAAATTATGTAAATACGTATAAAAAAATGTATACAAAATACACATAAGATAAAGTAAACTCGTATCAAAATAAATAAACAAAATACCAATAAAAGAATGTGTATTTGTATAAATATAAATATACAAAATACACATAAAATAACGTAAATTTGTATAGAACTATATACAAAAATACACAGAAGTAAATAAATTTGTATGAAAATAGATATAAAAAATACATATAACATAAGCTAAATATGAATTTAAATATATATACAAAATACATAAAATAATGAAAATTTGTATGAAAATATTTATACAAATACACAAATAATAACGTAAATTTGTATAAAAATATATAAACAAAATACACATTAAATAATGTAAATACGTATAAAAAAATATGTACAAAATACACATATAATCATGTAATTCGTATCAAAATAAATGAACAAGATACCAATAAAATAATATAAATTTGTTTAAGAAAACATATACAAAATACACATAAAATTACACAAATTTCTATAAAAAATAAATGTACAAATATGCACATAAATAAAGTAAATTTGCACAAAAATATATATACAAAACACACATTAAATAATGTAAATGTGTATAAAAATATGTATACAAAATATCTATGAAATAATCTAAACTCGTATCGAATCCAATAAACAAAATACCAATAATATAATGTAATTTTGGATGAAAATATATATAGAAAATACATATAAAATAACCTAAATACAAATACATATTTACTCATAAAATAATTTAAAATTGAATGAAATAAATATACAAAATAAACATAAAATAATGTAAATTTGTAATGAAATATATGTACAAAATACACATAAAATAATGTAAAATTGTATGAAAATATATATAGAAATACACATAAAATAACATAAATTTGTATAAAAATATATATTCAAAATAAACATTAAATAATGTAAATGCGTATAAAAATATATATACAAAGTACATATAAAATAATGTAAATTCTTATCAAAATAAATCACCAAAATAACAATAAATTAATATATATCTGAATGAAAAAAAAAAAAACATAACATAATTAAAATTTGTATTAAAATATATACAAAAATACCCAGAAATAATTTGAATTTGTATGAAAATAGATATACAAAATACACATAAAACTAGGTAATTTTATTTTGAAATATATATACAAAATACCCATAAGATATTGTAAATTTGTGTCAAAATATATCAACAAATGCACATAAAATAACGTAAATTTGTACAAAATATATATAAAAAATACACATTAAATACACATAGAATAATGTAAAATCATATAAAAATAAATGAACAGAATATCAATAAAATAATGTAAATTTCTATGAAAATAAAGATGCAAAATAACCATAAAATAACGCATATTTCTATAAAAATATACATACAAAAATACACATAAAATAACTAAATTTGTATTAAAACCAATATACAAAATGCACATACAATAAGGTAAATTTGTATTGAAAGAGATATACAAAATACACAACAAGAAATGTAAATTTGTATTAAAATATATATTACGAAAACACATAAAATAACGTAAATTTCTATGAAAATATATATAAAAAATAAACATAAAATGATGTAAATACGTATAAAATATATATACATAATACACCTAAAATATATAAACTAAATTTCAATAAAAGAATGTATCTATGTAGGAAAATAAATGTACAAAATAATATATAAAATAACTAAAATTTGTATAAAAGTATATACAAAAATACACAAAAATAATTTCAATTTGTATGAAAATAGATATACAAAACACACATAATATTAGATAAATTTGTATTGAAATACATATACAAAATACACATAAAATAATGTAAATTTGTATGAAAATATATAAACAAATAGACATAAAGTAAAGTATATTTATAAAATATATATATAGAAAATGGACATTAAATAATATAAATATGTAAAATAAAATATATACAGAATACACATAGAACAATGTATCAAAATAAATACACAGAATATCAATAAAATAATGTAAATTTGTATGAAAATAAAGATGCAACCCATAAAAAAGCAATTTTTTTTATAAAAGTATATATACAAAAATACACATTAGATAATTAAATTTGTATTAAAATAAATATACAAAATGCACATACAATATGGTAAATTTGTATTGAAATAGATATGCAAAACACACATATATTTTTTTCAAAATATATATACGAATACACATCAAAAAACGTAAATTTCTATAAAAATATATATAAAAAATACACATAAAATGATGTAAATACGAATAAAAATATATATACAAAATACACATAAAATAATGTAAATTCGTACCAAAATAAATAAACAAAATACCAATAGAAGAATGTGAACTTGTATGAAAATAAATATACAAAATACACATAAAATAACGTAAATTTGTATAAAACTATATGCAAAAATACACAAAAGTAGTTTAAATTTGTATGAAAATAGACATACAAAATAAACATAAAATAAACTAAATTTGTATTGAAATATATATACAAAATACATAAAATAATGTATATTTGTATCAAAATGTTTAAACAAATACGCATAAAATACCGGAAATTTGTCAAAATACATACGAATACAATCAATAAAATAGCGTAATTTTTTTAAAAATATATATTAAATACACATAAAATAATGTAAGTACGTAGAAAAATATATATACAAAATACACATAAAATAATGTAAATTCGTATCAAAATAAATAAACAAACTCCAATAAAAGAATGTATATTTGTAGGAGAATATATATACCAAATTCAAATAAAATATCTAAAATTTGTATAAAAATATATACAAAAATACACAAAAATAATTTAAATTTGTTTGAAATACATATGCAAAATACACATAAAATTAAGGAAATTTGTATTGAAATACATATACAAAATATAATAACACAGAAAATAATATAAATTTGTATGAAAATATATAAACAAATACACATAAAATAACGTAAATTTGAATAAAATATATATACAAAATATACATTAAATAAAGTAAACATTTAAAAAAAATATATATATATATATATATATATATATATATCTATATATATATATATATATATATATATATATATATATATAAATATATATATATATATATATATATATATATATATATATATACAAAATACACATAGAATAATGTAAAATCGTATCAAAATAAATAAACATAATATCAATAAAATAATGTAAATTTGTATGAAAATAAAGATGCAAAATATCCATATAATAACGTATCTTTGTATAAAAATATATATAAAAAAATCACATAAACTAATTAAATTTGTATTAAAATAAATATACAAAATGCACATACAATAATGTATATTTGTATTGAAAGAGATATGCAAAATACACATCAATAATGTAAATTTGTATCAAAATACATATACGAATAACATATAAAAGAATAAATTTCTATGAAAATATACATACAAAATACATATAAAATGATGTAAATAAGTATAAAAATACATATATCAAATACACCTAAAATGATGTAACTCCGATAAAAGAACGTATATTTGTAGGAAAATAAATATACAAAATACACATAAAATAACGAAAATTTGTATAAAAATAAAAACAAAAATACGCAAAAATAATTTCAATATAATTATTATATGAAAATAGATATACAAAATACACATATAATTAGTTAAATTTGTATTTAAATACTTGTAGAAAATACACATAAAATAATGTAAATTTGTATGAAATGAAAACAAATACACATAAAATAACGTACATTTGTATAAAATATATAAACAAAATACACATGGAATAATGGAAAATCGTATCAAAATAAATACGTAGAATATCAATAAAATAATGTAAATTTGTATGAATATAAAGATGCAAAATACCCATAAAATAAAGCATATTCTTATAAAAATACATATACAAAAATACACATAGAATAATTAAATTTGTATTAAAATTAATATACAAAATGCGCATACAATAAAGTAAATTTGTTTAAAAATATATATACGAATACTCATAAAATAACGTAGATTTCTATAGAAATATATATACAAAATACGTATAAAAATATATATACAAAATACACATTAAATAATGTAAACTCGTTTCAAAATAAATATAGAAAATATCAATAAAAGAATGTGTATTTGAATGAAAATAGATACACAAAATGCACATAAAATAACGAAAATTTGAAAAAAAACTCTATACAAAAATACACAAAAATAATGTAAATTTGTATGAAAATAAATATACAAAATACACATAAAATTAGGTTAATTTGTATTGAAATACATAAACAAAATACACATAAAAAATGTAAATTTGAATTAAAATATATAAACAAATACACTTAAAACAACGTAAATTTGTATAAAATATATATACAAAATATACATTAAAGAATGTAAATATGTATAAAAAATGTATACAAAACACAAATAGAATAATGTAAAATCATATCAAAATAAATACACAGAATATTAATAAAATAATGTAAATTTGTATGAAAATTAAGATGCAAAATACCCATAAAATAAATGCATTTTTATAAAAATATATGCACAAAATAAAATATTTAAATTTGTATTCAAAATGCACATAAAAATAAACGTAAAATTTATAAAAAATATATAAAATATATATAAACACACATTAAATAATGTACATGCAAAATACATAAAATAATGGAAATTGTATCAAAATATATAAACAAAATACCAATAAAATAATGTAAATTTGTATAAAAATATATACATAAAAACGTAATTGTATAAACCTATATACAAAAAATAATTAAAGTATAAAAAGATATAAAATACACATAAAATAAGCTAAATTTGTTTTAAATATATATACAAAACACATAAAATAATGTAAATTTGAATGAAAATATATAAACAAATACACTTAAAATAACGTAAATTTGTATGAAATATATTTACAAAATACACACTAAATAATGTAAATATGTATAAAAAAATATACACACAAATAGAGATAAATGTAAAATCGTATCAAAAAAATAAACAGAATATATTAAAATAATGTAGATTTGTTTGAAAATTAATACAAAATACATAAAATAACGCATTTAAAAAATATATATACAAAAACATAAAATAATTTAAAATTGAATTAAAATAAATATACAAAATAAACATAAAATAAGGAAAATTTGTAATGAAATAAATGTACAAAATACCTATGAAATAATATAAATTAGTATGAAAATATATATACAAATACCAATAAAATGACATGAATTTGTATAAATTTGTATAAATATATAATACACACAATAAAATAACGTAAATATATATATAAATACATAAATAATATAAATACGTAGAAAAATATATATACAAAATACACATAAAATAATGTAAATATGTAAGGAAAATATATACAAAATACACCTAGAATAATGTAAAATTGTATCAAGATAAATATACAGAATATCAATAATGTAAAAATTTATGAAAATAAAGATGCAAATTACCCATAATATTACTCATATTAAAAAAAAATATATATATACAAAAATACACATCAAATAATTAAATTTGTATTAAAATAAATATACAAAATACACATACAATAAGGTAAATTTTTATTGAAATAGATATGCTAAATACACATAAAATAATATAAATTTGTATCAAAACATATACGAATACACAAAATAAAATAACGTACATTTTTATGAAAATATATATACAAAATACACATAAAATAATGTAAATACGTAGAAAAATATATATTTAAAATACACATAAAATAATGTAAACTCGTATTAAAATGAGTAAGCAAAATTACAATAAAAGAATGTATATTTGTAGGAAAATATATATACAAAATACAAATAAAATAACTAAAATTTGTATAAAAATATATACAAAAATACACATAAATATTTTAAATTTGTTTGAAAATAGATATGCAAACTACACATAAAATTAGGCAAATTTGAATTGATATACATATACAAAAATACATTAAATAATGTAAAATTTTATGAAAATATATAAACAAATACACATAAAATAACGTAAATTTGCATAATATATATATACATATATATATATATATATATATATATATATATATATATATATATATATATATATATATATATATATATATATATATATATATATATATACAAAATACACATAGAATAATGTAAAAGCGTTTCAAAATAAATAAACAGAAAATCCATAAAATAATGTAAATTTGTATAATAATAAAGTTGCAAAATACCATATAATAACGCATATTTGTATAAAAATATACGTACAAAAAAAAAACATAACACAATTAAATTTGTATTAAATTAAAATTGCAAAATGCACATACAATAAACAAATTTGTATTGAAATAGATATGCAAAATACACATAAATAATGTAAATTTGTATCAAAATATATATACGAATACATATAAAATAGAGTAAATTTCTATGAAAATATACATACAAAATACATATAAATAATGTAAATAAGTATAAAAATATATATACCAAACACACCTAAAATAATGTAAATTCGTATCAAAATAAAGCAACAAAATTCAGATAAAAGAATGTATATTTGTAGGAAAATAAATATACAGAATACACATAAAATAACGAACATCTGTATAAAAATATATTTTTTTTTTACAATAAAGGAGGCAGCTCAAGGGCACACAAAAAAGAAAACAATAATAAAAAAAAAGCCGCTCCTAAAAAAGAAACAAAAGAGGTGGCGAAAGCAAGATCAAATACGGGAGGAGAGGTGTCCTGATACCCTCCTCTTGAAAGAGTTCAAGTCGTAGGCAGGAGGAAATACAGATGAAGGAAGATTGTTCCAGAGTTTACCAGCGTGAGGGATGAAAGAGTGAAGATGCTGGTTAACTCTTGCATAAGGGGTTTGGACAATATAGGGATAAGCATGAGTAGAAAGTCGAGTGCAGCGGGGCCGCGGGAGGGGGGGAGGCATGCAGTTAGCAAGTTCAGAAGAGCAGTCAGCGTGGAAATATCGATAGAAGATAGAAAGAGAGGCAACATTGCGGCGGAATTTAAGAGGCAGAAGACTATCAGTATGAGGAGGAGAGCTGATGAGACGAAGAGCCTTAGCCTCCACTCTGTCCAGAAGAGCTGTGTGAGTGGAGCCCCCCCATACATAAGATGCATACTCCATACGAGGGTGGACAAGGCCCCTGTATATGGACAGCAACTGTGCAGGGGAGAAGAACTGGCGGAGACGGTCCAGAACGCCCAGCCTCGAGGAAGCTGATTTAGTAAGAGATGAGATATGAAGTTTCCAGTTGAGATTTTGAGTTAAGGATAGACCGAGGATGTTTAGTGTTGAGGAAGGTGATAGCTGGGTGTTGTCAAAGAATAGGTGATAGTTGTTTGGAAGATTGTGTCGAGTGGATAGGTGGAGAGACTGTGTTTTTGAGGCGTTGAAGGACACCAGGTTCTTCTTGCCCCAATCGGAAATAATAGTAAGGGCTGAGGCTAAGCGTTCTGCAGCCTCCAGCCTTGAGTCGTTAAGTTCCTGTAGGGTGGGTCTTCTATTAAAAGAAGTTGAGTAATGCTGAGTGGAATCATCGGCGTAGGAATGGATAGGACAGTTCGTTTTGGAAAGAAGATCATCAATGAACAACAGAAAAAGAGTGGGAGATAGGACAGAACCCTGTGGGACACCACTGTTAATAGATTTAGGGGAAGAACAGTGACCGTCTACCACTGCAGAAATAGAGCGGTCAAAAAGGAAACTGGAGATAAAGGTACAGAGAGAAGGATAGAAACCGTAGGAGGGTAGTTTGGAAAGCAAAGATTTGTGCCAGACCCTATCAAAAGCTTTTGATATGTCCAGCGCAATAGCAAAAGTTTCACCGAAACGGCTAAGAGAGGATGACCAAGAGTCAGTTAAGAAGGCTAGGAGATCACCAGTAGAACGCCCCTTGCGGAACCCATACTGGCGATCAGATAGAAGGTCAGAAGTGGAAAGGTGCTTTTGAATCTTCGATTGATTCAAAAGCTTTAGATAGACAAGAAAGTAAAGCTATAGGACGGTAGTTTGAGGGATTGGAGCGGTCACCCTTCTTAGGCACAGGCTGTATGAAGGCATACTTCCAGCAAGAAGCAAAGGTAGATGTTGACAGGCAGAGGCGAAAGAGTTTGACCAGGCAGGGTGACAGCACGGAGGCACAGTTTTTAAGGACAATAGGAGGCACTCCATCAGGTCCATAAGCCTTCTGAGGATTGAGGCCAGAGAGGGCATAGAAAACATCATTTTGAAGAATCTTTATAACAGGCATAAAAGAGTCAGAGGGAGGATGAGTAGGAGGAATATGCCCAGAATCGTCCAGAGTGGAGTTTTTAGAAAAAGTTTGAGAGAAGAGTTCAGCCTTAGAGATAGATGAGACGGCAGTGTTGCCGTCAGGACTGAGGAGTGGAGGGAAAGATGAAGAAGTGAAGTTGGAGGAGATGTTTTTGGCTAGATGCCAGAAGTCACGGGAAGAGTTAGAGAAAGCAAGGTTTTGGCATTTTCTATTAATGAAAGAATTTTTGGTAAGTCGGAGAATAGATTTGGCACGATTTCGGGCAGAAATGTACAGTTCTTAATTAGCATTAGTTTGAAGGCTCTGGTACCTTTTTGTGAGCCACCTCTCTATCATTGACAGCACGAGAACAAGCGTGATTAAACCAAGGCTTTTAACGTGAGGAGTAGAGAAAGAACGAGGAATGTATGCCTCCATTCCAGTGACAATCACCTCTGTGATGCGCTGAGCACACACAGAGGAGTCTCTATCCTGGAAGCAATAATCATTCCACGGGAAATCGGAAAAGTACATCCTCAAGTCGTCCCACCGAGCTGAAGCAAAATGCCAGAAGCATCGCCTCTTCGGTGGGTCCAGAGGGTGTACAGGAGTGATAGGACAGGATGCAGAAATAAGATTGTGATCGGAGGAGCCCAACGGAGAGAACAGTTTGACAGAATAAGCAGAAGGGTTTGAGGTAAGGAAGAGGTCTAGAAAGTTGGGCCTGTCTCCAAGACGGTCGGGAATACGTGTAGGGTGCTGGACCAACTGCTCTAGGTCGTTGAGGATAGCAAAGTTGTAGGCTTGTTCACCAGGATGGACAGTGAAAGAGGATGAAAGCCAAAGCTGGTGGTGAACATTGAAATCTCCTAGGATGGAGATTTCAGCGATGGGAGAGTGGGTCAAGATGTGCTCCACTTTAGAGTTCAAATAGTCAAAGAATTTTACATAGTTAGTAGAGTTAGGTGAGAGATAAACAGCACAGATGTATTTAGTAATAGAATGACAATGAAGTTTTAGCCAGATGATGGAAAATTCAGAAGAGTCAAGGTCGTGGGCACGAGAGCAAGTGATGTCGTTGCGCACGTAGGCGCAACATCCAGCTTTGGATTGAAATTTAGGATAGAGATAGTAGGAGGGAACAGAGTACAGATTGCTGTCAGTAGCCTCAGCAACCTGTGTTTCGGTAAGGAAGAGAAGGTGAGGTTTAGAGGAGGAGAGATGATGTTCCACAGAATGAAAAATAGAGCGAAGACCGCGAATGTTGCAGAAATTGAGAAGAAAGAGGTTCGAGGAGTTATCAAGACACCTCTCGGGTCGGCAGCCAGAAGGGGAGTCCTCCCTGGGGGAATTTGTGGTCCCCCCCCCAGGCGGGGACTCCGAGGCTTGGTGTAGGTGCGCCATTTTGAAATTTAAATTTTGGGAAAAGGTGTATATGTTGTGTGAATGTAGTGTGGTGTGGATAAAGAGAGGATCTGTCTTTAGAGAGCATGCTGAACTACTCTCCGGTGTTGGTGAGTCAATAGGGAAACTGTTAGTGAGGACATGGGATGAGTCTTTGGAGGGCCTCAGTTCCCTTCTCACCTCCCATATATACCTCACCGGGAGTGGCTTGCGCCCGTTCGGTAGGTGTCTTCCTACCTACTCCAGCCAAATAATGTAATATTGTATGAAAATATATAAACAAATACACATAAAATAACGTAAATTTGCATAAAATATATATACAAAATATACATTAAATAATGTAAATATGTATAAAAATATATATACAAAATACACATAGAATAATGTAAAATCGTTTCAAAATAAATAAACAGAATATCAATAAAATAATGTAGATTTGTATGAAAATAAAGATGCAAAATACACATATATTAACGCATATTTGTATAAAAATATACATACAAAAAAAAACATGAAATAAATGAATTTGTATTAAAATAAATAGACAAAATGCACATACAATAAAGTAAATTTGTATTGAAATAGATATGCAAAATACACATCAATAATGTAAATTTGTATCAAAATATATATACGAACTCACATAAAATAGAGTAAATTTCTATGAAAATATACATACAAAATACATATAAATGATGTAAATAAGTATAAAAATATATATACCAAAAACATTTAAAATAATGTAAATTCGTATCAAAATAAATAAACGAAATTCAGATAAAAGGACGTATATTTGTAGGAAAATAAATACACAAAATACACATAAAATAACGAAAATTTCTATAAGAATACCTACAAAAATACACAAAAATAGTTTCAATTTGTATGAAAATAAATATACAAAATACACATATAATTAGTTAAATTTGTATTTAAATACATGTACAAAATACACATAAAATAATGTAAATTTGTATGAAATGAAAACAAATACACATAAAATAACGTACATTTTTATAAAATATATATACAAAATACACATAGAAAAATGTAAAATCGTATCAAAATAAATACACAGAATATCAATAAAATAATGTAAATTTGTAAGAAAATAAAGATGCAAAATACCCATAAAATAAGGCATATTTTTATAAAAATACATATACAAATATACACATTCAATAATTAAATATGTATTAAAATTAATATACAAAATGCACATAAAATAAGATAAATTTATATTGAAAAAATATGCAAAATACACATAAAACAATGAAAATTTGTTTCAAAATATATATAAGAATATACATAAAATAACGTAGATTTATATAGAAATATATATACAAAATACACATGAGATGATATAAATACGAATAAAAATGTATATACAAAATAGACATTAAATAAAATAAATTCGTGTCAAAATAAATCAACAATATATCAATAAAAGAATATGTATTTGTATGAAAATAGATATACAAAATACACATAAAATAACGGATTTTTTTTTATAAAAGTATATACAAAAATACATAAAAAAAAAATTGTTTGAAAATAAATATACAAAATACACATAAAATTAGGTAAATTTGTATTGAAATACATATACAAAATACACATAAAATAATGTAAATTTGAATAAAAATACATAAACAAATACAGTTAAAATAACGTAAATTTGTATAAAATATATATACAAAATACTCATTAAACAATGTAAATACGTATGAAAAAATATATACAAAACACAAATCGAATAATGTAAAATCGTATCAAAATAAATACACAGAATATTAATAAAATAATTTAAATTTGTATGAAAGTTAAGATGCAAAATACCCATAAAATAACGCATTTTTTTAAAAAAATATATATACCAAAATACAATTAAAAAATTTAAATTTGTATTAAAATAAATATACAAAATGCACATACAATAAGGTAAATTTGTATTGATATAGATATGCAGAATACATAAAACAATGTAAATTTGTTTCAAAGTATATATACGAATACACATAAAATAACGTAGATTTTTATGAAAATATATATACAAAATACACATAAAATGAAGTAAATACTTTTAAAAAAATGTATACAAAATACACATAAAATAATTTAAATTCGTATCAAATTAAATAAACAAATACCAATGAAAGAATGTGTATTTGTATAAAAAAAATACAAAATTCACATAAAATATCGTAAATATACAAAATACACAAAATAACGTAGATTTATTTAAAACTATATACAAAAATATATAGAAGTAATTAAATTTGTATGAAAATAGATATTCAAAATACACATAAAATAATGTAAATTCGTATCAAAATGAATAAACAAAGTTCCAATAAAAGAATGTATATTTGTAGGAAAATATATATACAAAATACAAACAAAATAACTAAAATTTGTATAAAAATATATACAAAAATACGCAAAAATAATTTATATTTGTTAGATAGATATGCAAACTATATATAAAATCAGTTAAAATTGAATTGAAATACATATTCAAAATATACATTAAATAATGTAAAATTGTATGAAAATATATAAAAAAAATACGCATAAAATAACGAAAATTTGCATAAAATATATATACAGGATATACATTAAATAATGTAAATGTATATAAAAAATATATATACAAAATACACATAGAATAATGTAAAATCGTTTCAAAATAAATAAACAGAATATCAATAAAATAATGTAAATTTATATAAAAATATAGATGCAAAATACACATATAATAACGCATATTTGTATAAAAATATATATACAAAAAAACACATAAAATAATTAAATTTGTATTAAAATAAATATACAAAATGCACATTCAATAAAGTGAATTTGTATTGAAATAGATATGCAAAATACACATCAATAATATAAATTTGTATCAAAATATATATACGAATACTTATAAAATAGAGTAAATTTCTTTGAAAATATACATACAAAATACATATAAATGATGTAAAGAAGTATAAAAATATATATACCAAAGACACCTAAAATAATGTAAATTCGTATCAAAATAAATAAACAAAATTAAGATAAAAGGACGTGTATTTGTAGGAAAATAAATATACAAAATACACATAAAATAACGAAAATTTGTATAAAAATATTTACAAAAATACACAAAAATAGTTTCAATTTGTATGAAAATAGATATACAAAATACACATATAACTAGGTAAATTTGTATTTAAATACATGTACAAAATACACTTGAAATAATGTAAATTTGTATGATATGAAAACAAATACACATAAAATAACGAACATTTTTATAAAATATATATACAAAATACACATAGATTAATGTAAAATCATATCAAAATAAATACACAGAATATCAATAAAATAATGTAAATTTGTATGAAAATAAAGATGCAAAATAACAATAAAATAAAGCTATTTTTATAAAAATACATATACAAAAATACACATAGAATAATCAAATTTGTATTAAAATTAATATAGAAAATGCACATACAATAAGGTAAATTTGTATTGAAAAAATATGGAAAATGCACATAAAACAATGTAAATTTGTTTCAAAATATATATACGAATACACATAAAATAACGTAGATTTCTATCGACATATTTCTACGAAATACACATGAAATGATGTAAATATATATAAAAATATATATACAAAATACACATTAAATAATGTAAATTCGTGTCAAAGTAAATAAACAAAATATCATGAATAGGATGTGTATATGTATGAAAATAGATAATATTTAATAAATTTGTATAAAATATATATGCAAGATAAACATTAAATAATGTAAATATGAATAAAAAAAATATATACAAAAAACAAATGGAATAATGTAAAATTGTATCAAAATAAATACACAGAATATTAATAAAATAATGTAAATTTGTATGAAAATAAAGATGCAAAATTCCCATACAACAGCGCATTTTTTATAAAAATATATATACCAAAATACACATAAAACATTTAAATTTATATTGAAATAGATATACAAAATGCACATACAATAAGGTAAATTTGTATTGAAAGAGATATACAAAAATACATATAAAACACTGTAAATTTGTTTCAAAATATATTTACGAATACACATAAAATATCGAAGATTTCTATAAAAATATATATACAAAATACACATAAAATTAAGTAAATACGTATAAAAAAATGTATACAAAATCACATAAAACAATGTAGACTCGAATCAAAATAAATAAACAAAATACCAATAAAAGAATGTGTATTTGTAGAAATATAAATATACAAAATACACATATAATAACGTAAATTTGTATAAAACTATATACAAAATTACACAGAAGTAGTTAAATTTGTATGAAAATAGATATACAAAATACACATAAAATAAGCTAGATTTGAATTGAAATATATATACAAAATACATAAAATAATGTAAATTTGTATCAAAATATTTATACAAATACACATATAATAACGTAAATTTGTATAAAAATATATAAACAAAATACTCATTAAATACTTTATAATACGTATAAACAATATGTACAAAATACACATATAATAATGTAAATCGTATCAAAATAAATAAACAAAATACCAATAAATTAATGTAAATTTGTATGAGAAAACATATACAAAATACACATAAAATAACGCAAATTTCTATAAAAATATATGTACAAAAATGCACGTAAAATAAAGTAAATTTGCATAAAAATATATATACAAAGCACACATTAGATAATGTAAATGCGTATAAAAATATGTATACAAAATACCTATGAAATAATCTATATTTCTTATTGAACTAAATTAACAAAATACCAATAAAATAATGTAATTATGGATGAAAGTATATATAGAAAATAAACATAAAATAACCTAAATACGAATACAAATATACACATAAAATAATTTTAAATTGAATGAAATAAATATACAAAATAAACATAAAATAAGGTAAATTTGTAATGAAAAATATGTACAAAACACACATAAAATAATGTCAATTTGTATGAAAATATATATATATATATAAATACACATAAAATACCATGAATTTGTATAAAAAAATATATTCAAAATAAACATTAAATAATGTAAATGCGTATAAAAATATATATACAAAATACATATAAAATAATGTAAATTCGTATCAAAATAAATCAACAAAATACCAATGAAATAATATATATTTGAATAAAAATAAATTTACAAAATACACATAACATCACTAAAATTTGTTTTAAAATATATAAAAAAATACCCAGATATAATTTGAATTTGTATGAAAATAGATATACAAAATACACATAAAACTAGGTAAATTTCCATTGAAATATATATACAAAATACCCATAAAATATTAAAAATTTGTGTCAAAATATATAAACAAATACACATAAAATAATGTAAATTTGTATAAAATATATATACCAAATACACATTAAATAATGGAAATATGTATAAAATGTAAAATCGTAAATTTGTAATGAAAAATATGTACAAAACACACATAAAATAATGTCAATTTGTATGAAAATATATATATATATATAAATACACATAAAATACCATGAATTTGTATAAAAATATATATTCAAAATAAACATTAAATAATGTAAATGCGTATAAAAATATATATACAAAATACATATAAAATAATGTAAATTCGTATCAAAATAAATCAACAAAATACCAATGAAATAATATATATTTGAATAAAAATAAATTTACAAAATACACATAACATCACTAAAATTTGTTTTAAAATATATAAAAAAATACCCAGAAATAATTTGAATTTGTATGAAAATAGATATACAAAATACACATAAAACTAGGTAAATTTCCTTTGAAATATATATACAAAATACCCATAAAATATTATAAATTTGTGTCAAAATATATAAACAAATACACATAAAATAATGTAAATTTGTATAAAATATATATACCAAATACACATTAAATAATGGAAATATGTATAAAATGTAAAATCGTATGAAAATAAATGAGCAGAATATCAATAAAATAATGTAAATTTCTATGAAAATAAAGATGCAAAATATCCATAAAATAAAGTATATTTGTATAAAAATATATATACAAAAATACACATAAAATAATTAAATTTGTATTAAAATAAATACACAAAATGCACGTACAATAAGGTAAATTTGTATTGAAATACATATGCAAAATACACATCAAATAATGTAGATTTGTATTAAAATATATATACGAAAATATATAAAATAACGTAAATTTCTATATATACAAAATACACATAAAATGATGTAAATACGTATAAAAGTATATATACAAAATACATATAAAATAAGGTAATTCGTCTCAAATTGAATAAACTATATTTCAATAAAAAAATGTATATATGTAGGAAAATAAATATACATAATAATATAAAATAACTAAAATTTGTATAAAAATATATACAAAAATACACAAAAATAATTTCAATTTGTATGGAAATAGATATACAAAATACACCTAAAATTTGGTAAGTTTGTATAGAAATACTTATACAAAATACACATAAAATAATGTAAATTTGTATGAAAATATATAAACAAATAGATATAAAGTAACATATATTTGAATAAAATATATATAGAAAATGCACATTAAATAATGTAAATATTTAAAATAAAATGAATACAAAATACACATAGAATAATATAAAATCGTATAAAAATAAATACACAGAATATCAATAAAACAATGTAAATTTGTATGAAAATAAAGATGCAAAATACCCATAAAAGAAAGCATATTTTTATAAAAATATGTATACAAAAACACTCATCAAATAATTAGATTTGTATTAAAATAAATATAAAAAATGCACTTACAATATGGTAAATTTGTATTGAAATAGATATGCAAAACACACATAAAACAAGGTAAATTTAATTCAAAATATATAAATACGAATACACATAAAAAAACGTAAATTTCTATAAAAATAAATATAAAAAATACATACAAAAATACACAAAAATAATTAAAATTTGTATGAAAATAAATGTACAAAATACACATAAAATAATGTAAATTTGAATGAAAATATATAAACAAATACACTTTAAATAACGTAAATTTGTAAAAAATATATATACAAAATACACATTAAATAATGCAAATATGTATGAAAAAAATATATACAAAACGCAAATAGAATAGGGTAAAATCGTGTCAAAATAAATACACAGAATATTAATAAAATAATGTAAATTTGTATGAAAATAAAGATGCAAAATACCCATACAATAACGCATTTTTTATAAAATATATATACCAAAATACACATAAAATATTTAAATTTGAATTAAAATAAATATACAAAATGCATATTTATTAAGGAAAATTTGTATTGAAATAGATATGCAAAGTACATATCAAACTATGTAAATTTGTTTCAAAATATATATACGAATACACAAAATAACGTAGATTTCTATAAAAATATATAATCAAAATACACATAAAATGAAGTAAATACTTATAAAAAAATGTATACAAAATACACATATAAATTTGTATGAAAATATTTATACAAGTACACATAAAATAGCATGAATTTGTATAAAAAAAATTCAAAATATATACGAATACACACAATAAAATAACGTAAATTTTTATGAAAATGTATATACAAAATACACATAAAATAATTTAAATACGTAGAAAAATATATATACAAAACACACATAAAATATTGTAAATTCGTATCAAAATAAATAGGCGAAATTCCAATAAAAGAATGTATATTTTTAGGAAAATATATATACAAAATACAAATAAAATAACAAACATTTGTATAAAAATATATACAAAAATACACAAAAATAATTTAAATTTGTTTGAAAATATATATGCAAAATACACATAAAATTAGGCAAATTTGTATTGAAATACATATACAAAATACACATAAAATAATGTAAATTTGTATGAAAATATATAAACAAATACACATAAAATAACGTAAATTTGGGTAAAATATATTTACAAAATAAACATTAAATAATGTAAATATGTATAAAAAAATATATATACAAAATACACATAGAATAATGTTAAATCGTATCAAAATAAATAAACAGAATATCAATAAAATAATGTAAATATGTATGAAAATAAAGATGCAAAATACCCATATAATAACGCATATTTGCATAAAAATATATATACAAAAATACACATGAAATAATTTAATTTATATTAAAATAAATATAAAAAATGCACATACAATAAAGTAAATTTGTATTGAAATAGATATGCAAAATAGACATAAATAATGTAAATTTGTATCAAAATATCTATGAAAAAATACATACAAAATACATATAAAATGATGTAAATAAGTATAAAAATATATATGCCAAATACTCCTAAAATAATGTAAACTCGTATCAAAATAAATAAACAAAATTCCGATAAAAGAATGTATATTTGTAGGAAAATAAATATACAAAATACACATAAAATAACGATAATTTCTATAAAAATATATATATATAAAAAAAAAATTATTTGTATGAAGATAGATATACAAAATACACATATAATTAGTTAGATTTGTTTTTAAATACATGTACAAAATACACAAATAAATAATGCAAATTTGTATGAAATGAAAACAAATACACATAAAATAACGTACATTTGTATAAAATATATATATACAAAATACACATAGAATAATGCAAAATCGTATCAAAATAAAAACACAGAATATCAATAAAATATTGTAAATTTGTATGAAAATAAAGATGCAAAATACCCATAAAATAAAGCATATTTTTATAAAAATATGTATACAAAAACACACATCAAATAATAAAATTTGTATTAAAATAAATATACAAAATGCACATACAATATGGTAAATTTATATTGAAATAGATATGCAAAACACACGTAAAACAATGTAAATATATATATATATATATATATATATATATATATATATATATATATATATATATATATATATATATATATATATATATATATATATATATATATATATATATATATATATATATATATATACGAATACACGTAAAAAAACGTAAATTTCTATAAAAATATATATGATAAATAAATACAAAAATACACAAAAATAATTTAAATTTGTATGAAAATAAATATACAAAATACACATAAAATTAGGTAAATTTGTATTGAAATACATATACAAAACACACATAAAATAATGTAAATTTGAATGAAAATATATAAACAAATACACTTTAAATAATGTAAATTTGTATAAAATAAATATACAAAATACACATTAAATAATGTAAATATGTATGAAAAAAATATATGCAAAACACAAATAAAATAGTGTAAAATCGTATCAAAATAAATACACATAATATTAATAAAGTATTGTAAATTTGTATGAAAATAAATATGCAAATTACCCATAAAATAACGCATTATATATATATATATATATATATATATATATATATATATATATATATATATATATATATATATATATATATATATATATATATATATATATATATATATATATATATATATATATATATATATATATATATATATATATATATACATAAAATATTTAAATTTGTATTAAAATAAATATACAAAATGCACATTCATTAAGGTAAATTTGTATTGAAATAGATATGCAAAATACATATAAAACAATGTAAATTTGTTTCAAAATATATGTATGAATACACAAAATAACGTAGATTTCTATAAAAATATATATACAAAATACATATAAAATGAAGTAAATACGTATCAAAATAGATAAACAAAATACCAATAAAAGAATAAGTATTTGTATAAATAAAAATATTCAAAATACACATAAAATAACGTAAATTTGTATAAATCTTTATACAAAAATACACAAAAGTAGTTAAATTTGAATGAAAATAGATATACAAAATAGACTTAAAATAAGCAAAATTTGAATTGAAATATAAATATACAAAATACATAAAATATTGTAAATTTGTATCAATACACATATAATAACGTAAATTTGTATAAAAATATTTAAACAAAATGCACTTTAAATAATGAAAATACGTATGAAAGATATATACACAATACACATATAACAATGTAATTCGTATCAAAATAAATAAACAAAATACCAATAAAAAACGTAAATTTGGATAAAATGTATATACAAAATATATATTAGATAATTTAAATATGTATAAAAATATATATACAAAATACACATAAAACATTGTAAAATCGTATCAAAATAAATAAACAGAATATCAATAAAATAATGTAAATTTGTATGAAAATAAAGATGCAAAATACCCATATAATAATGCAGATTTGTAAAAATATATATATTCAAAAATACATATAAAATAATTAAATTTGTATTAAAATAAATATCCAAAATGCACATACAATAAAGTAAATTTGTATTGAAATAAATATGCAAAATACATATCAATAATGTAAATTTGTATAAAAATATATATACTAATACTCATTAAATAGAATAAATTTCTATGAAAATATACATACAAAATACATATAAAATGATGTAAATAAGTATAAAAATATATATACCAAATATACCTCAAATAATGTAAATTCGTATCAAAATAGATAAACAAAATTCCGATAAAAGAACGTATATTTGTAGGAAAATAAATATACAAAATACACATAAAGTAACGAAAATTTATATAAAAATATATACAAAAATACAAAAAAATAAATTTGTTTCAAAATATATATACGAATATACATAAAATAACGTAGATTTCTATAGAAATATATATATATATATATATATATATATATATATATATATATATATATATATATATATATATATATATAAACATATATATATATATATATAGAAATATATATATATATATTTGTTTATATATATATATATATATATATATATATATATATATATATATATATATATACATATATATATATATATATATGTATATATATATATATATATATATATATATATATATATATATACATATATATATATATATAAATTTGTATTGAAATAAATATGCAAAATACATATCAATAATGTAAATTTGTATAAAAAATATATATACTAATACTCATTAAATAGAATAAATTTCTATGAAAATATACATTCAAAATACATATAAAATGATATAAATAAGTATAAAAATATATATACCAAATATACCTCAAATAATGTAAATTCGTATCAAAATAGATAAACAAAATTCCGATAAAAGAACGTATATTTGTAGGAAAATAAATATACAAAATACACATAAAGTAACGAAAATTTATATAAAAATATATACAAAAATACAAAAAAATAAATTTGATTCAAAATATATATACGAATATACATAAAATAACGTAGATTTCTATATATATATATATATATATATATATATATATATATATATATATATATATATATATATATATATATATATATATATATATATATATATATATATATATATATATATATATATATATATATATATATGTACATATATATATATATATATATATATATATATATATATATATATATATATATATATATATATATATATATATATATATATATATATATATATATATATAGGTAGGTAGGAAGACACCTACCGAACGGGCGCAAGCCACTCCCGGTGAGGTATATATGGGAGGTGAGAAGGGAGCTGAAGCCCTCCAAAGACCCTTCCCATGTCCTCACTAACCGTTTCCCTATTGTCTCACCAACACCGGAGAGTAGTTCAGCATGCTCTCTAAAGACAGATCCTCTCTTTATCCACACCACACTACATTCACATAACATATACACCTTTTTCCAAAATTCAAAATTCAAAATGGCTCAATTAAGCAATGCCTCGGAGTCCCCGCCTGGGGGGGGGACCACAAATTCGACTCCCCTTCTGGCTGCCGACCCGAGAGGTGTCTTGATAACTCCTCGAACCTCTTTCTTCTCAATTTCTGCAACATTCGCGGTCTTCGCTCTAATTTTCATTCTGTGGAACATCATCTCTCCTCCTCTAAACCTCACCTTCTCTTCCTTACCGAAACACAGGTTGCTGAGGCTACTGACAGCAATCTCTACTCTGTTCCCTCCTACTATCTCTATCCTAAATTTCAATCCAAAGCTGGATGTTGCGCCTACGTGCGCAACGACATCACTTGCTCTCGTGCCCACGACCTTGACTCTTCTGAATTTTCCACCATCTGGTTAAGACTTCACTGTCATTCTATTACTAAATACATCTGTGCTGTTTATCTCTCACCTAACTCTACCAACTATGTAAAATTCTTTGACTATTTGAATTCTAAAGTGGAGCACATCTTGACCCACTCTCCCTTCGCTGAAATATCCATCCTAGGAGATTTCAATGTTCACCACCAGCTTTGGCTTTCATCCTCTTTCACTGACCATCCTGGTGAACAAGCCTACAAATTTGCTATCCTCAACGACCTAGAGCAGTTGGTCCAGCACCCTACACGTATTCCTGACCGTCTTGGAGATCGGCCCAACATTCTAGACCTCTTCCTTACCTCAAACCCTTCTGCTTATTCTGTCAAACTGTTCTCTCCGTTGGGCTCCTCCGATCACAATCTTATTTCTGCATCCTGTCCTATCGCTCCTGTACATCCTCTGGACCCACCGAAGAGGCGATGCTTCTGGCATTTTGCTTCAGTTCGGTGGGACGACCTGAGGATGTACTTTTCCGATTTCCCGTGGAATGATTATTGCTTCCAGGATAGAGACCCCTCTGTGTGTGCTCAGCGCATCACAGAGGTGATTGTCTCTGGAATGGAGGCATACATTCCTCGTTCTTTCTCTACTCCTCACGGTAAAAAGCCTTGGTTTAATCACGCTTGTTCTCGTGCTGTCAATGATAGAGAGGTAGCTCACAAAAGATACCAGTGCCTTCAAACTAATGCTAATTATGAACTTTACATTTCTGCCCGAAATCGTGCCAAATCTATTCTCCGACTAACCAAAAATTCTTTCATAAATAGAAAATGCCAAAACCTTGCTTTCTCTAACTCTTCCCGTGACTTCTGGCATCTAGCCAAAAACATCTCCTCCAACTTCACTTCTTCATCTTTCCCTCCACTCCTCAGACCTGACGGCAACACTGCCGTCTCATCTATCTCTAAGGCTGAACTCTTCTCTCAAACTTTTTCTAAAAACTCCACTCTGGACGATTCTGGGCATATTCCTCCTACTCATCCCCCCTCTGACTCCTTTATGCCTGTTATAAAGATTCTTCAAAATGATGTTTTCTATGCCCTCTCTGGCCTCAATCCTCAGAAGGCTTATGGACCTGATGGAGTGCCTCCTATTGTCCTTAAAAACTGTGCCTCCGTGCTGTCACCCTGCCTGGTCAAACTCTTTCGCCTCTGCCTGTCAACATCTACCTTTCCTTCTTGCTGGAAGTATGCCTTCACACAGCCTGTACCTAAGAAGGGTGACCGCTCCAATCCCTCAAACTACCGTCCTATTGCTTTACTTTCTTGTTTATCTAAAGCTTTTGAATCAATCCTTAACCATAAGATTCAAAAGCACCTTTCCACTTCTGACCTTCTATCTGATCGCCAGTATGGGTTCCGCAAGGGGCGTTCTACTGGTGATCTCCTAGCCTTCTTAACTGACTCTTGGTCATCCTCTCTTAGCCGTTTCGGTGAAACTTTTGCTATTGCGCTGGACATATCAAAAGCTTTTGATAGGGTCTGGCACAAATCTTTGCTTTCTAAACTACCCTCCTACGGTTTCTATCCTTCTCTCTGTACCTTTATCTCCAGTTTCCTTTCTGACCGTTCTATTTCTGCCGTGGTAGACGGTCACTGTTCTTCCCCTAAATCTATTAACAGTGGTGTCCCACAGGGTTCTGTCCTATCTCCCACTCTCTTTCTGTTGTTCATTGATGATCTTCTTTCCAAAACGAACTGTCCTATCCATTCCTACGCCGATGATTCCACTCTGCATTATTCAACTTCTTTTAATAGAAGACCCACCCTTCAGGAACTTAACGACTCAAGGCTGGAGGCTGCAGAACGCTTAGCCTCAGACCTTACTATTATTTCCGATTGGGGCAAGAAGAACCTGGTGTCCTTCAACGCCTCAAAAACACAGTTTCTCCACCTATCCACTCGACACAATCTTCCAAACAACTATCCCCTATTCTTTGACAACACCCAGCTATCACCTTCCTCAACACTAAACATCCTCGGTCTATCCTTAACTCAAAATCTCAACTGGAAACTTCATATCTCATCTCTTACTAAATCAGCTTCCTCGAGGCTGGGCGTTCTGTACCGTCTCCGCCAGTTCTTCTCCCCTGCACAGTTGCTGTCCATATACAGGGGCCTTGTCCGTCCTCGTATGGAGTATGCATCTCATGTGTGGGGGGGCTCCACTCACACAGCTCTTCTGGACAGAGTGGAGGCAAAGGCTCTTCGTCTCATCAGCTCTCCTCCTCATACTGATAGTCTTCTACCTCTTAAATTCCGCCGCAATGTTGCCTCTCTTTCTATCTTCTATCGATATTTCCACGCTGACTGCTCTTCTGAACTTGCTAACTGCATGCCTCCCCCCCTCCCGCGGCCCCGCTGCACTCGACTTTCTACTCATGCTCATCCCTATACTGTCCAAACCCCTTATGCAAGAGTTAACCAGCATCTTCACTCTTTCATCCCTCACGCTGGTAAACTCTGGAACAATCTTCCTTCATCTGTATTTCCTCCTGCCTACGACTTGAACTCTTTCAAGAGGAGGGTATCAGGACACCTCTCCTCCCGAGGCTGACTTATCTTTCGGCCACCTCTTTGGATTCTTTTTGGGAGCAGCGAGTAGCGGGCTTTTTTTTTTTATTAATGTTTACTTTTTTGTGCCCTTGAGCTGTCTCCTTTGCTGTAAAAAAAAAAAAATATATATATATATATATATATATATATATATATATATATATATATATATATATATATATATATCTATACCTATATATATATATATAGATATATATCTATATATATATATATATATATATATATATATATATATATATATATATATATATATATATATATATATATATATATATATATATATATATATATATATATATATATATATATATATATATATATATATATATATATATATATATATATATATATATATATATATATATATATATATATATATATATATATAAATAAACAAAATATCAATAAAAGAATGTGTATTTGTATGAAGATAAATATACAAAATACACATAAAATAACCTAAATTTGAATAAAACTATATACAGAAATAAACAAAAATAATTTAAATTTGAATGAAAATAAATAAACAAAATACACATAAAATTTCAATTTTCATACGAATTGAAATTATTTTTGAGTATTTTTGTATATATTTTTATACAAATTTTAGATATTTTATATACTATTTTGCATATTTATTTTTCTACATATATACATTCTTTTATTCAAATTTAGTTTATTAAATTTTTGACGAATTTACCTTATTTTAGGTGTATTTTGTATATATATTTTTATACGTATTTACATCATTTTATGTGTATTTTATATATATATTTTCATAGAAATTTACTTTATTTTAAGTGTTTTCGTATATATATTTTAATACAAATCTATATTATTTGATGTGTATTTTGCATATGTATTTCAATACAAATGTACATTATTGTACATGCATTTTGTATATTTATTTTAATACAAATTTTATTATTTGATGTGTATTTTCGTATATATATTTTTATACAAATATCCGTTATTTTATGGGTATTTTGCATCTTTATTTTCAGAGAAATTTACATTATTTTATTGATATTCTGCTCATTTATATTGATACGATTTTACATTAATCTATGTGTATTTTGTATATATTTTTTATACATTTTTCCATTATTTAATGTGTATTTTGTATATATATTTTATACAAATTTACATTATTTTATGTGTATTTGTTTATATATTTTGACTCAAATTTACAATATTTTATGTTTTTTTTGTATATATATTTCAAAAGAAATTTTCCTAGTTTTATGTATATTTTGTATATCTATTTTCATACAAATTCAAATTATTTCTGGGTATTTTTGTATATATTTTAAAACAAATTTTAGTTATGTTATGTGTATTTTGTAATTTTTTTTTCATTCAAATATATATTATTTTATTGGTATTTTGTTGATTTATTTTGATACGAATTTACATTATTTTATATGTACTCTGTATATATATTTTTATACGCATTTACATTATTTAATGTTTATTTTGAATATATATTTTTATACAAATTCATGTTATTTTATGTGTATTTGTATATATATTTTCATACAAATTGACATTATTTTATGTGTATTTTGTACATGTATTCATTACAAATTTACCTTATTTTATGTTTATTTTGTATATTTATGTCACTCAATTTTAAATTATTTTATGTATATATTTGTATTTGTATTTAGGTTATTTGATATGTATTTTCTATATATATTTTTATCCATAATTACATTATTTTATTGGTATTTTGTTAATATAGTTCGATACGAATTTGGATTATTTCAGGTATTTTGTATTCATATTTTTATACGCATTTACATTATTTAATGTGTGTTTTGTATATATATTTTTATGCAAATTTACTTAATTTTACGTGCATTTTTGTACATATATTTTTATAGAAATTTGCGTTATTATATGTGTATTTTGTATATGTTTTCTCATACAAATTTACATTAATTTATTGGTATTTTGTTTATTTATTTTAAGACGAGTTACATTATTATATGTGTATTTTGTACTTATTTTTTATAAGTATTTAAAGTATTTAGTGAGTATTTTGTTTATATATTTTTATACAAATTTACGTTATTATATGTGTATTTGTATAAATATTTTGATACAAATTTACATTATTTTATGTATTTTGTATATATATTTCAATTCAAATCTAGCTTATTTTATATGTACTTTGTATATCTATTTTCATACAAATTTTATTATTTTTGATTATTTTTGTATATAGTTTTATACAAATTTACGTAATTTTATGTGTATTTTCCTTATTTATATTTATACAAATAGACATTCTTTTATTGGTAGTTTGTTTATTTATTTTGATTCGAATTTACATTATTTTATGTGTATTTTGCATACATTTTTTTATACGTATTTACTTAATTTTATGTGTATTTTGTATATATATTTTTATAGAAATCTACGTTATTTTATGTGTATTCGTATATATATTTTGACACAAATTTACATTGTTTTATATGTATTTTTGCATATCTCTTTCAATACAAATTTACTTTATTGTATGTGCATTTTGTATATTTATTTCAATACAAATTTAAATATTTTTTGTGTATTTTGGTATATATATTTTAATAAACAATGCGCTATTTTATGGTAATTTTGCATCTATTTTCATACAAATTTACATTATTTTATTAATATTCTGTTTATTTATTTTGATACGATTTTACATTATTCTATTTGTTTTTTATATATATATTTTTATACATATTTACATTATTTAATGTGTATCCTGCATATATATTTTATACAAATATACGTTATTTTATGAGTATTTGTTTATATATTTTCATACAAATTTAAATTATTTTATGTGTATTTTGTATATGTATTTCAATACAAATTTGCCTATTTTTATGTGTATTTTGCATAGATATTTTCCAACAAATTTAATTTATTTTTGTTTATTTTTTGTATATATTTTTTATACAAATTTTAGTTATTTTATTTGTATTTTGTATATATATATTTTCCTACAAATATTCATTCTTTTGTTGGAATTTTGTTTATTTATTTTGATACGAATTTACATTATTTTATGTGTTTTATATATATATATATATATATATATATATATATATATATATATATATATATATATATATCTATATATATATATATATATATATATATATATATATATAAATATATCTTTATATATATATATATATATATATATATATATATATATATATATATATATATATATATATACATATATATTTTTCTACGTGTTTAAATTATTTTATGTATATTTTGTATATACATTTTCATAAAAATTTACGTTATTTTATTGTGTGTATTCGTATAAATTTTGATACAAATTTTATACAAATTCATGTTATATCATGTGTATTTTTACATATATTTCATTATAAATTCACCTTATTTTATGTTTATTTTGTATATTTATTTCATTCAATTTTAAATTATTTGATGTGTATATTTGTATTTGTATTTATGTTATTTTATGTGTATTTTCTATATATATTTTCATCCAAAATTACATTATTTTATTGGTATTTTCTTAATTTAAGTCGATACGAATTTAGATTATTTCATAGGTATTTTGTATACATATTTTTATACTCATTTACATTATCTAATGTGTTTTTTGTATATATATTTTTATGCAAATTTATTTTATGTGCATTTCTGTACATATATTTTTATAGAAATTTGCGTTATTTATACAAATACACACTTTTATTGGTATTTTGTTTATTTATTTTGATACGAATTTACATTATTTTATATGTTTTTTGTATACATTTTTTTATACGTATTTACTTCATTTTATGTGTATTTTGTATATATATTTTTATAAAAATCTACGTTATTTTATATGTATTCGTATATATATTTTCAAAACAAATTTACATTGTTTTATATGTATTTTGCATATCCATTTCAATACAAATTTACCTTATTTTATGTGTATTTTGTACATTTATTTAAAAAAAAAATCTTTTTATGTGTATTTTGGTGTATATATTAAAAGAAAAGCGTTATTTTATGGTTATTTTGCTTCTTTATTTTCATACAAATTTACATTATTTTATTAATATTCTGTGTATTTATTTTGGTACGATTTTACATTATTTTATTTGTGTTTTGTATATATATTTTTTATACATATTTACATTATTTAATTTGTATTTTGTATATATATTTCATACAAATTTACGTTATTTTAAGTGAATTTGTTTATATATTTTCATTCAAATTTACATTATTTCATGTGTATTTTGTATATGTATTTCAAAACAAATTTACCTAATTTTCTGTGTATTTTGTATATTTATTTTCATACAAGTTTAAATTATTTTTGTGTATTTTTGTATATAGTTTTATACAAATTTAGGTTATTTCATGTTTATTTTGTAAATCTATTTTCATACAAATACACATTCTTTTATTGATATTTTGTTTATTTATTCTAACGCGAATTTACATTATTTAATGTGTATTTTGTGTATATATTTTTATACGTATTTACATCATTTCATGTGTATTTTATATATATGTTTCTATAGAAATCTACGTTATTTTATGTGTATTCGTATATATATTTTGAAACAAATTTACACTGTTTTATGTGTATTTTGCATATTTTTTCAATACAAATTTACCTTATTATATGTGAATTTTGTATATTAATTTTAATACAAATTTTATTATTCTATGTGTTTTTTTCTATATGTATTTTTATAAAAATATGCTTTATTTTATGGGTATTTTGCATCTCTATTTTCATACAAATTTACATTATTTTATTGATATTCTGTGTATTTATTTTGATACGATTTTACATTATTTTATGTCAAATACACATTCTTTTATTATTATTTTCTTTATTTATTTTGATACGAGTTTACATTATTTTATGTGTATTTTGTATACATTTTTTTATACGTATTTACTTCATTTTATGTGTATTTTGTATATATATTTTTATAGAAAACAACGTTATTTTATGTTTATTTGTATATATATTTTGAAACAAATTTACATTGTTTTATATGTATTTTGCATATCTATTTCAATACAAATTTACCTTATTGTATGTGCATTTTGTATATTTATTTTAATACAAATTCAAATATTTTATGTGTGTTTTGTTATATATATATTTAAAAAAAATGCGTTATTTTATGGGTATTTTGCCTCTTAATTTTCATAGAAATTTACATTATTTTATTAATATTCTGTGTATTTATTTTGATACGATTTTACATTATTCGATTTGTGTTTTGTATAAATTTTTTTTATACATATTTACATTATCTAATGTGTATTTTGTATATATTTTATACAAATTTACGTTATTTTAAGTGTATTTGTTTATATATTTTCATTCAAATTTACATTATTTTACGTGTATTTTCTATAGAAAATATCAATAAAAGAATGTGTATTTGTATGAAAATAGATATACAAAATACACATAAAATAACCTAGATTTGTATAAAACTATATACAAAAATAAACAAAAATTATTTAAATTTGTATGAAAATAAATATACAAAATACACATAAAATTAGGTAAATTTGTATTGAAATACATTTACAAAATACACATAAAATAATGTAAATTTTAATTTAAATATGTAAACAAATACACTTAAAATAACTTAAATTTGTATAAAATATATATACAAAATACTAATTAAATAATGTAAATATGTATAAAAAAATATATACAAAACACAAATAGAATAATGTAAAATCGTATCAAAATAAATACACAGAATATTAATAAAATAATGTAAATTTGTATGAAAATAAAGATGCAAAATAGCCATAAAATAACGCATTTTTTATAAAAATATATATACCAAAATACACATAAAATATCAAAATTTGTATTAAAATAAATATAAAAAATGCACATACTGTAAGGTAAATTTGTATTGAAATAGATATGCAAAATACATATAAAACAGTGTAAATTTGTTTCAAAATATATATACGAATACACATAAAATAACGTTGATTTCTATAAAAATATATCCAAAATACACATAAAATGAAGTAAATACGTATAAAAAAATGAGTACAAAATACACATAAAAATCGTATCAAAATAAATAAACAAAATACCAGTAATAGAAAGTGTATTTCATAAATATAAATATACAAAATACACACAAAATATCGTAAATTTGTATAAAACTATATACAAAAATACACAGAAGTTATTAAATTTGTATGAAAATTTGAATTGAAATGTACATACAAAATACATAAAATAATGTAAATCTGTATCAAAATATTTATACAAATACATATAATAACGTAGATTTGTTTAAAAATATATAAACAAAATACTCATTAATAATGTAAATACGTATAAAAAATATGTACAAAATACACATATAATCATGTAATTCGTATCAAAATAAATAAACAAAATAGCAATAAAATAATGTAAATTTGTATGAGAAAACATATACAAATAACGCAAATTTCTATAAAAATATATGTACAAAAATGCACATAAAATAATGTAAATTAGCATAAAAATATATATACAAAACACACTCTAAATAATGTAAATGCGTACATAAAATAACCTAAATTTGTATAAAACTATAAACAAAAATCCACAAAAATAATTTAAATTTGTTTGAAAAGAAATATACAAAATACACATAAAATTAGGTAAATTTGTATAAATATATATGCAAGATACACATTAAATAAGGTAAATATGTATAAAAAAAAAGTATATACAAATACACTTTAAAATAACGTAAAATTTGTATAAAATATATATGCAAGATACACATTAAAAAATGTAAATGTGTATAAAAATATATACAAAATAAAATATATATAAAATAATGTAAATTTGTTTCAAAATATATACGAATACACATAAAAAAGTGTAATTTTTAGAAATATATATACAAAATACATATGAAATTATGTAAATACGTATAAAATATATATACAAAATAAATATCAAATATAAATGTAATTTGTATGAAAATAGATAATATGCAAAATTCTATAAAATAGCGCATTTCTTATAAAATATATATACCAAAAAACACATAAAGTATTTAAATTTGCATTGAAATAAATATACAAAATGCACATACAATAAAAGAATGTGTATTTGGATAAATATAAATATACTAAATACATATACAAAATAAACATAAAATAAGGTAGATTTGTAATAAAATATATGTACAAAATACACATAAAATAATATAAATTTATATGAAAATATATATACAAATACACATAAAATACCATGAATCTGTATAAAAATATATATTCAAAATATATATTAAATAATGTAAAAGCGTATAAAAATATATATAAATATAAATATACAAAATACACATAATATAACGTAAATTTATATAAAACTATATACATATATTCACAGAAGTAATTAAATTTGTATGAAAATATATACAAAATACACACAAAATAAGCTAAATTTGAATTGAAATATATATACAAAATACATGAAATAAAGTAAATTTGTATCAAAATATTTATACAAATACACATATAATAACGTAAATTTGTATGAAAATATATAAAC
This sequence comes from Eriocheir sinensis, assembly GCF_024679095.1. Taxonomy (NCBI): domain Eukaryota; kingdom Metazoa; phylum Arthropoda; class Malacostraca; order Decapoda; family Varunidae; genus Eriocheir; species Eriocheir sinensis. Next base: position 4,985,452 of record NC_066517.1, on the reverse strand, counting down.
AAAATACACATTAAATAATGTAAATACGTATTAAAAAAATGTGCACAAAATACACATATAATCATGTAATTCGTATCAAAATAAATAAACAAAATACCAATAAAATAATATAAATTTGTATGAGTAAACGTGTATGTTGCATATTTTTTCAATACAAATTTACCTTATTATATACGCATTTTGTATATTAATTTTAATACAAATTTAATTATTCGATGTGTATTTTTGTATCTGTATTTTTATAAACATATGCTTTATTTTTTGGGTATTTTGCATCTTTATTTTCATAAAAATTTACATTATTTTATTGATATTCTGCTCATTCATTTTGGTACGAATTGACATTATTCTATGTGTATTTTGTATATATTTTTCATACAAATTTACAAAATACACATACAGTGTATTAAAATATATACAAAATACACATACAGTGTATTTGTTTATATATTTTGACACAAATTTACAATATTTTATGGCTATTTTGTATATACATTTCAAAAGAAATTTACCTAGTTTTATGTGTATTTTGTATATCTATTTTCATACAAACTCAAATTATTTCTATGTATTTTTGTATATATTTTAATACAAATTTTAGTTATGTTATGTGTATTTTGTAAATTTATTTTCATTCATATATATATTATTTTATTGGTGTTTTGTTGATTTATATTGATACGAATTTACATTATTTTATATGTACTTTGTATATATATTTTACGCTTTACCTTTACATTATTTAATATTTATTTTGAATATATATTTTTATACAAATTCATGGTATTTTATGTGTATTTGTATATATATTTTCATGTAAATTTACATTATTTTATGTGTATTTTGTACATATATTTTATTACAAATCTACCTTATTTTATGTTTATTTTGTATATGTATTTTGTATATTTATATTTATCCAAATACACATTCTTTTATTGGTATTTTGTTTATTTATTTTAAATCGAATTTACATTATTTTATGTGTATTTTGTATACATTGTTTTATATAAAAATATATAAACAAAATACACATTAAATAATGTAAATACGTATAAAAAATATGTACAAAATACACATATAATCATGTAATTCGTATCAAAATAAAAAAAACAAAACACCAATAAAATAATGTAAATTTGTATGAGAAAACATATACAAAATACACATAAAATAACGCAAATTTTTATAAAAATATATGTACAAAACACACATTAAATAATGTAAATGCGTATAAAAATATGTATACAAAACACCTATGAAAAAATCTCAATTCGTATCGAATTAAATTAACAAAATACCAATGAAATAATGTAATTTTGGATGAAAATATATATAGAAAAAACACTTAAAATAACCTAAACACAAATACAAATATACACATAAAATAATTTAAAATTAAATGAAATAAATATACAAAATAAACATAAAATAAGGTAAATTTGTAATGAAATATATGTACAAAATACACATAAAACATAAATTAATGTAAATTTGAATGCAAATATATATAAAAATACATATAAAATAACATGAATTTGTATTAAAATAGATATTCAAAATAAACATTAAGTAATTTAAATGCGTATAAAAGTATATATACAAAGTACATATAAAATAATGTAAATTCGTATCAAAATAAATCAACAAAATACCAATAAAATAATATATATTTGAATGAAAAAAAAAATACAAAACACACATAACATAACTAAAACTTGTATTAAAATATATACAAAAATACCCAGAAATAATTTGAATTTCTATGAAAATAGATATACAAAATACACATAAAACTAGGTAAATTTCTTTTGAAATATATATACAAAATACCCATAAGATATTGTAGATTTGTGTCAAAATATATCAAAAATACACATTTAATAATGTAAATTTGTATAAAATATATATATAAAATACGCATTAAATAATGGAAAAATGTATAAAAAATATATACAAAATACACATAGAATAATGTAAAATCGTATGAAAATAAATGAACAGAATATCAATAAAATAATGTAAATTTCTATGAAAATAAAGACGCAAAATACCCATAAAATAACGCATATTTGTATAAAAATATATATTCAAAAATACACATAAAATAGTTAAATTTGTATTTAAATAAATATACAAAATGCACATACAATAAGGTAAATCTGTATTGAAATAGATATGCAAAATACACATCAAATAATGTAAATTTGTATTAAAATATATATACGAAAACACAAAATAACGTAAATATATATATATATATATATATATATATATATATATATATATATATATATATATATATATATATATATATATATATATATATATATATATATATATATATATATATATATATATATATATATATATATATATATATATATATATATATATATATATATATATATATATATATATACATAAAATTATGTAAATACGTATAAAAAATATATACAAAATACACCTAAAATAAGGTAAATTCGTATCAAATTCAATAAAATAAATTTCCATAAAAGAATGTATATATGTAGGAAAATATATATACAAAATAATATATAAAATAACTAAAATTTGTATAAAAATACATACAAAAATACACAAAAATAATCTCACTTTGTATGAAAATAGATATACAAAATACACATAAAATTAGGTAAATTTGTATTGAAATACATATACAAAATGCACATAAAATAATGTAAATTTGTATGAAAATATATAAACAAATAGACATAAAGTAACGTATATTTGTATAAAATATATCTAGAAAATGAACAGTAAATAATTTAAATGTGTAAAATAAAATATATACAAAATATATATAGAACAATGTAAAACCGTATCAAAATAAATACAGAGAATATCAATAAAATAATGTAAATTTGTATGAAAATAAAGATGCATAATAATCATAAAAAAACTAGATTTTTATAAAAATATATATACAAAAATAAACATCAAATGATTAAATTTGTATTAAAATAAATATACGAAATGCACATATAATATGGTAAATTTGTATTGAAATAGATATGCAAAACAAACATAAAACAATGTAAATTTGTTTCAAAATATATAAACGAATACATATAAAAAAGGTATATATCTATAAAAATATAAAAAAATATACATAAAATGATGTAAGTACGTATAAAAATATATATTCAAAATAGACATAAAATAATGTAAATTCGTAATAAAAATAGAAGTATGTGAATTTGTATGAAAATAAATATACAAAATACACATAAAATAACGTAAATTTGTATAAAACTATATACAAAAATACACAAAAATAATTTAAATTTGTATGAAAATGAATATACAAAATATACATAAAATAAACTAAATTTGCATTGAAATATATATAAAAAATACATAAAATAATGTAAATTTGTATCAAAATATTTAAACAGATACGCATAAAATAACGTAAATTTGTTTTAAAATATATAAACAAAATACACAATAAATAATGAAAATACGTAAACAAAATATATACAAAATACACATAATATGTGTATTTTTTTACTACAAATTTGCCTTATTTTATGTGTATTTTCTTTCTTTATTTTCATATACATTTAAATTATTTTATATGCATTTTTGTACATGTATTTTTATAGAAATTTGCGTTATTTTATGTGTATTTTGTATAGATTTTTTCATATAAATTTACCTTTTTTTTATTGGTATTTTGTTTACGTATTTTTATACGAATTTGCATTATTATATTATAATAATGCAAATTCGTATAAAATGGCAAATTTATATGAAAAAATCTATACAAAATACACTAAAATAACGCAAATTTCTATAAAAATACATGTACAAAAATGCATATAAAATAATTTAAATGTATATGAAAATAAATAAAGAAAATACACATAAAATAAGGCAAATTTGTAGTAAAAAAAAGTACAGAATACACTTAAAATAATGTAAAATTTGTATAAAAACAACATCACAAATGCACATAAAATAAAGTAAAATTGAATAAAAAATATATATACAAAACACACATTAAATAATGTAAATGCGTATAAAAATATGTATAGAAAATACACATGAAATTATATAAATTCGTATCGAAATAAATGAACAAAATACGGATAAAATAATGTAATTTTGAACGAAAATATATTTAGAAAATACATATAAAATAACATATATACAAATAAATATACACATAAAATAATTTAAATTTGAATGCAAATAAATATAAAAATAAACATAAAATAAGGCAAATTTGTAATGAAATATATATACAAAATTCACATAAAATAATGTAGATTTGTATCAAAATATATATACAAATACACGTAAAATAACATAAATTTGTAAAAAAATATATATACAAAATACACATTAAATAATGTAAATACGTATAAAATATATATACAAATTGGACATAAAACAATGTAAATTCGTATCAAAATAAGTCAACAAAATACCAATAAAATAAAATATATTTGTATGAAATAAAATTTACAAAATACACATAACATAACTAAAATTTGTATTAAAATCTATACAAAAAAAACAGAGATATAATTTAAATTTGTATGAAAATAGATATACAAAATACACATAAAACTGGGTAAATTTGTTTTGAAATATACGTATATACAAAATACCCATATAATATTGTAAATTTCTATCAAAATATATAAACAAATAAACATAAAATAACGTAAATTTGCATAAAAAAATTTATATACAAAATATACATTAAATATTGTAAATATGTAAGGAAAATATATACAAAATACACATAGAATAATGTAAAATTGAATCAATATAAATATACAGAATATCAATAAAGTAATGTAAAAATTTATGAAAATAAAGATGCAAAATATCCATAAAATAACTCATATTTAAAATAAATATATTTTAAAAAATACATATAAAATTATTAAATTTGAATTTAAAAAAATATACAAAATACACATACAATAAGGTAAATTTGTATTGAAATAGATATGCAAAATACACATAAAATAATGTAAATTTGTATGAAAATATATACGAATACAGACAATAAAATAACGTAAGTTTTTTAAAAAATATATATAAAAAACACATAAAATAATGAAAATACATAGAAAAATATATATACAAAATACACATAGAATAATGTAAATTCGTATCAAAATAAATGAACAAAATTGCAATAAAAGAATGTATATTTGAAGGAAAATATATTTACAAAATAAAAATAAAATAATAAAATTAGTATAAAAATATATACAAAAATACACAAAAAAATAGTTTTAATTTGTTTGAAAATAGATATGCAAAATACACATAAAATTAGGCAAATACATATACAAAATACACATAAAATAATGTAAATTTGTATGAAAATATATAAACAAATGCACATAAAATTAAGTAAATTTGCATAAAATATATACACAAAATATACATAAAATAATTAAATATGTATTAAAATATATATACAAAATACACATAGAATAATGTAAAATCGTATCAAAATAAATAAACAGAATATCAATAAAATAATGTAAATTTATATGAAAATAAAGGTGCAAAATACCCATATAATAAGGCATATTTGTATAAAAGTATATATAAAAAAATATATATAAAATAATTAAATTTGTGTTAAAATAAATGTAGAAAAGGCTCATACAATAAAGTAAATTTGTATTGAAATAGATAAGCAAAATACATATCAGTAATATAAATTTGTATCAAAATATATATACGAATACACATAAAATAGAGTAAATTTCTATGAAAATATACATACAAAATTTATATAAAATGATGTAAATAAGTATAAAATATATATACCAAATACACCTAAAATAATGTAAGTTCGTATCAAAATAAATAAACAAAAATCCGATAAAAGAACGTATATTTGTAGAAAAATAAATAAACAAAATACACATAAAATAACGAAAATTTGTATAAAAATATATACAAAAATACACAAAAATAATTTCAATTTGTATGAAAATAGATATAAAAAATGCACATATAATTATTAAAATTTGTATTTAAATACATGTACAAAATACACATAAAATAATGTAAATTTGTATGAAATGAAAACAAATACACATAAGATAACGTACCGTTGTATAAAATATATATACAAAATACACTTAGAATAATGTAAAATCGTATTAAAATAAATACACGGAATATCAATAAAATAATGTAGATTTGTATGAAAATAAAGATGCAAAATACACATAAAATAATTAAATTTGTATTAAAACATATATACTAAATGAACATATAATAAGGTAAATTTGTATTGAAAAAATATGCAAAATACACATAAAACAATGTATATTTGTTTCAAAATATATATACGAATACACATAAAATAACGTTGATTTCTATAGAAATATATATACAAAATTACACATAAATGATGTAAATACGTATAAAAATATATATACAAAATACACAATAAATAATGTAAACACGTGTCAAAATAAATAAACAAAATATCAATAAAAGAATTTGTATTTGTATGAAAATATATAAACAAAATACACATAAAATAATGAAAATACGTATAAAAAATTTATACAGAATACACACATAATAATGCAAATTCGTATCAAAATACGTACATCAAAATACCAATAGAAAATGTAGATTTTTTGAAAAATATTTACAAAATACTCATAAAATAACGCAAATTTCTATAAAAATATATGTACAAAAATGCACATCAAATAATTTAAATATGTATGGAAATAAATAAACAAAATTCACATAAAATAAGTCAAATTTGTAGTAAAAAAAAGTACAGAATATACTTAATTAATTAAAATTTGTATAAAAAACAACAACACAAATGCACATAAAATGAAGTAAAATTGTATAAAAAAAATATATATATATACAAAACACACATTAAACAATGTACATGCGTATAAAAATATGTATAGAGAATACACATGAAATAAACTAAACTCGTATTGAGATAAATGAACAAAATACAGATAAAATAATATAATTATGAATGTAAATATATATAGAAAATACACATAAAATAACGTAAATACAAAGAAATATATACACATAAAATTATTTAAATTTGAATGAAAATACATATAAAAATACACATAAAATAAGGCAAATTTGTAATGAAATATATATACAAAATACACAGAAAATAATGTAGATTTCTTCAAAATATATATACAAATACACGTAAAATAACATAAATTTGTATGAAAATATATATACAAAATACATATTAATTAATGTAAATACGTATAAAAATACATATACAAATTACTCATAAAACAATGTTAATTCGTATCAAAATAAATCAACAAAATACCAATAAAATAATATATATTTGTGTGAAATTAGTTTACAAAATACACATAACATAACTAAAATTTGTATTAAAATCTATACAAAAAACACAGAAATAATTTCAATTTGTATGGAAATAGATATAAAATAGATATAAAATAGATATAAAGTACAAATAAAATTAGGTAAATTTGTTTTGAAATATAAGTATATACAAAATCCCCATAAAATATTGTAAATTTCTATCAAAATATATAAACAAATAAACATAAAATAACGTAAATTTGCATAAAATATATCTATATCTATATCTATATCTATATCTATATCTATATCTATATCTATATCTATATCTATACCTATATCTATATCTATATCTATCTATCTATCTATCTATCTATCTATCTATATATATATCTATATATCTATATATATATATATATATATATATATATATATACATAATAATATATAAAATACACATAGAATAATGTAATGTTGTATCAATATAAATATACAGAACATCAATAAAGCAATGTAAGAATTTATGAAAATAAAAATGCAAAATACCAATAAAATAACTCATATTTAAAAAAAATATATACACAAAAATACATATTAAACTGTTAAATTTGTATTAAAATAAACATACAAAATACACATACAATTTGGTAAATTTGTATTGAACTAGATATGCAAAATACACATAAAATAATGTAAATTTGTATCAAAATATATACGAATACACACAAAATAACATAAATTTTTATGAAAATATATATACAAAATACAAATAAAATAATGTAAATGCGTAGAAAAAGATATATACAAAATACACATAAAATAATGCAAACTCGTATCAAAATAAATAAATAAAACTCAAATAAAAGAATGTATATATGTAGGAAAATACATATACCAAATACAAATTAAATAACTAAAATTTGCATAAAAATATATACAAAAATACACAAAAAATAATTTAAATTTGTTTGAAAACAGATATGCAAAATGCACAAAAAATTAGTCAAATTTGTATTGAAATACATATACAAAATACACATAAAATAATGTAAATTTGTGTGAAAATGTATAAACAAATACACATAAAATAACGTAAATTTGCATAAAATATATATACAAAACATACATTAAATAATGCAAATATGTATAAAAATATATATACAAAATACACATAGAATAATGTAAAATCGTATCATAATAAAATAAACAGAATATCAATAAAATAATGTAAAATTGTATGAAAATAAAGATGCAAAATACCCATATAATAACGCATATTTGTATAAAAATATATATAAAAAATACACATAAAATAATGAAATTTGTATGAAAATAAATATACAAAATGCACATACAATAAAGTAAATTTGTATAGAAACATATGCAAAATAAACATCAATAATGTAAATTTGTATCAAAAAATATATATACGAATACACATAAAATAGAGTAGAATTCTATGAAAATATACATACAAAATGAATACGAAATGATGTAATTAAGTATAAAAATATATATACCAAATACACCTAAAATAATGTAAATTCATATCAAAATAAATAAAGAAAATTCCGATAAATGAACGTATATTTGTAGGAAAATAAATATACAAAATACACATAAAATAACGAAAATTTGTATAAAAACTTATACAAATATACACAAAAGTAATTTCAATTTGTAGGAAAATAGATATACAAAATACACATATAATTATTTAAAATTGTATTTAAATACATGTACAAAATACACAAAAAATAATGTTAATTTGTATGAAATGAAAACAAATACACATAAAATAACGTACATTTGTATAAAATATATATACAAAATACACAAAGAATAATGTAAAATCGTATCAAAATAAATACACAGAATATAAATAAAATAATGTAAATTTGTATGAAAATAAAGATGCAAAATACCCATAAAACAAAGCATATTTGAATAAAAATACTTTTGCAAAAATACATATAGAATAATTAAATTTGTATTAAAATTAATATACAAAATGCACTTAAAATAAGGTAAATTTGTATTGAAAAAATATGCAAAATACACATAAAACAATGTAAATTTGTTTCAAAATATATATACGAATACACATAAAATAACATAGATATTTATAGAAAGATATATACAAAATACACAGGAAATGAAGTAAATACGTGTAAAAATATATATACAAAATAAACAAAATATCAATAAAAGAATGTGTATTTGTATGAAAATAGATATACAAAATACACATAAAATAACGTAAATTTGTATAAAACTCCATACAAAAATACACAAAAATAATTTAAATTTGTATGAAAATATATATTCAAAATACATTAAAATTTAGCTAAATTTGTATTGAAATACATATACAAAATACACATAAAATCATGTAAATTTGAATGAAAATATATAAACAAATACACTTAAAATAACGTAAATTTGTATAAAATGTATATACAAAATACACATTAAATAATGTAAATATGTATAAAAATAATTATATACAAAACACAAATATCAAATCGTATCAAAATAAATACACAGTATATTAGTAAAAAAATGTAAATTTGTATGAAAATAAAGATGCAAAATACCCATAAAATAACGCATTTTTTATAAAAATATATATACCAAAATACACATAAAATATTTGAATTTGTATTAAAATAAATATACAAAATGCACATACAATAAAGTAAATTTGTATTGAAATAGATTTGCAAAATACATATATAACAATGTAAATGTGTTTGAAAATATATATACGAATACACATAAAATAACGTAGATTTCTATAAAAATATATATACAGAATACACATAAAATGAAGTAAATACGAATAAAAAAATGTATACAAAATACACATAAAATAATGTAAATTCGTATCAAAATAAATAAACAAAAAACCAATAAAAGAATGTGTATTTGTGTAAATATAAATAAACAAAATACACATAAAATAACGTAAATTTGTATAAGACTATATGCAAAAATACAGAAAAATGATTTAAATTTGTTTGAAAATAGATATGCAAAATATACATAAAATTAGTCAAATTTGTATTGAAATACATGTACAAAATACACATACAATAAGGTAAATTTGTATGAAAATATATAAACAAATACACATAAAATAACGTTAATTTGCATAAAATATATATACAAAATATACATTAAATAATGTATATATACATAAAAATATATATACAAAATAAACATAGAATTATGTAAAATCGTATCAAAATAAATAAACAGAATATCAATAAAATAATGTAAATTTGTATGAAAATAAAGATGCAAAATACCATATAATATCGCATATTTATAAAAAAATATATATACAAAAATACACATAAAATAATTAAATTTGCATTAAAATAAATATACAAAATGCACATACAATAAAGTAAATTTGTATTGTAATAGATATGCAAAATACACATAAATAAAGTAAATTTGTATCAAAATATATACATGAATACACATAAAATAGACTAAATTTCTATGAAAATATACATACAAAATACATATAAAATGATTTAAATAAGTATAAAAATATATATACCAAATACACCTAAAATAATGTAAATTCGTATCAAAATACATAAACAAAATTCCGCTAAAGGTAAAGTAAATTTGTATTGAAATGGATATGCAAAATACACATAAATAATGTAAATTTGTATCAAAATATATATACGAATACACATAAAATAGAGTACATTTCTATGAAAATATACATACAAAATACATATAAAATGATGTAAATAAGTATAAAAATATATATTCCAAATACGCCTAAAATAATGTAAATTCGTATCAAAATAAAAAAACAAAAATCCGATCAAAGAATGGATATATGTAGGAAAATTGATATACAAAATAAACATAAAATAACAAAAAAAATTATAAAAATATATAAAAAAATACACAAATTTTTTTTCAATTTGTATTAAAATAAATATACAAAATACACATATAATTAGTTACATTTGTATTTAAATATTTGTACAAAATATACATAAAATAATGTAAATTTGTATGAAATGAAAACAAATACACATAAAATAACGTAAATATGTATAAAATTTATATACAAAATACACATAGAATAATGTAAAATCGTATCAAAATAAATACACAGAATATCAATAAAATAATGTAAATTTGTATGAAAATAAAGATGCAAAATACCCATAAAATAAAGCATATTTTTTATAAAAATACATATACAAAAATACACATAGAATAATTAAATTTGTATTAAAATTAATATACAAAATGCACATAGAATAAGGTATATTTTTATTGAAAAAATATGCTAAATGCACATAAAGCAATGTAAATTTGTTTCAAAATATATATACGAATACACATAAAATAACGTAGATTTCTAGAAAAATATATATACAAAATACACATGAAATGATGTAAATACGTATAAATATGTATATACAAAATACACATTAAATAATGTAAATTCGTGTCAAAATAAATAAACAAAATATCCATAAAAGAATGTGTATTTCTTTGAAAATAGATATACAAAATACTCATAAAATAACAAAAAATTGTATAAATCTATATACAAAAATACAAAAAAATTATTTAAATTTATATGAAAATAAATATACAAAATACACATAAAATTAGGTAAATTTATATTGAAATACATATACAAAATACACATAAAATAATGTAAATTTGAATGAAAATATATAAACAAATACGCTTAAAATGACGTAAGTTTGTATCAAATATATATACAAAATACACATTAAATAATGTAAATATGTATAAAAAAATATAAACAAAACACAAATAGAATAATGTAAAATCGTATCAAAAGAAATACACAGAATATTAACAAAATAATGTAAATTTGTATGAAAATAAAGATGCAAAATACCCATAAAATAACGCATTTTTTTTTATATATAAACAAAAATACACTTAAATATATAAATTTGTATTCAAATAAATATAGAAAATGCACATACAATAAGGTAAATTTGTAGTGAAATAGATATGCAAAATACATATAAAACAATGTAAACTTCTTTCAAAATATATATACGAATACACATAAAATAACGTAGATTGCTGTAAAAATATATATACAAAATACACATAAAGTGAAGCAAATACGTACAAAAAAATGTATACAAAATACACATAAAATAATGTAAATTCGTATCTAAATAAATAAACAAAATACCAATAAAAGAATGGGTATTTGTATAAGTGTAAATATACAAAATACACATAAAATAACGTAAATTTGTATAAAACTAAATACAAAAATACACAAATGTAATTAAATTTGTATGAAAATTGATATACAAAATACTCACATAAATACATAAAATAAAGTAAATTTGTATCAAAATATTTTTACAAATACACATATAATAACATAAATTTCTATAAAAATATATATACAAAATACACATTAAATGTCGTAAATACGTATAAAAATATATATATACAAATTACACATAAAAGAATGTAAATTCGTATGAAAATAAATTAACAAATACCAATAAAATAATATATATTTGTGTGAAACTAAATTTACAAAATACACATGACATAACTAAAATTTGTATTAAAATCTATACAAAAAATTACAGAAATAATTTAGATTTGTATGAAAATAGATATACAAAAATACACATGAAATTAGGTAAATTTGTTTTGAAATATACGTATATACAAAATATATATATAATATATATTGTAAATATATATATATATATATATATATATATATATATATATATATATATATATATATATATATATATATATATATATATATATATATATATATATAGATATATATATATATATATATATATACAAAATATATATACAAAATATACATTAAATAATGTAAATATGTAAGGAAAATATATGCAAAATACACATAGAATAATGTAAAATTGTATCAATATCAATATACAGAATATCAATAAAGTAATGTAAAATTTTTTGAAAATAAAGATGCAAAATACCCATAAAATAACTCATATTTAAAAAAAATATATATACAAAAATACACATGAATTAATTAGATTTGTATTTAAATAAATATACAAAATACACATACAATAAGGTAAATTTGTTTGTAAATATATAAACAAATACAAATAAAATAACGACAATTTGCATAAAATATATATACAAAACATACATTATATAATGTAAATATATATATAAATATATATACAAAATACACATAGAATAATGTAAAATCGTATCAAAATAAATAAACAGAATATCAATAAAATAATGTAAATTTGTATGAAAATAAAGATGCAAAATACCATATAATATCGCATATTTATAAAAAATATATATACAAAAATACACATAAGATAATTAAATGTGCATTAAAATAAATATACAAAATGCACATACAATAAAGTAAATTTGTATTGTAATAGACATGCAAAATACACATCAATAATGTAAACTTGTATCAAAATATATACATGAATACACATAAAATAGACTAAATTTCTATGAAAATATACATACAAAATACATATAAAATGATTTAAATAAGTATAAAAATATATATACCAAATACACCTAAAATAATGTAAATTCGTATCAAAATACATAAACAAAATTCCGATAATAGTAAAGTAAATTTGTATTGAAATAGATATGCAAAATACACATAAATAATGTAAATTTGTATCAAAATATATACGAATACACATAAAATAGAGTAAATTTCTATGAAAATATACATACAAAATACATATAAAATGATGTAAATAAGTATAAAAATATATATTCCAAATACGCCTAAAATAATGTAAATTCGTATCAAAATAAATAAACAAAAATCCGATCAAAGAATGTATATATGTAGGAAAATAGATATATAAAATACACATAAAATAACAAAAAAAATTATAAAAATATATAAAAAAATACACAAATTTTTTTTTAATTTGTGTTAAAATAAATATACAAAATACACATATAATTAGTTACATTTGTATTTAAATACATGTACAAAATATACATAAAATAATGTAAATTTGTATGAAATGAAAACAAATACACATAAAATAACGTAAATTTGTATAAAATTTATATACAAAATACACATAGAATAATGTAAAATCGTATCAAAATAAATACACAGAATATCAATAGAATAATGTAAATTTGTATGAAAACAAAGATGCAAAATACCCATAAAATAAAGCATTTTTTTTTTTAAATACATATACAAAAATACACATAGAATAATTAAATTTGTATTAAAATTAATATACAAAATGCACATAGAATAAGGTATATTTTTATTTAAAAAATATGCAAAATACACATAAAACAATGTAAATTTGTTTCAAAATATATATACGAAAACACATAAAATAACGTAGATTTCTAGAGAAATATGAAAACAAAATACACATGAAATGATGTAAATACGTTTAAATATGCATATACAAAATACACATTAAATAATGTAAATTCGTGTCAAAATAAATAAACAAAATATCAATAAATGAATGTGTATTTCTTTGAAAATAGATATACAAAATACACATAAAATAACGAAAATTTGTATAAATCTATGTACAAAACTTCACAAAAATTATTTAAATTTATATGAAAATAAATATACAAAATGCACATAAAATTAGGTAAATTTATATTGAAATACATATACAAAATACACATAAAATAATGTAAATTTGAATGAAAATATATAAACAAATAAGCTTAAAATGAGGTAAATTTGTATCAAATATATATACAAAATACACATTAAATAATGTAAATATGTATAAAAAAGTATAAACAAAACAGAAATAAAATAATGTAAAATCGTATCAAAAGAAATACACAGAATATTAATAAAATAATGTAAATTTGTATGAAAATAAAGATGCAAAATACCCATAAAATAACGCATTTTTTTTAATATATAAACAAAAATACACTTATATATAAAAATTTGTATTCAAATAAATATAGAAAATGCACATACAATAAGGTAAATTTGTATTGAAATAGATATGCAAAATACATATAAAACAATGTAAACTTCTTTCAAAATATAAATACGAATACACATAAAATAACGTAGATTTCTGTAAAAATATATATACAAAATACACTTAAAATGAAGCAAATACGTACAAAAAAATGTATACAAAATACATATAAAATAATGTAAATTCATATCAAAATAAATAGACAAAATACCAATAAAAGAATGGGTATTTGTATCAGTGTAAATATACAAAATACACATAAAATAACGTGTATTTGTATAAAACTAAATACAAAAATACACAAATGTAATTAAATTTGTATGAAACTATATATATAAAATACTCATAAAATAAGCTAAATTTGAATTGAAATAAATATACAAAATACATAAAATAATGTAAATTTGTATAAAAATATTTTTACAAATACACATATAATAACATAAATTTGTATAAAAATATATATACAAAATACATATTAAATGTCGTAAATACGTATAAAAATATATATACAAATTACACATAAAAGAATGTAAATTCGTATGAAAATAAATCAACAAAATATCAATAAAATAATATATATTTGTGTGAAATTAAATTTACAAAATACACATGACATAACTAAAATTTGTATTAAAATCTATACAAAAAATCACAGAAATAATTTAGATTTGTATAAAAATAGATATACAAAAATACACATGAAATAAGGTAGATTTGTTTTGAAATACACGTATATACAAAATACCCATAAAATATTGTAAATTTCTATCAAAATATATAAACAAATAAACATAAAATAACTTAAATATATATATATATATATATATATATATATATATATATATATATATATATATATATATATATATATATATATATATATATATATATATATATATATATATATATTTATATACATATATACAAAATATATATACAAAATATACATTAAATAATGTAAATATGTAAGGAAAATATATACAAAATACACATAGAATAATGTAAAATTGTATCAATATCAATATACAGAATATCAATAAAGTAATGTAAAAATTTATGAAAATAAAGATGCAAAATACCCATAAAATAACTCGTATTTAAAAAAAAAATAGATATATACAAAAATACACATAAAATAATTAGATTTGTATTTAAATAAATATACAAAATACACATACAATAAGGTAAATATGTATGAAAATATATAAACAAATACACATAAAATAATGTAAATTTGCATAAAATATATATACAAAATATACATTAAATAATGTAAATATTTATAAAAATATATATACAAAATACACATAGAATAATGTAAAATCGTATCAAAATAAATAAATAGAATATCAATAAAATTATGTAAATTTGTATGAAAATAAAGATGCAAAATACCATATAATAACGCATATTTTTTTAAAAATATATATACAAAAATACACATAAGATAATTAAATTTGCATTAAAATAAATATACAAAATGCACATAAAATAAAGTAAATTTGTATTGAAATAGATATGCAAAACACACATAAATAATGTAAATTTGTATCAAAATATATACATGAATACATATAAAATAGACTAAATTTCTATGAAAATATACATACAAAATACATATAAAATGATGTAAATAAGTATAAAAATATATATTCCAAATACGCCTAAAATAATGTAAATTCGTATCAAAATAAATAAACAAAAATCCGATCAAAGAATGTATATATGTAGGAAAATAGATATACAAAATACACATAAAATAACGAAAATTTGTATAAAAATATATAAAAAAATACACAAAAATAATTTCAATTTGTATGAAAATAGATATACAAAATATACATATAATTAGTTACATTTGTATTTGAATACATGTACAAAATATACATAAAATAATGTAAATTTGTATGAAACGAAAAACAAATACACATAAAATAACGTAAATTTGTATAAAATTTATATACAAAATACACATAGAATAATGTAAAATCGTATCAAAATAAATACACAGAATATCAATAAAATAATGTAAATTTGTATGAAAATAAAGATGCAAAATACCCATAAAAAAAAGGATATTTTTATAAAAATACATATATATAAAATACACATAGAATAATTAAATTTGTATTAGAATTAATATACAAAATGCACATTCAATAAGGTTTATTTTTATTGAAAAAATATGCAAAATACACATAAAACAATGTAAATTTGTTTCAAAATATATATACGAATACACATAAAATAACGTAGATTTCTATAGAAATATATGTACAAAATGCACATGAAATGATGTAAATACGTATAAATATGTATATACAAAATACACATTAAATAATGTAAATTCGTGTCAAAATAAATAAACAAAATATCAATAAAAGAATATGTATTTGTATGAAAATAGATATACAAAATACACATAAAATAACGAAAATTTGTATAAATCTATATTCAATAATACACAAAATTTTTTAAAATTTGTATGAAAATAAATATACAAAATACACATAAAATTAGGTAAATTTAGATTGAAATATATATACAAAATTCACATAAAATAATGTAAATTTGAATGAAAATATATAAACAAATACGCTTAAAATGACGTAAATTTGTATCAAATATATATACAATATACACATTAAACAATGTAAATATGTATAAAAAAAATATATACAAAACACAAATAGAATAATGTATCGTATCAAAAGAAATACACAAAATATTAATAAAATAATGTAAATATGTATGAAAATAAAGATTCAAAATACCCATAAAATAACGCTTTTTTTTAATATATATACAAAAATACACTTAAATATTTAAATTAGTATTAAAATAAATATAGAAAATGCACATACAATAAGGTAAATTTGTATTGAAATAGATATGCAAAATACATATAAAACAATATAAATTTCTTTCAAAATATATATACGAATACACATAAAATAACGTAGATTTATATAAAAATATATATACAAAATACATATAAAATGATGTAAATACGTACAAAAAAATGTATACAAAATACACTTAAAATAATGTAAATTCTTATCAAAATAAATAATCAAAATACCAATAAAAGAAAGGGTATTTGTATAAGGATAAATATACAAAATACACAGAAATTAACGTAAATTTGTATAAAACTAAATACAAAAATACACAAATGTAATTAAATTTGTATGAAAATAGATATACAAAATACACATAAAATAAGCTAAATTTGAATTGAAATAAATATACAAAATACATAAAATAATGTAAATTTGTATCAAAATATTTATACAAATACACATATAATAACGTAAATTTGTATAAAAATATATAAACAAAATACACATTAAATAATGTAAATAGGTATAAAAAATATATACATAATACACATATAATCATGTAATTCGTGTCAAGATAAATAAACAAGATGCCAATAAAATAATGTAAATTTGTATGAGAAAATATATACAAAATACACATAAAATAACGCAAATTTCTATAAAAAATATATGTACAAAAATGCACATAAAATAAAGTAAATTTGCATAAAAATATATATACAAAACACACATTAAATAATGTAAATGCGTATAAAAATATGTATACAAAATACCTATGAAATAATCTAAAATCGTATCGAATTAAATTAACATAATACCAATAAAATAAAGTAATTTTGGATGAAAATATATATATAAAAAACACATAAAATAACCTAAATACAAATACAAATATACACATAAAATAATTTAAATTGATTGAAATAAATATACAAAATACAAATAAAATAATGTAAATTTGTATTAATATATATATATATATATATATATATATATATATATATATATATATATATATATATATATATATATATATATATATATATATATATATATATATATATATATATATATATACAAATACACATAAAATAACATGAATTTGTATAAATATATATATTCATAATAAACATTAAATAATGTTAATGCGTATAAAAATATATATACAAAGTACATATAAAATATTGTAAACTCGTATCAAAATAAAACAACAAAATACCAATAAAATAATATATATTTGAATGAAAAAAAATTTACAAAATACACATAACATAACTAAAATTTGCATTAAAATATATACAAAAATACCCAGAAAAAATTTGAATCTATATGAAAATAGATATACAAAATACACACAAAACTAGGTAAATTTCTTGAAATATATATACAAAATACCCATAAAATATTGTAAATTTGTATAAACTATATATACAAAATACACATTAAATAATGGAAAAATGTATAAAAAATATATACAAAATACAAATAGAATAATGTAAAGTCGTATCAAAATAAATGAACAGAGTATCAATAAAATAATGTAAATTTCTATGAAAATAAAGATGCAAAATACCCATAAAATAACGCATATTTGTATAAAAATATATATACAAAAATACACATAAATAATTAAATTTGTATTAAAATAAATATACAAAATGCACATACAATAAGGTAAATTTGTATTAAAACTTATATGCAAAATACACATCAAATAATGTAAATTTGTATTAAAATATACATAGGAAAACACATAAAATAACGTAAATTTCTATGAAAATATATATACAAAATACACATAAAAGGATGTAAATACGTATAAAAATATATATGCAAAATTCAACTAAAATAAGGTAAATTCGTATCAAATTCAATAAACTAAATTTCAATAAAAGAATGTATATATGTAGGAAAATAAATATACAAAATAATATATGAAATAACTAAAATTTGAATAAAAAAATATACAAAAATACACAAAAATAATTTCAATTTGTGTGAAAATAGATATACAAAATACACATCAAGTTTGGTAAATTTGTATTGAAATACATATACCAAATACACATAAAATAATGTAAATTTGTATGAAAATACATAAACAAATAGACATAATGTAACGTATATTTGAATAAAATATTTATATATAGAAAATGCACATTAATTAATGTAAAAATGTAAAATAAAATATATACAAAATACACATAAAACAATGTAAAATCATATCAAAATAAATACACAGAATATCAATAAAATAATGTAAATTTGTATGAAAATAAAGATACAAAATACCCATAAAAAACATATTTTTTTAAAAATATATATTCAAAAATACACAACAAATAATTCAATTTGTATTAAAATAAACATACAAAACGCACATACAATATGGTAAATTTGTCTTGAAATAGATATGCAAAACACACATAAAACAAAGTGAATTTGTTTCAAAATATATATACGATTACACATAAAAAACGTAAATTTCTATTAAAATATATATACAAAATACATATACAATGATGTAAATACGTATAAAAATATATATATACAAAATACACATAAAATAATGTAAATTCGTAACAAAATAAATAAACAAAATACCAATAGAAGAATGTGAATTTGTATGAAAATAAATAAACAAAATACACATACAATAACGTAAATCTGTATAAAACTATAGACAAAAATACACAAAAGTAATATAAATTTGTATGAAAATAGATATACAAAACATACATAAAATAAACTAAATTTGTATTGAAATATATATACAAAATAAATGAAATAATGTAAATTTGTATCAATATATTTAAACAAATACGTATATAATAACGTAAATTTGTTTTAAAATATATAAACAAAATACACACTACATAATGAAAATACGTATACAAAATATATAAAAAATACACATATAATAATGCAAACTCGTATCAAAATACATAAAAAAAATACCAATAAAAAATGTATATTTGTATGAAAAAATATATACAAAATAGACATAAAATAACGCAAATTTCTATTGAAAAATATGTTCAAAAATGCACATAAAATAATTTAAATTTGTATGAAAATAAATAAACAAAATACACATAAAATGAGGCAAATTTGTAGTAAAAAAAGTACAGAATACACTTAAAATAATGTAAATTTGTATAAAAACAACAACACAAATGCACATAAAATAAAGTAAAATTGCATAAAAAAATATATGTACAAAACACATTAAATAATGTAAATGCGTTTAAAAATATGTTTAGAAAATACACATGAAATAATCTAAATTCGCATCGAAATAAATGAACAAAATACCAATAAAATAATGTAATTTTGAATGAAAATATATATAGAAAATACACATAAAATAACTTATATGCTAATAAATATATACACATAAAATAATATAAATTTGAATGAAAATAAATATAAAAATAAACATAAAATAAGGTAAATTTGTAATGAAATATATATACAAAATACACATAAAATAATATAGATTTGTATCAAAATATATATACAAATACACTTAAAATAACATAAATTTGTATAAAAAAAAATATATACAAAATACACATTAAATAATGCAAAATACGTATAAAAATATATATAAAAATTAAACATAAAACAATGTAAACTCGTATCAAAATAAATCAACAAAATACCAATAAAATAATATATATTTGTGTGAAATTAAATTTACAAAATACATATAACATAACTAAAATTTGTAAAAAATCTATACAAAAATCTATACAAAATATACATTAAATAATGTAAATATGTATAAAAATATATATACAAAATACACATAGAATAATGTAAAATCGTATCAAAATAAATAAACAGAATATCAATAAAATGATGTAAATTTGTATTAAAATAAAGATGCAAAATACCATATAATAACGCATATTTAAAAATAAATATATATATACAAAAATACACATAAAATAATTAAATTTGCATTAAAATAAATATACAAAATGCACATACAATAAAGTAAATTTGTATTGAAATAGATATGCAAAATACACATAAATAATATAAATTTGTATCAAAATATATATACGTATACACATAAAATACAGTAAATTTCTATGAAAATATACATACAAAATATATATAAAATGATGTAAATAAGTATAAAAATATATATACAAAATACACCTAAAATAATGTAAATTCGTATCAAAATAAATAAACAAAAATCCGATCAAAGAATGTATATTTGTAGGAAAATAAATATACAAACTACAAATAAAATAACGAAAATTTGTATAAAAATATTCACAAAAATACACAAAAATAATTTCAATTTGTATGAAAATAGATATACAAAATACACATATAATTAGTTACATTTGTATTTAAATACATTTACAAAATATACATAAAATAATGTAAATTTGTATATAATGAAAACAAATACACATAAAATAACGTAAATTTGTATAAAATTTATATACAAAATACACATAGAATAATGTAAAATCGTATCAAAATAAATACACAGAATATCAATCAAATAATTTCAATTTGTATGAAAATAACGATGCAAAATACCCATAAAATAAAGCAGATTTTTATAAAAATACATATACAAAAATAAACATAGAATAATTAAATTTTTATTAAAATTAATATACAAAATGCACATACAATAAGATAAATTTGTATTGAAAAAATATGCAAAATACACATAAAACAATGTAAATTTGTTTCAAAATATATATAAGAAATCACATAAAATAACGTAGATTTCTAAAGAAATAGATATACAATATTCAAATGAAATGATGTAAGTAAGTATAAAAATATATATACAAAATACACATTAAATAATGTAAATTCGTGTCAAAATAAATAGAAAAAATATCAATAAAAGAATGTGTATTTGTGTGACAATAGATATACAAAATACACATAAGATAACGTAAATTTGTATAAAACTATATACAAAAATACACAAAAATAATTTCATTACAAATTTATATTATGTTATGTTTATTTTATATATTTATTTCATTTAATTTTAAATTATTTTATGTGTATATTTGTATTTGTATTTAGGTTATTTTATGTATTTTTTCTATATATATTTTCATCCAAAATTACATTATTTTTTGGTATTTTGTTAATTTAATTCGATACGAATTTAGATTATTTCATAGGTATTTTGTATACATTTTTTTATTCGCATGTACATTATTTTATGTGTATTTTATATATGTTTTCTCATACAAATTTACAAAATTTTATTGGTGTTTTGTTTATTTATGTTGATAAAAATTACATGATTATATGTTTACATTATTTTATGTATTTTGTGTATATATTTTAATTCAAATTTAACCTATTTTATGTGTATTTTGTATATCTATTTTCATGTAAATTTAATTACTTTTGTGTATTTTTGTATATAGTTTTATACAAATTTACGTTATTTTATGTGTATCTTGTATGTTTATATTTATACAAATACACATTCTTTTAATTTTTTTTTGTTTATTTATTTTGATACGAATTTACATTATTTTATGTGCATTTTGTAAACATTTTTTTATAAGTATTTACTTCATTTTATATGTATTTTGTATATATATTTTTATTGAAATTTACGTTTTTTTATGTTTTCGTATATTTATTTTGAAACAAATTTATATTGTTTTATGTGTGTTTTGCATATCTATCTATACATTCTTTTACTGGAATTTTGTTTATTTATTTTGATACGAATTTACATTATTTTATGTGTATTTTGTATATATATTTTTACGAAAATCTACGTTATTTTATTGTGTGTAATCGTATATATTTTTATACAAATTTACATTATTTTAAGTGTATTTTGCATATCTACTTCAATATTTTATGGGTATTTTGCATCTTTATTTTCGTAAATTTTTACATTGTTTTATTGATATTCAATATATTTATATTGATGCAATTTTACATTATTCTATGTGTATTTTGTATATATTTTCCTTACATATTTACATTATTTATTGTGTATTTTGTATATATATATATATATATATATATATATATATATATATATATATATATATATATATATATATATATATATATATATATATATATATCTATATATATATATATATATATATATATATATATATATATATATATATATATATATATATAAATATATATATATATATATATATATATATATATATATATATATATATATATATTGCTATTGCGCTGGACATATCAAAAGCTTTTGATAGGGTCTGGCACAAATCTTTGCTTTCTAAACTACCCTCCTACGGTTTCTATCCTTCTCTCTGTACCTTTATCTCCAGTTTCCTTTCTGACCGTTCTATTTCTGCCGTGGTAGACGGTCACTGTTCTTCCCCTAAATCTATTAACAGTGGTGTCCCACAGGGTTCTGTCCTATCTCCCACTCTTTTTCTGTTGTTCATTGATGATCTTCTTTCCAAAACGAACTGTCCTATCCATTCCTACGCCGATGATTCCACACTGCATTACTCAACTTCTTTTAATAGAAGACCCACCATTCAGGAACTTAACGACTCAAGGCTGGAGGCTGCAGAACGCTTAGCCTCAGACCTTACTATTATTTCCGATTGGGGCAAGAAGAACCTGGTGTCCTTCAACGCTTCAAAAACACAGTTTCTCCACCTATCCACTCGACACAATCCTCCAAACAACTATCCCCTATTCTTTGACAACACCCAGCTATCACCTTCCTCAACACTAAACATCCTCGGTCTATCCTTAACTCAAAATCTCAACTGGAAACTTCATATCTCATCTCTTACTAAATCAGCTTCCTCGAGGGTGGGCGTTCTGTACCGTCTCCGCCAGTTCTTCTCCCCTGCACAGTTGCTGTCCATATACAGGGGCCTTGTCCGCCCTCGTATGGAGTATGCATCTCATGTGTGAGGGGGCTCAACTCATACAGCTCTTCCGGACTGAGTGGAGGCTAAGGCTCTTCGTCTCATCAGCTCTCCTCCTCATACTGATAGTCTTCTACCTCTTAAATTCCGCCGCAATGTTGCCTCTCTTTCTATCTTCTATCGATATTTCCACGCTGACTGCTCTTCTGAACTTGCTAACTGCATGCCTCCCCCCCTCCCGCGGCCCCGCTGCACTCGACTTTCTACTCATGCTCATCCCTATACTGTCCAAACCCCTTATGCAAGAGTTAACCAGCATCTTCACTCTTTCTTCCCTCACGCTGGTAAACTCTGGAACAATCTTCCTTCATATGTATTTCCTCCTGCCTACGACTTGAACTCTTTCAAGAGGAGGGTATAAGGACACCTCTCCTCCTGTATTTGATCTTCCTTTCGGCCACCTCTTTTGTTTCTTTTTCAGGAGCAGCGAGTAGCGGGCTTTTTTCTTATTATTGTTTTCTTTTTTTGTGTGCCCTTGAGCTGCCTCCTTTGTTGTAAAAAAAAAATATATATATATATATATATATATATATATATATATATATATATATATATATATATATATATATATATATATATATATATATATTTTTTTTTATGCAAATTTACGTTGTTTTATGTTTATTTGTTTAAATATTTTGATAGAAATTTACAATATTTTATGAGTATTTTGTATATACGTATATTTCAAAACAAATTTACCTGATTATACGTGTGTTTTGTATATCTATTTTCATACAGATTTAAATTATTTCTGTGGGGTTTTTTTGTATAGATTTTAATACAAATTCTAGTTATGTTATGTGTATTTTGTAATTTTAATTTCACACAAATATAAACTATTTTATTGGTATTTTGTTGATTTATTTTTATACGAATTTACATTTTTTTATGTGTAATTCGTATATATATTTTTATACGTATTTACATTATTTAATATGTATATTGTATATATATATTTATATAAATTTATGTTATTTTGCGTGTATTTGTATATATATTTTGTTACAAATCTACATTATTTTATGTGTATTTTGTATATATATTTCATTACAAATTTGCCTTATTTTATGTTTATTTTTATATTTATTTTCATTCAAATTTAAATTATTTTATGTGTATATATTTATTTGTATTTACGTTATTTTATGTGTATTTTCTATATATATTTTCATTCAAAATTACATTATTTTATTGGTATTTTGCTCATTTATTTCGATAAGAATTTAGATTATTTGATGCGTATTTTCTATACCTATTTTTATACGCATTTACATTATTTAATGTGTGTTTTGTATATATAATTTTTATACAATTTTACTTCATTTTATGTGCATTTGTGTTGTTTTTTTATAGAAATTTGCGTTATTTTAAGTGTATTCTGAATATACTTTTTCATACACATTTACATTTTTTAATTGTTTTTTTGTTGATGTATTTTGATACGAATTTTCATTAATATATGTGTATTTTGTATATATTTTGTATTCGTATTTTCATTATTTAATGTGTATTTTGTTTACATATTTTAAAACTTTAAATATTTTGATACAAATTTACATTATTTTATGTATTTTGTATATATATTTCAATACAAATTTATTTTATTTTATGTATATTTTGTATATCTATTTTCATACAAATTTAAATTACTTTTGTGTATTTTTGTATATAGTTTTATACAAATTTACGTTATTTTATGTGTATTTTGTATATTTATTTTCATACAAATACATATTCTTCTATTGGTATTTAGTTTATTTATTTCGGTACGAATTTACATAATTTTATGCGTATTTTTTATATATATTTTTATAGAAATTTACATTTTTTTATGTGTATTCGTATATATATTTTGAAATAAATTTACATTGTTTTATGTGTGTTTTGCATATCTATTTCAATGCAAATTGACCATATTGCATGTGCATTTTGTATATTTATTTTAAAACAAATTTAGTTATTTTATGTGTATTTTTGTATATATATTTTTATGAAAATATGCTTTTTTATGGGTATTTTGCATCTTTATTTTCATACCAATTTACATTATTTTATTGATATTCTGTGTATTTATTTTGATACGATTTTACATTGTTCTAAGTGTATTTTGTATATATATTTTATTTTACATATTTACATTATTTAATGTGCATTTTCTATATATATTTTATACAAATATACGTTACTTTATGTCTATTTGTTTATTTATTTTCATACAAATTTATATTTTGTATATGTATTTCAATACAAATTTACCTAATTTTATGTCTAATTTGTATAACTATTTTCATAAAAATTGAAATTATTTTTGTGTATATTTGTATGTATTTAAAAAAATTTTTTTGTTATTTTATATATTATTTTGTATATTTATTTTCCTACATATATACATTCTTTTATTGAAATTTAGTTTATTGAATTTGATACGAATTTACCGTATTTTAGGTGTATTTTGTGTATATATTTTTATACGTATTTATGTGATTTTATGTGCATTTTTCATATATATTTTTATAGAAATTTACGTTATTTTATGTGTTTTCGTATATATTTTAATATAAATTTACATTATTTGATGTGTATTTTGCATAACTATTTCAATACAAATTTACCTCCTTGTATGTGCATTTTGTACATTTATTTTAATACAAATTAAATAATTTTATGTGTATTTTTGTATATATATTTTTATACAAATATGCGTTATTTTATGGGTATTTTGCATCTTTATTTTCATAGAAGTTTAAATTATTTTATTAATATTCTGTTCATTTATTTTGATACGATTTTACATTATTCTATGTGTATTGTGTTTATATTTTTTATACATTTTTCCATTACTTAATGTGTATTTTGTATATATATTTGATATAAATTTACGTTATTTTATGTGTATTTGTTGATATATTTTGACACAAATTTACAATATTTTATGGGTATTTTGTATATATATTTCATAAGAAATTTACCTACTTTTATGTGTATTTTGTATATCTATTTTCATACAAATTCAAATTATTTCTGGGTATATTTGTATATATTTTAATACAAATTTTAGTTATGTTATGTGTATTTTGTAAATTTATTTTCATTCAAATATATATTATTTTATCGGTATTTTGTTGATTTATTTTAATACGAATTTACACTAATTATTTTTGTGTATTTTTGTATATAGTTTTATACAAACAGGTTATTTTATGAGTATTTTGTATATTTATTTTCATACAAATACACATTCTTTTATTGATATTTTATTTATTTATTTTGACGAGAATTTAAATTATTTAATGTGTATTTTGTATATATATTTTTATACGTATTTACATCATTTCATGTGTATTTTGTATATATATTTCTTTAGAAATCTACGTTATATTAGGTATGTGTATTCGTATATAGATTTTTAAACAAATTTACACTTTTATGTGTATTTTGCTTATTTTTTCAATGCAAATTTACCTTATTGTATATGCATTTTGTATATTAATTTTAATACAAATTTAATTATTCTATGTGTGTTTTTGTATATGTATTTTTATAAAAATATGCTTTATTTTATGGGTATTTTGCACCTTTATTTTCATACAAATTTACGTTATTTTATTGATATTCTGCTCATTCATTTTGATACGATTTGACATTATTCTATGTGTATTTTGTATATATTTTTCATACAAATTTACGTTATTTTATGTGTATTTGTTTATATATTTTGACACAAATTTACAATATTTTATGGTTTTTTTTTGTATATATATTTCAAAAGAAATTTACCTAGTCTTATGTGTATTTTGAATATCTATTTTCATACAAACTCAAATTATTTTTATGTATTTTTGTATATATTTCAATACAAATTTTAGTTATATTATATGTATTTTGTAAATCTATTTTCATTCAAATATATATTATTTTATTGGTATTTGAATTGAAATATATATACAAAATACATAAAATAATGTAAATTTGTATCTAAGAACGTAAATTTGTATAAAAATATATAAACAAAATACACATTAAATAATGTAAATACGTATAAAAAAATGTACAAAATACACAAATAATCATGTAATTCGTATCAAAATAAATAGACAAAATACCAATAAAATAATGTAAATTTCTATGAGAAAACATATACAAAATACACATAAATAACGCAAATATCAATAAAAATATATATAATATAATATATTTTTATACATATTTAAAATATTTAATGTATATTTTGTATATATATTTTATCCAAATTTACGTTATTTTATATGTATTTGTTTATATATTCTAATACAAATTTACATTATTTTATGTGAGTTTTGTATATGTATTTCAATACAAATTTGCCTAACTTTATGTGTATTTTGCATATCTATTTTCAAACAAATTTAAATTATTTTTGTGTATTTTTGTATATATTTTTATACAAATTATAGTTATTTTATTTGTTTTTTGTATATATATTTTCCTACAAATATACATTCTTTTATTGGAATTTTGTGTATTTAATTTTTTATGAATTTACATTATTTTATGTGTATTTTGTATATATATTTTTCTACGTATTTATATATATTTATATGTTTATATATTTTGACACAAATTTACAATATTTTATGGGTATTTTGTATATATATTTCAAAAGAAATTTACCTAGTTTTATGTGTATTTTGAATATCTATTTTCATAGAAATTATTTATATGTATTTTTCTATATATTTCAATTCAAATTTTAGTTATGTTATGTGTATTTTGTAAATCTATTTTCTTTCAAATATATATTATTTTATTGGTATTTTGTTCATTTATATTGATACGGATTTACATTATTTTATATGTACTTTGTATATACATTTTTATACGCATTTACATTATTTAATATTTATTTTGAATATAAAATTTTATGCAAATTCATGGTATTTTATGTGTATTTGTCAGAGCTGGGCGCGTTACTGGATATCGGGTAGTCCGGTACCGCTCCTCCGCACCTCGAAACACATATAGTCCGTACCTGTACTTCCGCGCCTAAAAATTTTTCACTCGTTCCGGTACCGCACCTCCGCACCTCCGGTACCGCACCCAAAACTATTAAGGCGCGCCTGAAAAATCTAGTCCGTACCTTAAAAAAAAGAAATACAAGGCAAGGTCATCAGTTACTCATGCAAGAGCGTACGTCATCAGTGACGTCACCGTCATACCTTGTGCTTTTAAATTTAAATCTTGTCTAAATTTAAATTATCATGTTTTAAATCTGTGAGACTGTTGCCATACCTTCACCATACGCCAGTTCACTGCTCTGATAATGATAGCTATGAAGTCCTTTTTCTTCCAATATAAAGATTGATACGCAGTAATTAAAAGTGGTAATCTAAGCGACATTGTTTTAATAATGTGACCGTTTCTTTCATTCCCAGTTTTGTACAATATGGCAACAGGACACGTGTGTCTCGACGTAAGGAAACCAACACCTTGGGTTCTTGCTATCCGTGCACGTGGTGTTGTCATTGATGACGCACTTCCTTTAAGACGGACGACAAACGGTATATTTTGAACCGGGCCGTAAATCTGAATGAGTGACGTCACTCAAGTGGCGGGAAAACATGCCCTGCAGCACAGACCGTGTAAACGACCGGAAGTATTACTGCAGAGCGCGGACTGTTTGTCGTTTTCATTTTTTTTATCCTTGAAAACCTCAGGTGCGGAGGTACGGACTTAAAATACTGCCGTTCCGCACCTGTTACTTCCGCACTTTTGAAAAACTTTCCGCACTTCGGACCTCCGCACCTCGTTTAAAGGTCCGCAGGTCCGGAGGAGCGGAGGTGCGGACAGAGGTACGGAAGTGCCCAGCTCTGGTATTTGTATATATATTTTCATATAAATTTACATAATTTTATGTGTATTTTGTTCATATATTTCATTACAAATTTACCTTATTTTATGTTTATTTTGTATGAATATTTTGTACATTTATATTTATACAAATACACATTTTTTTATTGGTATTTTGTTTATTTATTTTGTTTCGAATTCACATTATTTTATGTGTATTTTGTTTACATTTTTTTATACGTATTTACTTAATTTTATGTGTATTTTGTATATATATATTTTTGTAGAAATTTACGTTATTTGATTTGTATTCGAACATATATTTTGAAACAAATTTATATTGTTTTATATGTACAATAAGGTAAGTTTGTATTGAAATAGATATGCAAAATACGTATAAAGCAATGTAAATTTGTTTCAAAATATGTATACGAATACACATAAAATAAAGTAGATTTCTATAAAAATATATATACAAAATACACATAAAATGAAGTAAATACGTATAAAAAAATGTATACAAAATACACATAAAATAATGTAAATTCGTATCAAAATAAATAAACAAAATACCAATAAAAGAATGTGTATTTGTATAAATATAAATATACAAAATACACATAAAATAACGTAAATTTATGTAAAACTATATACAAAAATACACAGAAGTAATTTAATTTGTATGAATATATATATACAAAATACACACAAAATAAGCTAAATTTGAATTGAAATATATATACAAAATACATGAAATAAAGTAAATTTGTATCAAAATATTTATAGAAATACACATATAATAACGTAAATTTGTATGAAAATATATAAACAAAATACACATTAAATAATGTAAATACGTATAAAAAAATGTGTACAAAATACACATATAATCATGTAATTCGTATCAAAATATATAAACAAAATACCAATAAAATAATATAAATTTGTATGAGTAAACGTGTATAAATATAAATGTACAAAATACACATACAAAATAAACATAAAATAAGGTAAATTTGTAATGAAATATATGTACAAAATACACATAAAATAATGTAAATTTATATGAAAATATATATACAAATACACATAAAATACCATGAATTTGTATAAAATTATATATTAAAAATAAATATTAAATAATGTAAATGCGTATAAAAATATATATAAAAAGTACATATGAAATAATGTAGATTCGTATTAATATAAATCAACAAAATACCAATAAAATAATATATATTTGAATGAAAATAGATTTACAAAATACACATAACATAACTAAAATTTGTATTGAAATATATACAAAAATACATATAGATAATTTGAGTTTGCATGAAAATAGATATTCAAAATACACATAAAACTAGGTAAATTTCTCTTGAAATATATATACAAAATACCCTAAAAATATTGTAAATTTGTGTCAAAATATATATACAAATACACATAAAATAACGTAAATTTGTATGAAAAATATATACAAAATACACATAGAATAATGTCAAATCGTATCAAAATGAATAAGCAGAATATCAATAAAATAACGTAAATTTGTATGAAAATAAAGATGCAAAATACCCATAAAATAAAGCATATTTTTATAAAAATACATATACAAAAATACACATGAAATGATGTAAATACGTATAAAAATATATATACAAAATACACATTAAATAATTTAAATTCTCGTCAAAATAAATAAACAAAATATCAATAAAAGAATGTGTATTTGTATGAAAATAGATATACAAAATACTCATAAAATAACCTAAGTTTGTATTAAACTATATACAAAAATACACATAAATAATTTAAATTTGTATGAAAATAAATATACAAAATACACATAAAATTAGGTAAATTTGTATTGAAATACAGATACAAAAGACACATAAAATAATGGAAATTTGAATGAAAATATATAAACATATACACTTAAAATAACATAAATTTGTATCAAATATATATACGAGATACTAATTAAATAATGTAAATATGTATAAAAAAGTATATACAAAACACAAATAGAATAATGTAAAATCGTATCAAAATAAATACACAGAATATTAATAAAATAATGTAAATTTGTATGAAAATAAAGATGAAAAATAGCAATAAAATAACGCATTTTTTATAAAAATATATATACCAAAATACACATAAAATATTAAAATTTGTATTAAAATAAATATAAAAAATGCACATACTGTAAGGTAAATTTGTATTGAAATAGATATGCAAAATACATATAAAACAATGTAAATTTGTTTCAAAATATATATACGAATACACATAAAATAACGTTGATTTTTATAAAAATATATACAAAATACACATAAAATAAAGTAAATACGTATAAAAAAATGAATACAAAATACACATAAAAATCGTATCAAAATAAATAAACAAAATGCCAGTAAAAGAATGTGTATTTGTATTAATATAAATATACAAAATACACATAAAATATCGTAAATTTGTATAAAACTATATACAAAAACACACAGATCAAATACACATTCTTTTATTGGTATTTTGTTTATTTATTTTGTTTCGAATTTATATTATTTTATGTGTCTTTTTGTTTACATTTTTTTATACGTATTTACCTAATTTTATGTGTATTTTGTATATATATTTTTATAGAAATCTACGTTATTTTATGTGTATTCGTATATATATTTTGAAACAAATTTACATTGTTTTATATGTATTTTTGCATATCTCTTTCAATAGAAGTTTACCTTATTGTATGTGCATTTTGTATATTTATTTCAATACAAATTTAAATATTTTATGTGTATTTTGGTATATATATTTTTATAAGAAATGCGCTATTTGATGGGAATTTTGCATCTTTATTTTCATACAAATTTACATTATTTTATTAATATTCTGTGTATTTATTTTGATACGATTTTACATTATTCTATTTGTTTTTTGTATATATTTTTTTTATACATATTTACATTATTTAATGTGTATCTTGCATATATATTTCATACAAATTTATTATCTATTATCTATTTTCATACAAATACACATTCTTTTCATGATAGTTTGTTTATTTATTTTGACACGAATTTACCTAGATATGTATTTTGTATATATATTTTTATACGTATTTACATAATTTCATGTGTATTTTGTATATATATTTCTATAGAAATCTACGTTATTTTATGTGTATTCGTATATATATTTTGAAACAAATTTACTTTGTTTTATATGTATTTTTCAATATATCTTTCAATACATATTTACCTTACTGTATATACATTTTGTATGTTTATTTCAATACAAATTTAAATATTTGATGTGTATTTTGGTATATATATTTTTATAAAAAATGCGCTATTGTATGGCAATTTTGCATCTTTATTTTCATACAAATTTACATTATTTTATTGATATTCCGTGTATTTATATTGATAGGATTTTACATTATTCTATTTCTTTTTTGTATATATTTTTTTATACACATTTACATTATTTAATGTGTATCTTGCATATATATTTTATACACATTTACGTTATTTTAAGTGTATTTGTTTATATATTTTCATTCAAATTTACATTATTTTATGTGTATTTTGTATATGTATTTCAATACAAATTTACCTAATTTTATGTGTATTTTGTATATTTCTTTTCAAACAAATTTTAAATATTTTTGTGTATTTTTGTTGATAGTTTTATACAAATTTAGGTTATTTAATGTACGCATTTACATTATTTAATGTGTGTTTTGTATATATATTTTTATGCAAATTTACTTTATTTTATGTGCATTTTTGTACATATATTTTTTTAGAAATTTGCCTTATTTTATGTGTATTTGTATATGTTTTCTCATACAAGTTTACAATATTTTATTGCTATTTTGTTTATTTATTTTGATACGAATGAAAATAGATATACAAAATATACATAAAATAAACTAAATTTGTATTGAAATATATATACAAAATACATAAAATAATGTAAATTTGTATCAAAATATTTTAACAGATGCGCATAAGATAACGTAAATATGTTTTAAAATATACAAAATACACATTAAATAAGTTAAATATGTATAAAAAAATATATACAAAACACAAATAGAATAATGTAAAATCGTATCAAAATAAATACCAGAATATTAATAAAACAATGTAAATTTGTATGAAAATAAAGATGCAAAATACCTATTAAATAACGGATTTTTTATAAAAATATATATTCCAAAATACACATGAAAAAATTAATTTGTATTAAAATAAATATACAAAATACACATACAGTAAGGTAAATCTGTATTGAAATAGATATGCAAAATACATATAAAACAATGTAAATTTGTTTCAAAATATATATACGAATACACATAAAATAACGTAGATTTGTATAAAAATATATATACAAAATACACATAAAATGAAGTAAATACGTATAAGAAAATGTGTACAAAATACACATAAAATAATGTAAATTCGTATCAAAATAAATAAACAAAATACCAATAAAAGAATGTTTACTTGTATAAATATAAATATACAAAATAGACATAAAATAACGTTAATTTCTATAAAACTATATGCAAAAATACACAGAAGTAATTAAATTCGTATGAAAATAGATATACAATATACAGATAAAATAAGCTAAATTTGAATTGAAATGTATATACAAAATACATAAAATAATGTAAATTTGAATCAAAATATTTATATAAATACATATAATAACGTAAATTTGTTTAAAAATATATAAACAAAATACAGATTAAGTAATGTAAATACGTATAAAAAATATGTACAAAATACACATATAATCATGTAATTCGTATCAAACTAAATAAACAAAATATCAATAAAATAATGTAAATTTGTAGGAGAAAACATATACAAATACATATAAAATAACGCTAATTTCTATAAAAATATATGTCCAAAAATGAGCGTAAAATAAAGTAACTTTGGATGAAAATATATATACAAAACACACATTAAACAATGTAAATGCGTACATAAAATAACCTAAATTTGTATAAAACTATATACAAAAATACACAAAAATATTTTAAATTTGTATGAAAAGAAATATACAAAATACATTTAAAATTATGTTAATTTGTTTTGAAATACATATACAAAATGCACATAAAATAACGTAAATTTGTATAAAACCATATACAAAAATACACAGAAGTAATTAAATTTGTATGAAAATAGATATACAAAATACACACAAAATAAGCTAAATTTGAATTGAAATATATATACAAAATACATAAAATAAAGTAAATTCGTTTCAAAATATTTTTGACAAATACACATATAATAACGTAAATTTGTAAAAAAATATATAAACAAAATACACATTAAGTAATGTAAATACGTATAAAAAAATATTTACAAAATACACAAATAATCAAGTCATTCGTATCAAAATAAATAAACAAAAAACTCATTAAATAATGTAAATTTGTATGAGAAAACATATACAAAATACACATAAAATAACGTTTTAAGTCTCAATAAAAATATATGTACAAAAATGCACATAAAATTTGTTTGCTTAAAAAAATATATACAAAACTCACATTAGATCATGTAAATGAGTATAAAAATATGTATACAAAATACGTATGAAATAATCTAAATTCGTATCGAGTTAAATTAAGAACATAACAAAAAAAAATGTAATTTTGGATGAAAATATATATAAAAAAACCACATAAAATTAACCTAAATACAAATACAAATATACACATTAAATAATTTAAAATTGAATGAAATAAATATACAAAATAAACATAAAATAAGGTAAATTTGTAATAAAATATATGTAAGAATACACATAAAATAATATAAATTTGTATGAAAATATATATACAAATACACATATAATAACATAAATTTGTATAAAATTTGTTTCAAAATATATACGAATACACACAATAAAATAACGTAAATTTTTATGGAAATATATATATATAAAATACTCATAAAATAATTTAAATACGTAGAAAAATATATATACAAAATACACATAAAATAATGTAAATTCGTAAAAAATTAAATACACAAAATTCCAACAAAAGAATGTATATTTGTAGGAAAATATATATACAAAAAACAAATAAAATAACTAAAATTTGTATAAAATATATACAACAATACACAAAAATAATTTTAATTTGTGTGAAAATAGATATGCAAAATACACATAAAGTTAGGCAAATTTGAATTGAGATACATATACAAAACTCACATAAAATAATGTAAATTTGTATGGAAATATATAAACAAATACATATAAAATCACGTAAATTTGGATAAAATATATATACAAAATATACATTAAATATTTTAAATATGTATAAAAATATATTATATTATATATATTTTTATTGATATTTGCGTTATTTATGTGTATTTTGTATATGTTTTCTCATAGAAATTTACATTATTTGATTGGTATTTTGTCTATTTATTTTGATACGAATTACATGATTATTTGTGTATTTTGTACATTTTTTTATACGTTTTTACATTATTTAATGTGTATTTTGTTTATATATTTTTATACAAATTTACGTTATTATATGTGTATTTGTATAAGTATTTTGATACAAATTTACATTATTTTATGTATTTTGTATATATATTTCAATTCAAATTTAGCTTATTTTATGTGTATTTTGTATATTTACTTATTTTAATACAAAATCAAATATTTTATGTTTTTTCGTATATATATTTTTATAAAAAATGCGTTATTTTATGGGTATTTTGCATCTTAATTTTCATACAAATTTACATTATTTTATTAATATTTTCTGTATTTATTTTGATACGATTTTACATTATTTTATTTGTGTTTTGTATATATATTTTTTATACATATTTACATTATTTAATGAGTTTTTTGTATATATATTAGAAACAAATTTACGTTATTTTAAGTCTATATGTTTATATATTTTCATTCAAATTTACATTATTTTATGTGTATTTTGTATATGTATTTCAATACAAATTTCCCTATTTTTATATGTTTTTTGTATATTTATTTTCATACAAGTTTAAATTATTTTTGTGTATTTTTGTATATAGTTTTATACAAATTTAGGTTATTTTATGTGTATTTTGTATATCTATTTTCATACAAACACACATTATTTTCATGATATTTTGTTTATTTATTTTGACTCGAATTAACATTATTTAATGTGTATTTTGTATGTATATTTTTATACGTATTTACATTATTTCAAGTGTATTTTGTATATATATTTCTATAGAAATCTCTCGGGTCGGCAGCCAGAAGGGGAGTCCTCCCTGGGTAAATTTGTGGTCCCCCCCCCCAGTCGGGGACTCCGAGGCTTAAATATATATATATATATATATATATATATATATATATATATATATATATATATATATATATATATATATATATATATATATATTTCAATTAAAATTTAGTTTATTTTATGTGTATTTTGTATATCTATTTTCATACAAATTTAACTACTTATGTGTATTTTTTGTATATAGATTTATATAAATTTACGATATTTTATGTGTATTTTGTATATTTATTTTTATACAAATACACATTTTTTTATTGGTATTTTGTTTATTTATTTTGATACGAATTTACATTATTTTATGTGTATTTTGTGTACATTTTTTTATACGTATTTACCTCATTTTATGTGTCTTTTGTATATATATTTTTATAGAAATCTACGTTATTTAATGTGTGTTCGTATATATATTTTGAAACAAATTTTACATTGTTTTATAAGTATTTTGCATATCAATATAAATTTACCTTATTGTATGTGCATTTTGTATATTTATTTTATTACAAATTTTTATTTTTTATATGTCTTTTGGTATATATATTAAAAAAAAGCGTTATTTTATGGATATTTTGCTCCTTTATTTTCATACAAATTTACATTATTTTATTAATATTCTGTGTATTTATTTTGTTACGATTTTACATTATTCTATTTGGGTTTGTATATATTTTTTTTATACATATTTACATTACTTAATGTGTATTTTGTATATATATTTTATACAAATTTACGTTATTTTAAGTTTATTTGTTTATATATTTTCATTCAAATTTACATTATTTTATGTGTATTTTGTAAATGTATTTCAATACAAATTTACCTAATTTTATGTGTATTTTGTATACTTATTTTCAAACAAATTTAAATTATTTCTGTGTATGTTTGTATATAGTTTTATACAAATTTACGTTATTTTATGTGTATTTTGTATATCTATTTTCATACAAATACATATTCTTTTATTGATATTTTGTTTATTTATTTTGACACGAATTTACATTATTTAATGTCTATTTTGTATATATATTTTTATACGTATTTTCAGCATCTCAAGTGTATTTTGTATATATATTTCTATTGAAATCTGCGTTATTTTATGTGTATTCGTACATATATTTTGAAACAAATTTACATTGTTTTATGTGTATTTTGAATATTTTTTTTAATAAAAATTTACCTTATTGTATGTGCATTTTGTATATTTACTTTACTACAAATTTAAATATTGAATGTGTATTTATGTATATGTATTTTTATAAAAATATGCTTTATTTTATTGGTATTTTGCATCTTTATTTTTATACAAATTTACATTATTTTATTGATATTTTGTGTATTTATTTTGATACGATTTTACATTATTTTCTATGTGTATTTTGTGTATATATTTAATACAAATGTACGTTATTTTATGTGTATTTGTTTTCATTTCATACGAATTTTCCTTATTTTATGTGTATTTTGTACATGTACAAATTTGTACAAATTTAACTAATTATATGTGTATTTTGTATATCAATTTTCATAAATTTTTTTTTTTTTGTATATATTTTTATACAAATTTTCGTTATCTTATGTGTATTTTGTATATTTATTTTCATACAAATATACGTTCTTTAACGGAATTTTGTTTGTTTATTTTGATACGAATTTACATTATTTTAGGTGTATTTGGTATATATATTTTTATACTATTTACATCATTTTATATGTATTTTGTATGTATATTTTCATAGAAACTTACTCTATTTTATGTGTATTCGTATATATATTTTGATACAAATTTACATTATTGATGTGTATTTTGCAAATGTATTTCAATACAAATTTACTTTATTGTATATGCATTTTGTATATTTATTTCAATACAAATTTCATTATTTCATGTGTATTTTTGTATATATATATATTTTTATGCATATATGCGTTATTATATGGGTATTTTGCATCTTTATTTTCATACAAATTTAAATTATTTTATTGATATTCTCTTTATTTATTTTGATACGATTTAACATTATTTTATGTGTATTTTGTATAACTATTTTTATACATATTTACATTATTTAATGTATATTTTGTATATATATTTTATCCAAATTTACGTTATTTTATGTGTATTTCTTTATATATTTTCATACAAATTTACATTATTTTATGTGTATTTTGTATATGTATTT
Source organism: Eriocheir sinensis (assembly GCF_024679095.1). Classification (NCBI taxonomy): domain Eukaryota; kingdom Metazoa; phylum Arthropoda; class Malacostraca; order Decapoda; family Varunidae; genus Eriocheir; species Eriocheir sinensis. The sequence continues at coordinate 4,944,907 of NC_066517.1, read as the reverse complement.
CAATACAAATTTGCCTAACTTTATGTGTATTTTGCATATCTATTTTCAAACATATTTAAATTATTTTTGTGTATTTTTGTATTTATTTTTATACAAATTTTAGCTATTTTATTTGTATTTTGTATATATATTTTCCTACAAATATACAATCTTTTATTATAATTTTGTTTATTTATTTTGATACGAGTTTACATTATTTTATGTGTATTTTGTATATATATTTTTCTACGTATTTACATTATTTTATGTGTATTTTGTATATATATTTTCATACAAATTTACATTATTTTATTGTGTGTATTCCTATTTATTTTGATACAAATTTTATACAAATTTATGTTATTTTATGTGTATTTGTATATATATTTTCATACAAATTTATATTACTTTACGTGTATTTTTATATATTTTTCATTACAAATTTACCTTATTTTATGATTATTTTGTATATTTATTTCATTCAATTTTAAATTATTTTATGTGTATATTTGTATTTGTATTTACGTAATTTTAAGTGTATTTTCTATATATATTTTCATCCAAAAGTACATTATTTTATTGGTATTTTCTTTATTTAACTCGATACGAATTTAGATTTTTTAATAGGTATTTTGTATACATATGTTTATACTCATTTACATTATGTAATGTGTGTTTTGTATATATTTTTTAAAGCAAATTTATTTTATGTGCATTTTTGTACATATATTTTTATAGAAATTTATTTATTTTATATGTATTTTGTATATGTTTTCTCATAAAAATTTACATTATTTTATTGGTATTTTGTTTATTTATTTTAATACGAATTACATGATTATATGTGTATTTTGTATATATTTTTTATACGTAATTACATTATTTAATGTGTATTTTGTTTATATATTTTTATATAAAATTTACGTAATTATATGTGTATTTGTAAAAATATTTTGATACAAATTTACTTTATTTTATGTATTTTGTACATATATTTCAATTCAAGTTAAGCTTATTTTGTGTGTATTTTGTATATCTATTTTCATACAAATTTAATTACTTTTGTGTGTCTTTGTATATTGTTTTATATAAATTTACCTTATTTTATGAGCATTTTGTATATTTATATTTATATAAATACACATAAAATAAAGTAAATTTGCATAAAAATAAACATACAAAACACACATTAAATAATGTAAATGCGTATAAAAATATGTATACAAAATACCTATGAAATAATCTAAATTCGTATCGAATTAAACTAACAAAATACCAATAAAATAATGTAATTTTTGATGAAAATATATATATAGAAAATACACATAAAATAACCTAAATACAAATACATATATACACATAAAATAATTTTAAATTGAAGGAAATAAATATTCAAAATAAACATAAAATAAGGTAAATTTGTAATGAAATATATGTAAAAATGCACATAAAATAATGTAGATTTGTATGAAAATATATATAGAAATACACAAAAAATAACATGAATTTGTATAAAATTTGTATCAAATTATATACGAATACACACAATAAAATAAAGTAAATTTTTATGAAAATATATATACAAAATACACATAAAATAATGTAAATACGTAGAAAAATATATATACAAAATACACATAAAATAAAGTAAATTCGTATCAGAATAAATAGATAAAATTCCAATAAAAGAATCTATATTTTTAGGAAAATATATATAGAAAATACAAATAAAATAACTAAAATTTGTATAAAAAAATATACAAAAACACACAAAAATTATTTAAATTTGTTTGAAAATAGATATGCAAAATACACATAAAATTAGGCAAATTTGTATTGAAATACATATACAAAATACACATAAAATAATGTAAGTTTGAAAGAAAATATATAAACAAATACACTTAAAATAACATAAAATTGTATGAAATATATATACAAAATACACATTAAATAATGTAAATATGTATAAAAAAATATATACAAAACACAAATAGAATAATGTAAAATCGTATCAAAATAAATACACAGAATATTAATAAAATAATATAAATTTGCATGAAAATAAAGATGCAAAATACCCATAAAATAACGTATTTTTTATAAAAATAACTATACCAAAACACACATAAAATATTTGAATTTGTATTAAAATAAATATACGAAATGCACACACAATAAGGGAAATTTGTATTGAAATAGATATGCAAAATACATATAAAACAATGTAAATTTGTTTCAAAATATGTATACGAAAACACATAAAATAACGCAGATTTCTATAAAGATATATATACAAAATACACATAAAATGAAGTAAATTCGTATAAAAAAATGTGTCCAAAATACACATAAAATAATGTAAACTCGTATCGAGATAAATAAAGAAAATACTAATAAAAGAATGTGTATTTGTATAAATATATATATACAAAATACACATAAAATAACGTAAATTGATATAAAAGTATATACAAAAATACACAAAAGTAATTAAATTTGAATGAAAATAGATATACAAAATACACATAAAATAACTCATATTTAAAAAAAATATATACAAAAATACACATAAAATTATTAAATTTGTATTAAAATAAATATACAAAATACACATACTATAAGGTAGATTTGTATTGAAATAGAAATGCAAAATACACATAAAATAATGTAAATTTGTATCAAAATAGATACAAATACACACAATAAAATAACGCAAATTTTTATGAAAATATATATACAAAATACACATAAAATAATGTAAATACGTTGAAAAATACATATACAAAATACACATAAAATAATGTAAATTCGTATCAAAATAAATAATCACAATTCCAATAAAAGAATGTATATTTGTATATATATATATATATATATATATATATATATATATATATATATATATATATATATATATATATATATATATATATATATATATATATATATATATATATATATATATATATATATATATATATATATATATATATATATATCTATATATATATATCTATATTATTTTATATATATTTATATATATTTTACTACAAATATACCTTATTTTATGTGTATTTTGTATATTTATATTTATCCAAATACACATTCTTTTGTTGGTATTTTGTTTATTTATTTTAATTCGAATTTACATTATTTTATGTGTATTTTGTATCATTTTTTTATACGTGTTTACTTAATTTTATGTGTATTTTGTATATATATTTTTATAGAAATCTACGTTTTTTTATTTGTATTCGTTTATATATTTTGAAACAAGTTTACATAGTTTTATATGTATTTTTGCATATCTCTTTCAATAAAATTTACCTTATTGTATGTGCATTTTGTATATTTATTTCAATACAAATTTAAATATTTTATGTGTATTTTGGTATATATTTTTATAAGAAATGCGCTATTTTATGGGAATTTTGCATCTTTATTTTCATACAAATTTACATTATTTTATTAATATTCGGTGTATTTATTTTGATACGATTTTACATTATTCTATTTTTTTTTGTATATACTTTTTTATACATATTTACATTATTTAATGTGTATCTTGCATATATATTTTATACAAATTTATTATCTATTATCTATTTTCATACAAATACACATTCTTTTCATGATATTTTGTTTATTTTTTTTGACACGAATTTACATTATTTGATATGTATTTTGTATATATATTTTTATACGTATTTACATCATTTCATGTGTATTTTGTATATATATTTCTATAGAAATCTACGTTATATTATGTGTATTCGTATATAGATTTTTAAACAAATTTACACTTCTATGTGCATTTTGCATATTTTTTCAATACAAATTTACCTTATTGTATACGCATTTTGTATATTAATTTTAATACAAATTTAATTATTCTATGTGTATTTTTGTATATGTATTTTTATAAAAATATGCTTTATTTTTTGGGTATTTTGCATCTTTATTTTCATACAAATTTACGTTATTTTATTGATATTCTGCTCATTCATTTTGATACGATTTGACATTATTCTATGTGTATTTTGTATATATTTTTCATACAAATTTACGTTATTTTATGTGTATTTGTTTATATATTTTGACACAAATTTACAATATTTTATGGGTATTTTGTATATATATTTCAAAAGAAATTTACCTAGTTTTATGTATATTTTGAATATCTATTTTCATTCAACTCAAATTATTTTTATGTATTTTTGTATATATTTCAATACAAATTTTAGTTATGTTATGTGTATTTTGTAAATCTATTTTCATTCAAATATATATTATTTTATTGGTATTTTGTTGATTTATATTGATACGAATTTACATTATTTTATATGTACTTTTTATATATATTTTTATACGCATTTACATTATTTAATATCTATTTTGAATATATAATTTTATACAAATTCATGGTATTTTATGTGTATTTATATATATATTTTCATACAAATTTACATTATTTTATGTGTATTTTGTACATATATTTCATTACAAATTTACCTTATTTTATGTTTATTTTGTATGTGTATTTTGTACATTTATATTTATACAAATACACATTCTTTTATTGGTATATTGTTTATTTATTTTGTTTCGAGTTTATATTATTTTATGTGTATTTTGTTTACATTTTTTTATACGTATTTACCTAATTTTAGGTTTATTTTGTATATATATTTTTATAGAAATCTACGTTATTTTGTGTGAATTCGTATATATATTTTGAAACAAATTTACATTGTTTTATATGTATTTTTGCATATCTCTTTCAATAGAAGTTTACCTTATTGTATGTGCATTTTGTATTTCAATACAAATTTAAATATTTTATGTGTATTTTGGTATATATATTTTTATAAGAAATGCGCTATATGATGGGAATTTTGCATCTTTATTTTCATACAAATTTACATAATTTTATTAATACTCGGTGTATTTATTTTGATACGATTTTACATTATACTATTTGTTTTTTGTATATATTTTTTTTATACATATTTACATTATTTAATGTGTATCTTGCATATATATTTCATACAAATTTATTATCTATTATTTATTTTCATACAAATACACATTCTTTTCATGATATTTTGTTTATTTATTTTGACACGAATTTACCAAGATATGTATTTTGTATATATATTTTTATACGTATTTACATAATTTCATGTGTATTTTGTATATATATTTCTATAGAAATCTACGTTATTTTATGTGTATTCGTATATATATTTTGAAACAAATTTACACTGTTTTATTTCAATTTTGCTTTTTTTTTCAATACAAATTTACCTTATTGTATGTGTGCATTTTGTATATTAATTTTAATACAAATTTAATTATTCTATGTGTATTTTTGTATATGTATTTAAAAAAAAAAATGCTTTATCTTATGGGTATTTTGCATCTTTATTTTCATACAAATTTAAATATATATACAAATCACATAAATTATTTTATTAATGTTCTGTGTACTTATTTTGATACGATTTTTACATTATATATATATAACAAAATAAATACAGAATATATAAATATATATATATATATATATATATATATATATATATATATATATATATATATATATATATATATATAGATATATATATAAAATATATATAAAATGTATACAAAATACACAAAATAATGTAAATTAGTATAAAAATAAATAAACAAAATATCAATAAAAGAATGTTTATTTGTATAAAATATATATATAAAATATATATATAATATATATATATATATAAAATATATATAAAATACATATATATATATATATATATATATATAAATATATATATATATATATATATTTACATAAAATATATATAAAAATATATATACAAAATACACATAAAATAATGTAAATTCGTATCAAAATAAATAAACAAAATACCAATAAAAGAATGTGTATTTGTATAAATATAAATATACAAAATACACATAAAATAACGTAAATTTATATAAAACTATATACAAAAATACACAGAAGTAATTAAATTTGTATGAAAATATATTCAAAATACACAAAAATAATCTAAATTTGAATTGAAATATATATACAAAATACATGAAATAAAGTAAATTTGTATGAAAATATTTATACATATGCACATATAAAAACGTAAATTTGTATGAAAATATATAAACAAAATACACATTAAATAATGTAAATACGTATAAAAAAATATGTACAAAATACACATATAATCACGTAATTCGTATCAAAATAAATAAACAAAATACCAATAAAATAATATAAATTTGTATGAGTAAACGTGTATGTTGCATATTTTTTCAATACAAATTTACCTTATTATATACGCATTTTGTATATTAATTTTAATACAAATTTAATTATTCGATGTGTATTTTTGTATCTGTATTTTTATAAACATATGCTTTATTTTTTGGGTATTTTGCATCTTTATTTTCATACAAATTTACATTATTTTATTGATATTCTGCTCATTCATTTTGATACGAATTGACATTATTCCGTGTGTATTTTGTATATATTTTTCATACAAATTTACGTTATTTTAAGTGTATTTGTTTATATATTTTGACACAAATTTACAATATTTAATGGGTATTTTGTATATACATTTCAAAAGAAATTTACCTAGTTTTAAGTGTATTTTGTATATCTATTTTCATACAAACTCAAATTATTTCTATGTATTTTTGTATATATTTTAACACAAATTTTAGTTATGTTATGTGTATTTTGTAAATTTATTTTCATTCAAATATGTATTATTTTATTGGTGTTTTGTTGATTTATATTGATACGAATTTACATTATTTTATATGTACTTTGTATATATATTTTTATACGCTTTTACATTATTTAATATTTATTTTGAATATATATTTTTATACAAATTCATGGAATTTTATGTGTATTTGTATATATATTTTCATATAAATTTACATTATTTTATGTGTATTTTGTACAAATATTTTATTAGAAATCTACCTTATTTTATGTTTATTTTGAATGGGTATTTTGTATATTTATATTTATCCAAATACAAATTCTTTTATTGGTATTTTGTTTATTTATTTTAACTCGAATTTACATTATTTTATGTGTATTTTGTGTACATTTTTTTTATACGTATTTACTTAATTTTATGTGTATTTTGTATATATATTTTTATAGAAATCTACGTTTTTTTATTTGTATTCGTATATATTTTGAAACAAATTTACATTGTTTTATATGTATTTTTGCATATCTCTTTCAATACAAATTTACCTTATTGTATGTGCATTTTGTATATTTATTTCAATGCAAATTTAAATATTTTATGTGTATTTTGGTATATATATTTTTATAAGAAATGCGCTATTTAATGGGAATTTTGCATCTTTATTTTCATACAAATTTACATTATTTTATTAATATTCGGTGTATTTATTTTGATACGATGTTACATTATTCTATTTGTTTTTTGTATATACTTTTTTATACATATTTACATTATTTAATGTGTATCTTGCATATATATTTTATACAAATTTATTATCTATTATCTATTTTCATACAAATACACATTCTTTTCATGATATTTTGTTTATTTATTTTGACACGAATTTACATTATTTGATATGTATTTTGTATATATATTTTTATACGTATTTACATAGTTTCATATGTATTTTGTATATATATTTCTATAGAAATCTACTTTATTTTATGTGTATTCGTATATATATTTTGAAACAAATTTACATTGTTTTATATGTATTTTTGAATATCTCTTTCAATACAAATTTACCTTACTGTATATGCATTTTGTATATTTATTTCAATACAAATTTAAATATTTTATGTGTATTTTGGTAAATATTTTTTTATAAAAAATGCGATAATTTTTGGGAATTTTGCATCTTTATTTTCATACAAATTTACATCATTTTATTGATATTCTGTGTATTTATTTTGATACGATTTTACATTATTCTATTTGTTTTTTGTATATATTTTTTTATACACATTTACATTATTTAATGTGTATGTTGCATATATATTTTATACAAATTTACGTTATTTTAAGTGTATTTGTTTATATATTTTCATTCAAATTTACATTATTTGATGTGTATTTTGTAAATGTGTTTCAATACAAATTTACCTAATTTTATGTGTATTTTGTATATTTCTTTTCAAACAAATTTAAATTATTTTTGTGTATTTTTGTATATAGTTTTATACAAATTTAGGTTATTTTATGTACGCATTTACATTACTTAGTGTGTGTTTTGTATATATATTTTTATGCAAATTTACTTTATTTTATGTGCATTTTTGTACAAATATTTTTATAAAAATTTGCGTTACTTGTATATGTTTTCTCATACAAATTTACATAATTTTATTGCTATTTTGTTTATTTATTTTGATACGAATTACATGATTATATGAGTATTTTGTACATATTTTTTATACGTATTTACATTACTTAAAGTGTATTTTGTTTATATATTTTTAAACAAATCTTCGTTATTATATGTATTTGTATAAATATTTTGATACAGATTTACATTATTTTATGTATTTTGTATGTACATTTCAATTCAAATTTAGCTTATTTTAGCTGTATTTTGTATATATATTTTCATAAAAATTTAATTACTTTTGTATATTTTTGTATATAGTTTTATACAAATTTACGATATTTTTTGTGTATTTTGTATATTTATATTTATACAAATACACATTCTTTTACTGGTATTTTGTTTATTTATTTTGATACGATTTTTATGTGTATTTTGTATTCTTTTTTTTTTACTTATTTACTTCATTTAATGTGTATTTTGTATATATTTTTATAGAAATCTACGTTATTTTATGTGTATTCGTATATATATTTTTGAAACAAATTTACATTGTTTTATATGTATTTTTGAATATCTCTTTCAATACAAACTTACCTTACCATATATACCAAAATACACATAAAAAAATTCAATTTGTATTAAAATAAATATATAAAAAACACATACAATAAGGTAAATTTGTATTGAAATAGATATGCAAAATACATATAAAACAATGTAAATTTGTTTCAAAATATATATACGAATACACATAAAATAACGTTGATTTCTATAAAAATATATATACAAAATACACATAAAATGAAGTAAATACGTATAAAAAAATGTATACAAAACACACATAAAATAATGTAAATTCGCATCAAAATAAATATACAACATACCAATAAAAGAATGTGTATTTGTATAAATATAAATATACAAAATACACATAAAATAACGTAAATTTATATAAAACTATATACAAAAATACACAGAAGTATTTTAATTTGTATGAAAATAGATATACAAAATAAGGTAAATTCGTTTCAAATTCAATAAACAAAATTCAGATAAAAGAACGTATATATGTAGAAAAAATAAATAGACAAAATACACATAAAATAACGAAAATTTGTATGAAAATATAAAAAAATAAACAAAAATAATTTCAATTTGTATGAAAATAAATATACAAAATACACATGTATTTTGTATGTTTATTTTCACACAAATTTAATTACTTTTGTGTATTTTTGCATATAGTTTTATATAAATTTACGTTATTTTATTTGTATTTTGTATATTTATATTTATACAATACACATTCTTTTATTAGTATTTTGTTTATTTATTTTGATACGAGTTTACATTATTTTATGTGTATTTTGTATACCTTTTTTTATACGTATTTACTTCATTTTATGTGTATTTTGTATATTTATTTTCATAGAAATCTACGTTATTTTATGAGTATTCGTATATATATTTTGAAAAAAATTTACATGGTTTTATATGTATTTTGCATATCTATTTCAATACAAATTTACCTTATTGAATGTGCATTTTATATAGTTATTTTAATACAAATTCAAATATTTTATGTGTGTCTTGGTATATATATTTTTATAAAAAAATGCGTTATTTTATGAGTATTTTGCATCTTAATTTTCATTAAAATTTACATTATTTTATTAATATTATGTGTATTTATTTTGATACGATTTTATATCATTCTATTTGTGTTTTCTATATATTTTTTTATACATATTTACATTATTTAATGTGTATTTTTTATATATATTTTATACAAATTTACGTTATTTTAAGTGTATTTGTTTATATATTTTCCTTCAAATTTACATTATTTTATGTGTATTTTGTAAATGTATTTCAATACAAATTGACCTAATTTTATGTGTATTTTGTATATTTATTTTCATACAAATTAAAATGATTTTTGTGTATTTTGTATATAGTTTTATACAAATTTAGGTGATTTTATGTGTATATTGTATATCTATTTTCATAGAAATACACATTCTTTTATTGATATTTTGTTTATTTATTTTGACGCGAATTTACATTATTTAATGTGTACTTTATATATATATTTTTATACGTGTTTACATCATTTGATGTGTATTTGATGCATCTCATGTGTGGGGGGGCTCCACTCACACAGCTCTTCTGGACAGAGTGGAGGCAAAGGCTCTTCGTCTCATCAGCTCTCCTCCTCATACTGATAGTCTTCTTCCTCTTAAATTCCGCCGCAATGTTGCCTCTCTTTCTATCTTCTATCGATATTTCCACGCTGACTGCTCTTCTGAACTTGCTAACTGCATGCCTCCCCCCCTCCCGCGGCCCCGCTGCACTCGACTTTCTACTCATGCTCATCCCTATACTGTCCAAACCCCTTATGCAAGAGTTAACCAGCATCTTCACTCTTTCATCCCTCACGCTGGTAAACTCTGGAACAATCTTCCTTCATCTGTATTTCCTCCTGCCTACGACTTGAACTCTTTCAAGAGGAGGGTATCAGGACACCTCTCCTCCCGTAACTGACTTATCTTTCGGCCACCTCTTTGGATTCTTTTTAGGAGCAGCGAGTAGCGGGCTTTTTTTTTTTATTAATGTTTACTTTTTTGTGCCCTTGAGCTGTCTCCTTTGCTGTAAAAAAAAAAAAAAAAAATTTTGTATATCTATTTCTATAGAAATCTACGTTGATTTATGAGTATTCGTATATAGATTTTGAAATAAATTTACACTGTTTTATGTGTATTTTGCATATTTTCTCAATACAAATTTACCTTATTGAATATGCATTTTGTATATTAATTTTAATACAAATTTAATTATGCTATGTGTATTTTTGTATATGTATTTTTATAAAAATATGCTTTATTTTAAGTGTATTTTGCATTTTTATTTTCAAACAAATTTACATTATTTTATTTATATTGTTTTATTTTTTTTAAACAATTTTACATTATTATATATGTATTTTGTATATCTATTTTTATACGTATTTACTTAATTTTATGTGTATTTTGTATATATATTTATATAGAAATCTACGTTATTTTATGTGTATTCGTATTTTGAAACAAATTTGCATTGTTTTATATGTATTTTTGCATATCTCTTTCAATACAAGTTTACCTTATTGTATGTGCATTTTGTATATTTATTTCAATACAAATTATAAATATTTTATGTGTATTTTGGTATATATATTTTTATAAGAAATGCGCTATTTGATGGGAATTTTGCATCTTTATTTTCATACAAATTTACATTATTTTTTTAATATTCGGTGTATTTATTTTGATACGATTTCACATTATTCTATTTGTTTTTTGTATATATTTTTTCTATACATATTTACATTATTTAATGAGTATCTTGCATATATATTTCATACATATTTATTATCTATTATTTATTTTCATACAAATACACATTCTTTTAATGATATTTTGTTTATTTATTTTGACACGAATTTACCAAGATATGTATTTTGTATATATATTTTTATACGTATTTACATAATTTCATGTATATTTTGTATATATATTTCTATAGAAATCTACGTTATTTTATGTGTATTCGTATTTATATTTTGAAACAAATTTACTTTGTTTTATATGTATTTTTGAATATCTCTTTCAATACATATTTACCTTACTGTATATGCATTTTGTATATTTATTTCAATACAAATTTAAATATTTTATGTGTATTTTGTGTATTTTGTTACACATTAAATAATGTAAATATGCATAAAAAAAATATATACAAAAACAAATAGAATATGTAAAGTCGTATCAAAATAAATACACAGAATATTAATAAAACAATGTAAATTTGTTTGAAAATAAAGATGCAAAATACCCATTAAATAACGTATTTTTTATAAAAATATATATACCAAAATACACATGAAAAAATGAATTTGTATTAAAATAAATATACAAAATACACATACAATAAGGTAAATCTGTATTGAAATAGATATGCAAAATACATATAAAACAGTGTAAATTTGTTTCAAAATATATATACGAATACACATAAAATAACGTAGATTTGTATAAAAAAATATATACAAAATACACATAAAATTAAGTAAATACGTATAAGAAAATGTATACAAAATACACATAAAATAATGTAAATTCGTATCAAAATAAATAAAAAAAATAACAATAAAAGAACGTGTATTTGTATAAATATAAATATACAAAATACACATAAAATAACGTAAATTTGTATAAAACTATATACAAAAATACACAGAAGTAATTAAATTCGTATGAAAATAGATATACAAAATACAGATAAAATAAGCTAAATTTGAATTGAAATGTATATACAAAATACATAAAATAATGTAAATTTGTATCAAAATATTTATAAAAATACATATAATAACGTAAATTTGCTTAAAAATATATAAAGAAAATACACATTAAGTAATGTAAATACGTATAAAAAATATGTACAAAATACACAAATAATCATATAATTCGTATCAAAATAAATAGACAAAATTCCAATAAAATAATGTAAATTTCTATGAGAAAACATATACAAAATATACCTAAATAACGCAAATATCAATAAAAATATATATAATATAATATATTTTTATACATATTTAAAATATTTAATGTATACTTTGTATATATATTTTATCCAAATTTACGTTATTTGATATGTATTTGTTTATATATTTTCATACAAATTTACATTATTTTATGTGAGTTTTGTATTTCAATACAAATTTGCCTAACTTTATGTGTATTTTGCATATATATTTTCAAACAAATTTAAATTATTTTGTGTATTTTTGTATATATTTTTATACAAATTTTAGTTATTTTTTTTGTTTTTTGTATATTTATTTTCCTACATATACATTCTTTTATTGGAATTTTGTGTATTTAATTTTTTACGAATTTACATTATTTTAGGTGTATTTTGTATATATATTTTTCTACGTATTTAAATTATTTTATGTGTATTTTATATATACATTTTCATAAAAAATTACGTTATTTTATTGTATGTATTCGTATATATTTTGAAACAAATTTTATACAATTTCATGTTATTTTATGTGTATTTGTATATATATTTTCATAGAAATTTATATTATTTTATGTGTATTCTTTCATATATTTTATTAAAAATTTACCTTATTTTATGTTTATTTTGTATATTTATTTCATTCAATTTTAAATTATTTAATGTGTATATTTGTATTTGTATTTAAGTTATTTTATGTGTGTTTTCTCCATATATTTTCATCCAAAATTACATTATTTTATTGTTATTTTCTTAATTTAACTCGACACGAATTTAGATTATTTCATAGGTATTTTGTATACATATTTTTATACTCATTTACATTATCTAATGTGTGTTTTGTATATATTTTTTATGCAAACTAATTTTATGTGCATTTTTGTACATATATTTTTTGCATATTTTTTCAATACAAATTTACCTTATTGTACGTGCATTTTGTATATTAATTTTAATACAAATTTAATTATTCTATGTGTATTTTTGTATATGTATTTTTATAAAAATAAGCATTATATTATGGGTATTTTGCATCTTTATTTTCATACAAACTTACATTATTTTATTGATATTCTGTGTATTTATTTTGATACGATTTTACATTATTCTATGTATATTTTGTATATATATTTCATACAAATGTACGTTATTTTATGTGAATTTGTTTTCATTTCATACAAATTTACATTATTTTATGTGTATTTTGTACATGTATTTAAATACGAATTTAACTAATTATATGTGTATTATGTATATCTATTTTCATACAAATTGAAATTAGTTTTGTGTATTTTATTATATATTTTTATTGAAATATTCGTAATTTTATGTATATTTTGTATATTTATTTTCCGACAAATATACGTTCTTTTATCGGAATTTTGTTTATTGATTTTGATACGAATTTTCATTATTTTAGGTGTATTTGATATATATATATATATATATATATATATATATATATATATATATATATATATATATATATATATATATATATATATATATATATATATATATATATATATATATATATATATTTATACTTATTTCCATAATTTTATATGTATTTTTAATATATATTTTCATAGAAAATTACTCTATTTTATGTGTATTCGTAATATATTTTGATACAAATTTACATTATTTATGTGTATTTCGCATATCTATTTCAAAACAAATTTTCTTTATTGTATGTGCCTTTTGTATATTTATTTTGATACAAATTTAATTATTTTATGTGTATTTTTGTATATATATTTTTAAACAAATATGCGTTATTATATGGGTATTTTGCATCTTTATTTTCATACAAATTTACATTATTTTATTGATAGTCTGTTTATTTATTTTGATACGATTTTACGTTATTCTGTGTATTTTGTATACATATTTTTAGACTTATTTACATTATTTAATGTATATTTTGTACATATATTTTATGGAAATTTACATTATCTTATGTGTATTTGTTTATATAGTTTCATACAAATTTACATTATTTTATGTGTATTTTGTATATGTATTTCAATAAAAATTTGCCTAATTTCATGTGTATTTTGCATATCTATTTTCAAAAAAAAATTAATTATTTTTGTGTATTTTTGTGTATATTTTTATACAAAATTTTGTTATTTTATTTGTATTTTGTATATATATTTTCCTACAAATATACATTCTTTTAGAGGAAATTTTGTTTATTTATTTTGATACGAATTTACATTATTTTATGTGTATTTTGTATATATATTTTTCTATGTATTTACATTATTTAATGTGTATTTTGTATATATATTTTCATAAAAATTTACGTTATTTTATTGTATGTATTCGTATATATTTTGATACAAATTTACTTTATTTTATGTGTTTTTTGCATATCTATTTCAATAAAAATCTACCTTATTGTATGTGTATTTTGTATATTTATTTTAATACAAATTAAATAATTTATGAGTATTTTTGTATATATATTTTTTTTAAATATCAGTTATTTTATGGGTATATTGCATCTTTAATTTTAAAAGTTTTTACATTACGTACATATCTTTTATACGTATTTACATTATTTAAAGTGTATTTTGTTTATGTATTTTTATACAAATTTACATTATTTTGTGTATTTTCTATATTTATTTCAATTCAAATTTAGCTTTTTTGACTTTTGTATATCTATTTTCATACAAATTTTTGTTTTGTTTATTTTTGTATATAGTTTTATACAATTTTACGTTATTTTATGTGTATTTTGTATATTTATATTTATACAAGTACACATTCTTTTATTGGCATTTAGTTTATTTATTTTGATACGAATTTACATTATTTTATGTGTATTTTGTATACTTTTTCTTATACGTATTTACTTCATTTTATGTGTATTTTGTATATATATTTTTATAGAAATCTACGTTATTTTATGTGTATTCGTATATATATTTTGAAAGAAATTTACATTGTTTTATATGTATTTTGCATATCTATTTCAATACAAATTTACCTTATTGTATGTGCATTTTGTATATCTATTGTAATACAAATTTAAATATTTTATGTGTATTTTGGTATATATATTTTCATAAAAAATGCGTTGTTTT
Organism: Eriocheir sinensis; assembly: GCF_024679095.1. NCBI lineage: Eukaryota > Metazoa > Arthropoda > Malacostraca > Decapoda > Varunidae > Eriocheir > Eriocheir sinensis. Next base: position 4,928,888 of record NC_066517.1, on the reverse strand, counting down.
ATTGGTATTTTGCATCTTTATTTTCATGCAAATTTACATTATTTTATTAATATTCTGTGTATTTATTTTGATACTATTTTACATTATTCTATTTGTCTTTTGTATATATTTTTTTATACATATTTACATTATTTAATGTGTATTTTATATATATATTTCATACAAATTTACGTTTTTTTAAGTGTACTTGTTTATATATTTTCATTCAAATTTACATTATTTTATGTGTATTTTGTATAAGTATTTCAATACAAATTTACCTAATTTTATGTGTATTTTGTATATTAATTTTCATACAAATTTAAATTATTTTTTGTGTATTTTTGTATAGAGTTTTATACAAATTTACAATATTTAATGTGTATTTTGTATATCTATTTTCATACAAATACACATTCTTTTTTTGATATTTTGTTTATTTATTTTGACATGAATTTACATTATTTAATGTGTATTGTGTAATATATTTTTATACGTATTTACGTCATTTCATCTATTTTTTATATATATATTTCTATAGAAATCTACGTTATTTTATGTGTATATATATATATATATATATATATATATATATATATATATATATATATATATATATATATATATATATATATATATATATATATATATATATATATATATATATATTTATATATATATATATATATATATATATATATATATATATATATATATATATATATATATATATATATTCCTACAAATATACATTCTTTTATTGGAATTTTGTTTATTTATTTTGATACGAATTTACATTATTTTATGTGTATTTTGTATATGTATTTTTCTACGTATTTACATTATTTTATGTGTATTTTGTATATATATTTTCATAAAAATTTACGTTATTTTATTGTGTGTATTTGTATCTATTTTGATACAAATTTACATTATTTTATGTGTATTTTGCATTTCTATTTCAATACAAATTTACTTTATAGTATGTGTATTTTGTATATTTATTTTAATACAAATTTAATTATTTTATGTGTATTTTTGTATAAATTTTTTAAATATGAGCTATTTTATGTGTATTTTGTTTATCTATTTTCATACAAATATAATTACGTTTGTGTATTTTTGCATATACTTTTATATCAATTTACGTTATTTTATGTGTATTTTGTATATTTATATTTATACAAATACACATTCTTTTATTAGTATTTTGTTTATTTATTTCGATACGAGTTTACATTATTTTATGTGTATTTTGTACACATTTTTTATACGTATTTACTTCATTATATGTGTATTTTGTATATATATCTTCATAGAAATCTGCGTTATTTTATGTGTTTTCGTATATATATTTTGAAACAAATTTACATTGTTTTATATGTATTTTGAATATCTATTTCAATACATATTTACCTTATTGTGGGTGCATTTCGTATATTTATTTTAATACAAATTCAAATATTTTATGTGTGTTTTGGTATATATATTTTTATAAAAAATGTGTTATTTTATGGGTATTTTGCATCTTTATTTTCATGGAAATTTATATTATTTTATTAATATTCTGTGTATTTATTTTGATACGATTTTACATTATTCTATTTGTGTTTTGTATATTTTTTTTTATACATATTTACATTATTTAATGTGTATTTTGTATATATATTTCATACAATTTTACGTTATTTTAGGTGTATTTGTTTATATATTTTCATTCAAACTTACATTATTTTATGTGTATTTTGTATATGTATTTCAATACAAATTTGCATTATTTTATATGAGTTTTGCATATCTATTTTCAAACAAATTTAAATAATTTTTGTGTGTTTTTGTATATATTTTTATACAAATTTTAGTTATTTTATTTGTATTTTCTATATATATTTTCCTACATATATACATTCTTTTATTGGAATTTTATCTATTTATTCTGATACGAATTTACTTTATTTTATGTGTATTTTGTATATATATTTTCCTACGTATTTACATTATTTTATGTGTATTTTGTATATATATTTTCATAAAAATTTACTTTATTTTATTGTGTGTATTCGTATATAATTTGATACAAATTTTATACAAATTCATGTTTTTTTATGTGTATTTGTATACATATTTTCATACAAATCTACATTATTTTATGTGCATTTTTACATATATTTCATTACAAATTTACCTTATTTTATGTTTATTTTGAATATTTATTTCCTTCAATTTTAAATTATTTTATGTATATATATGTATTTGTATTTAGGTTATTTTATGTGTATTTTCTATATATATTTTCATCAAAAATTACATCATTTTATTGGTATTTTGTTAGTTTAATTCGATACGAATTTTGATTATTTTATAGGTATTTTGTATACATATTTTTATACGCATTTACATTATTTAATGTGTGTTTTGTATATTTATTTTTATGCAAATTTACTTTATTTTATGTGTATTTGTATAAATATAAATATACAAAATGCACATAAAATAAGGTAAATTTATATAAAACAATATACAAAGATACACAAAAGTAATTAAATTTGTATGAAAATAGATATACAAAATACACACAAAATAAGCTTAATTTGAATTGAAATATATGTACAAAATACATAAAATAAAGTAAATTTGTATCAAAATATTTTTACAAATACACATATAATTACGTAAATTTTATATAAAAATATATAAACAAAATACACATTAAATAGTGTAATTACGTATAAAAACTATATACAAAATACACATATAATCATGTAATTCGTATCAAAATAAATAAACAAAATACCAATAAAATAATGTAAATTTTTATGAGAAAACATATACAAAATACACATAAAATAAATAAATTTCTATAAAAATATATGTACAAAAATGCACATAAAATAAATTTGCATTAAAAAATATATACAAAACACACATTACATAATGTAAATGAGTATAAACATATGTATACAAAATACCAATAAAATAATGTAATTTTGGATGAAAATATATATAGAAAATACATGTAAAATTACGTAAATACAAATACAAATATACACATAAAATAATTTAAAATTTAATGAAATAAATATACAAAATAATCATAAAATAAGATAAATTTGTAATGAAAAATATGTAAAAATACACGTAAAATAATATAAATTTGTATGAAAATATATATACAAATACACATAAAATAACATGAATTTGTATAAAATTTGTATCAAAATAAATAGGAATACACACAATAAAATTATGTAAATTTTTATTAAAATATATATACAAAATACACATAAAATAATGTAAATACGTAGAAAAATATATATACAAAATACACATAAAATAATGTAAACTCGACGCAAAATAAATAAACAAAATTATCATAAAAGATTGTATATTTGTAGGAAAATATATATAGGAAATACAAATAAAATAACTAAAATTTGTATAAAAATAAATACAAAAATACACAAAAATAATTTAAATTTGTTTGAAAATAGATATGCAAAATACACATGAAATTAGGCAAATTTTTATTGAAATACATATACAAAATACACCTAAAATAATGTAAATTTGTATGAAACTATATAAACAAATACACATAAGATAACGTAAATTTCCATAAAATATATGTACAAAAAATACATTAAATAATGTAAATATGTCTAAAAATATGTATACAAAATACACAGAATAACGTAAAATCATATCAAAATAAATAAACAGACTATCAATAAAATAATTTAAATTTTTATGAAAATAAAGATGCAAAATACCCATATAATAACGCATATTTGTTTAAAAATATATATACAAAAATACACATAAAATAATTAAATTTGTATCAAAATAAATATACAAAAGGCACATACAATAAAGAAAATTTGTATTGAAATAGATATGCGAAATACACATAAATAACGTAAATTTGTATCAAAATATATATACGAATACACATAAAATAGAGTAAATTTCTATGAAAATATATATTAAAAATACATATAAAATTATGTAAATAAGTATAAATATATATATATATATATATATATATATATATATATATATATATATATATATATATATATATATATATATATATATATATATATATATATATATATATATATATATCAAATACACCTAAAATAATGAAAATTCGTGTCAAAATCAATAAACAAAATTCCGATAAAAGAACGTACAAATTTACATTATTTTATGTGTATTTTGAACATGTATTTAAATACAAATTTAACTAATTATATGTGTATTTTGTATATCTATTTTCATACAAATAGAAATTTATTTTTTTGTTTTTTTGTATATATTTTTATTCAAATTTTCGTAATTTTATGTGTATTTTGTATATTTATTTTCCTACAAATATACGTTCTTTTATCGGAATTTTGTTTATTTATTTTGATATGAGTTTTCATTTTTTTAGGTGTATTTGATATATATATTTTTATACTCATTTACATAATTTTATATGTATTTTGAATATCTATTTTCATAGAAATTTACTCTATATGTATATACAAAAAAAAACACAAAAATAATTTAAATTTGTATGAAAATAAATATACAAAATACACATAAAATTAGGTAAATTTGTATTTAAATACATATAGAAAATACACTTAAAATAATGTAAATTTGAATGAAATTATATAAACAAATACACTTAAAATAACGTTAATTTGTATAAAATATATAAAAAAATACACATTAAATAATGAAAATATGTATAAAAAAATATATACAAAACACAAATAGTATAATATAAAATCGTATCAAAATATATACACAGAATATTAACAAAATAATATACATTTGTATGAAAACTAAGATGCAAAATACCTATAAAATAACGCATTTTTTATAAAATTATATATACCAAAATACACATAAAATATTTGATTTTGTATTAAAATAAATATACAAAATTCACTTACAATAAGGTAAATTTGTATTGAAATAGATATGCAAAATACATATAAAACAATGTAAATTTGTTTCAAAATATATATACGAATACAAATAAAATAACGAAGATTTCTATAAATATAGATATACAAGATACAAATAAAATTAAGTAAATACGAATAAAAAATGTATACAAAATACACATAAAATAATGTAAATTCGTATAAATATAAATAAACAAAATACCAGTAAGAGAATGTGTATTTGTATGAATATAAATATACAAAATGCACATAAAACAACGTAAATTTGTATAAAACTATATACAAAAAAACACAGAAGTAATTAAATTTGTATGAAAATAGATATACAAAATACACACAAAATAAGCTAAATTTGAATTGAAATATATATACAAAATACATAAAATAAAGTAAATTCGTTTCAAAATATTTTTAACAAATACACATATAATAACGTAAATTTGAAAACAAATATATAAACAAAATACACATTAAGTAATGTTAGTACGTATAAAAAAAATATTTACAAAACACACAAATAATCAAGTCATTCGTATAAAAAAATAAACAAAAAACTAATTAAATAATGTAAATTTGTATGGGAAAACATATACAAAATACACATAAAATAACGTTTTAGGTTTCTATAAAAATATATGTACAAAAATGCACATAAAACTAGTTTGCATAAAAAAATATATACAAAACACACATTAGATAATGTAAATGAGTATAAAAATATGTATACAAAATACCTATGAAATAATCTAAATTCGTGTCGAGTTAAATTAAGAAAATAACAATAAAATAATGTAATTTTGGATGAAAATATATAGAGAAAACACACATAAAATAACCTAAATACATATACAAATATACACATTATAATTTAAAATTGAATGAAATAAATATACAAAATAAACATAAAATAAGGTAGATTTGTAATAAAATATATGTAAGAATACACATGAAATAATATAAATTTATATGAAAATATATATACAAATAAACATAAAATAACATAAATTTGTATAAAATTTGTTTCAAAATATACACGAATACACACAATAAAATAACGTAATTTTTTTTGAAAATGTATATATAAAATACACATAAAATAATTTAAATACGTAGAAAATATATATACAAAATACACATAAAATAATGTAAATTCGTAAAAAATTAAATACACAAAATTCCAATAAAAGAATGTATATTTGTAGGAAAATATATATACAAAAAACAAATAAAATAACTAAAATTTGTATAAAAATATATACAAAAATACACAAAAATAATTTAAATTTGTTTGAAAATAGATATGCAAAATACACATAAAGTTAGGCAAATTTGTATTGAAATACATATACAAAACTCATATAAAATAATGTAAATTTGTATATAAATATATAAACAAATACATATAAAATAACTTAAATTTGGATAAAATATATATACAAAATATACATTAAATATTTTAAATATGTATAAAAATATATTATATTATATATATTTTTATTGATATTTGCGTTAATTATGTGTATTTTGTATATGTTTTCTCATAGAAATTTACATTATTTTATTGGTATTTTGTCTATTTATTTTGATACGAATTACATGATTATTTGTGTATTTTGTACATTTTTTTTATACGTATTTACATTATTTAATGTGTATTTTGTTTATATATTTATATACAAATTTACGTTATTTTATGTGTATTTGTATATATTTTTGATACAAATTTACATTATTTTATGTATTTTGTATATATATTCAATTCAAATTTAGCTTATTTTATGTGTATTTTGTATATTATTTATTTTAATACAAATTTAATTATTCTATGTTTTTTGTATATATTTTTATAAAAATGCTTTATTTTATGGGTATTTTGCATCTTTATTTTCATACAAATTTACATTATTTTATTAATATTTTCTGTATTTATTTTGATACGATTTTACATTATTTTACTTTTGTTTTGTATATATTTTTTTTATACATATTTACATTATTTAATGTGTTTTTTGTATAAATATTTGATACAAATTTACATTATTTTAATTCTAGATGTTTATATATTTTCATTCAAATTTACATTATTTTATGTGTATTATGTATATGTATTTAAATACAAATTTAACTAATTTTATTTGTATTTTTTATATATATATTTTCATAAAATTGATATTATTTTGTGTTTTTTGTATATAGTTTTATACAAATTTAGATTATTTTATGTGTATTTTGTATATTTATTTTCCTACATATACACGATTCTTTTCATGAATTTTGTTTATTTATTTTGATACAAATTTACATTATTTAATGTATTTTGTATATATATTTTCATACTTATTTACATCATTTTATATGTATTGTGTATATATATTTCATAGAAATTTACGTTATTTTATATGTATTCGTATATATATTTTGAAACAAATTTACATTATTTATGTGTATTTTGCATATTTTTCAATACAAATTTACTTTATTGTATGTGCATTTTGTATATTTATTTTAATACAAATTAAATTATTTTATGTGTATTTTGTATATACATTTTTATAAAAATATGCTTTATAATATGGACATTTTGCATCTTTATTTTCATACAAATTTACATTATTTTATTGATATTCTGTTTATTTATTTTGATACGATTTAACATTATTCAATGTGTATTTTGTATATATATATATATATATATATATATATATTTTCATATATATATATATATATATATATATATATATATATATATATATATTTAAATACAAATTTAACTAGTTATATGTGTATTTTGTATATCTATTTTGTATGTATATTTTCATAGAAATTTTACTCTATTTTATGAGTATTTGTATATATATTTTTAAACAAATTTACATTATTGATGTGTATTTTGCATATCTATTTCAATACAAATTTGCTTTATTGTACGTGCATTTTGTATATTTATTTTAATACAAATTTAATTATTTTATATGTTTTTTTGTATATATATTTTTATGCAAATATGCGTTATTATATGGATATTTTGCATCTTTATTTTCATACAAATTTACATTATTTTATTGGTATTCTCTTTATTTATTTTGATTCGATTTAACATTATTCTATATGTATTTTGTATATATTTTTTTTATACATATTTACATTATTTAATGTTCATTTTGTATATATATTTTATCAAAATCTACATTATTTTATGTGTATTAATTTATATATTTTCATACAAATTTACATTATTTTATGTGTTATTTGTATATATATTTTTCTACGTATTTAAATTATTTTATGTGTATTTTGTATATACATTTTCATAAAAAATTAAGTTATTTGTATTGAATAGATATGTATAAGTATACATCAATTTAAATTTGAATATAAATATATATATTCAAATTCATGTTATTTTATCGGTATTTTGTTCATTATTTTCATTCAAATTTAGATTATTTCACGTGTATTTTCTATACATATATTTATTCATATTTACATTATTTAATGTGTATTTTGTATATATATTTTTATACAATTTTAATTTATTTTATGTTTATTTTGTATTTCTATTTAGGTTATTTTATGTGTATTTTGTTTATTTATTTTCATACAAATTTAAATTATTTTATGTGCATTTTCTTACATATATTTTATAGAATTGCGTCAAAAAAAATATAAATAAAAGAATGTGTATTTGTATGAAAATATATATAAAATACACATAAGATAACCTAAATTTGTATAAAACTATATACAAAAATACATAAAAATAATTTATATTTGTATGAAAATAGATATAGAAAATACACATAAAATTAGGTAAATTTGTATTTAAATACATCTACAAAATACACATAAAATAATGTAAATTTGAATGAAAATACATAAACAAATACATTTAAAATAACGTAAATTTGTATAAAAAAATATATACAAAACACAAATAGAATAATGTAAAATCGTATCAAATTAAATACACAGAATATTAATAAAATAATGTAAATTTGTATGAAAATATAGAAGCAAAATACCAATAAAATAAAAAAATATATACCAAAATACACATAAAAAATTAAATTTGTAATAAAATAAATATACAAAATACACAAATTTAATTATTTTATGAGTATTTTGCATCTTTATTTTCATACAAATTTACATTATTTTATTGATATTCTGTGTATTTATTTTAATTCGATTTTACATTATTCTATGTGTATTTTGTATATATATTTTATACAAATATACGTTATTTTATGTGTATTTGTTTTCATTTCATACAAATTTTCATTATTTTATGTGTATTTTGTACATGTATTTAAATGTTTATTTTGTATATTAATTTTCATACAAATTTACATTATTTTATTAATATTTTGTGTATTTATTTTGATACGATTTTACATTATTCTATTTGTGTTTTGTATCTATTTTTTTATACATATTTACATTATTTAATGTTTATTTGTATATATATTTGATACAAATTTACGTTATTTTAAGTGTATATGTTTATATATTTTCATTCAAATTTACATTATTTTATGTGTATTTTGTATATGCATTTCAAAACAAAATTACCTAATTTTATGTGTTTTTTGTATATTTATTTTCATACAAGTTTAAATCATTTTTGTGTATTTTTGTATATAGTTTTATACAAATTTAGATTATTTAATTTGTATTTTGTACATCTATTTTCACCCAAATACACATTCTTTTCATGATATTTTGTTTATTTATTTTGACACGAATTTACATTATTTAATGTGTATTTTGTATATATATTTTTATACGTATTTACATCATTTCATGTGTATTTTGTATATATATTTCTATAGAAATCTACGTTATTTTATGTGTATTCGTATATATATTTTGAAACAAAATTACATTGTTTTATGTGTATTTTGCTTATTTTTTCAATACAAATTTACCTTATTGTATGTGCATTTTGTATATTAATTTTAATACAAATTTGATTATTCTATGTTTATTTTCGTATATGTATTTTTTTTTAAATATTCTTTATTTTATGGGTATTTTGCATTTTTTTTTCTTCATAAATTTACATTATTTTATTGATATTCTGTGTATTTATTTTGATATGATTTTACATTATTCTATGTGTATTTTGTATATATATTTTATATAAAATATACGTTATTTTATGTGTATTTGTTTTCATTTCATACAAATTTACATTATTTTATGTGCTTTGTGTACATGTATTGAAATACAAATTTAACTAGTTATATGTGTATTTTGTATATCTATTTTTTATGTATATTTTCATAGAAATTTACTCTATTTTATGAGTATTCGTATATATATTTTCATACAAATTTACATTATTGATATGTATTTTGCATATCTATTTCAATACAAATTTACTTTATTGTACGTGCATTTTGTATATTTATTTTAATACAAATTTAATTATTTTATATGTATTTTTGTATATATATTTTTATGCAAATATGCGTTATTATATGGATATTTTGCATTTTTATTTTCATACAAATTTACATTATTTTATTGATACTCTGTTTATTTATTTTGATACGTTATTTTATTGTGTGTATTCGTATATATTTTGATAGAAATTTTATACAAATTCTTGTTATTTAATGTGTATTTGTATATATGTATTTTGATAGAAATTTATATTATTTTATGTGTATTTTTACATATATTTCATTACAAATTTACCTTATTTTATGTTTATTTTGTATATTTATCTCATTCAATTTTAAATTATTTTATGTGTATTGTTGTATTTGTATTTAGGTTATTTTATGTGTATTTTCTATATATATTTTCATCCAAAATTACATTATTTTATTGGTATTTTCTTAATTTAATTCGATACGAATTTAGATTATTTCATAGGTATTTTGTATACATATTTTTATACTCATATTTTTTTTATACTCATATTTTTATGCAAATTTATTTGATGTGCATTTTTGTACATATATTTTCATAGAAATTTGCGTTGTTTTATGTGTTTTTTGTATATGTTTTTTCATACAAATTTATATTATTTCATTGGTATTTTGTTTATTTATTTTGATACGAATTACATGATTATATGTGTATTTTGTACATATTTTTTATACGTATTTACATTATTTAATGTGTATTTTGTTTATATATTTTTATACAAAATTACGTTATTATATGTGTATTTGTATAAATATTTTGATACAAATTTACTTTATTTTATGTATTTTGTATATATATATATATATATATATATATATATATATATATATATATATATATATATATATATATATATATATATATATATATATATATATATATATATATATATATATATATATATATATATATATATATATATATATATATATATATATATATATATATATATATATATATATATATATATATATATATATATATATATTTTCATACAAATTTAATTACTTTTGTGTATTTTTGTATATAGTTTTATATAAATTTACGTTATTTTATGTGTATTTTGTAAATTTATATTAATACAAATACACATTTTTTTATTAGAATATTGTTTATTTATTTTGATACGAATTTACATTAAATTATGTGTATTTTGTATACATTTTTTATACGTATTTACCTCATTTTATGTGTATTTTGTATATATATTTTTATAGAAATCTACGTTATTTTATATGTATTCGTATATATATTTTGAAACAAATTTACATTGTTTTATATGTATTTTGCATATCTATTTCAATACAGATTTACCTTATTGTATGTGTATTTTGTATATTTATTTTAATACAAATTAATTTTTTTGTGTATTTTTGTAAATATATTTTTATAAAAAAAATGCGTTATTTTATGGGTATTTTGCATCTTTATTTTCATACAAATTTACATTATTTTATTAACATTCTGTGTATTTTTTTTATACGATTTTACATTATTCTATTTGTGTTTTGTATATATATTTTTTATACATATTTACATTATTTAATGAGTATTTTGTATATATATTTTCTACAAATTTACGTTAATTTAAGTGTATTTGTTTATATATTTTCATTCAAATCTACATTATTTTATGTGTATTTTGTATATGTATTTCAATACAAATTTACCTAATTTTATGTGTATTTTGTATATTTATTTTCATACAAATTTAATTTATTTTTGTGTATTTTTATATATAGTTTTATACAAATTTACGTTATTTTATGTGTATTTTATATATGTATTTTCATACAAATACACATTCTCTTATTGATATTTTCCTTATTTATTTTGTCACGAATTTACATTATTTAATGTGTATTTTGTATATAAATATTTTTATACGTATTTACATCATTTCATGTGTATTTTGTATATATATTTCTTTAGAAATCTACGTTATTTTAAGTGTATTCGTATATATATTTTGAAACAATCTTCATTATTTTATGTGTATTTTGTATATATATTTCATAACAAATTTGCCTTATTTTATGTTTATTTTTATATCTATTTTCATTCAAATTCAAATTATTTTATATGTATATATTTATTTGTATATACGTTCTTTTATGTGTATTTTCTATATATTTTTTCATTCAAAATTACATTATTTTATCGGTATTTTGTTCATTTTTTTCGATACGAATTTAGATTATTTATGTGTATTTTCTATACATATACATATAGAGTAAATTTCTATGAAAATACATATTCAAAATACATATAAAATTATGTAAATAAGTATAAAAATATATATATCAAATACACCTAAAAAAATGAAAATTCGTATCAAAATAAATAAAAAAAATTGCGATAAAAGAACGTATATTTGTAGGAATACACATAAAATATTTAAATTTGTATTGAAATAAATATACAAAATGCACATACAATAATGTAAACTTGTATTGAAAGAGATATGCAAAAATACATATAAAACAATGTAAATTTGTTCAAAATATATATACAAAATACACATAAAATTAAGTAAATACGTATAAAAAAATGTATACAAAATACACATAAAATAATGTAAACTCGAATCAAAATAAATAAACAAAATACCAATAAAAGAATGTGTTTGTATAAATATAAATATACAAAATACACATACAAAATATACATAAAATAAGGTAAATTTGTAATGATATATATGTACAAAATACACATAAAATAATGTAAATTTATATGAAAATATATATAAATACACATAAAATACCATGAATTTGTATAAAAATATATATTCAAAATAAATATTAAATAATGTAAATGCGTATAAAAAAATATATATAAAAAGTACATATAACATAATGTAAATTCGTATCAATATAAATCAACAAAACACCAATAAAATAATATATATTTGAATGAAAATAGATTTACAAAATACACATAACATAACTAAAATTTGTATTAAAATATATACAAAAATACATAGAAATAATTTGAGTTTGTATGAAAATAGATATACAAAATACGCATAAAACTAGTTAAATTTCTTTTGAAATATATATACAAAATACCCATAAAATGTTGTAAATTTGTGTCAAAATATATAAACAAATACACATAAAATAACGTAAATTTGTATGAAAATAATATACAAAATACACATAGAATAATGTCAAATCGTATCGATATGAATGAGCAGATTATCAATAAAATAATGTAAATTTGTATGAAAATAAAGATGCAAAATACCCATGAAATAAAGCATATTTTTATATAAATACGTATACAAAAATACATATAGAATAATTAAATTTGTATTAAAGTTAATATACAAAATGCATATACAAAAAAGTAAATTTGTATTGAAAAAATATGCAAAATACACATAAAAGTGTAAATTTGTTTCAAAATCTATATAAGAATACACATAAAATAACGTAGATTTCTATAGAAATATATATACAAAATACACATAAAATGATGTAAATACGTATAAAAATTTATATACAAAATACACATTAAATAATGTAAATTCGCGTTAAAATAAATAAACAAAATATCAATAAAAGAATGTGTATTTGTGTGAAAATAGATATACGAAATACACATAAAATAACCTAAAATTGTATAAAACATTTTAAACATGTATAAAAATATATTATATTATATATATTTTTATTGAAATTTGCGATATTTATGTGTATTTTGTATATCTTTTCTCATACAAATTTACATTATTTTATTGGTATTTTGTTTATTTATTTTGATACGAGTTTACATTATTTAATATGTACTTTGTATATATATTTTTATACGCATTTACATTATTTAATATTTATTTTGAATATATATCTTTATACAAATTCATGGTATTTTATGTGCATTTGTATATATATTTTCATATAAATTTACATTATTTTATGTGTATTTTGTACATATATTTCATTACAAATTTACCTTATTTTATGTTTATTTTGTATATCTATTTCATTTAATATTAAATTATTTTATATGTATATTTGTATTTGTATTTAGGTTATTTTATGTGTATTTTCTATATATTTTTTATCCAAAAAATTACATTATTTTATTGGTATTTTGTTAATTTAATTCGATAAGAATTTAGATTATTTCATAGGTATTTTGTATACATATTTTTATACGCATTTACATTATTTAATCTGTGTTTTGTATATATATTTTTATGCAAATTAATTTTTTGTGCATTTTTGTACATATATTTTCATAGAAATTTGCCTTATTTTATGTGTTTTTTGCATATGTTTTTTCATACAAATTTATATTATTTCATTGGTATTTTGTTTATTTATTTTGATACGAATTACATGATTATATGTGTATTTTGTGCATATTTTTTATACGTATTTACATTATTTAATGTGTATTTTGTTTATATATTTTTATACAAATTTACGTTATTATATGTGTATTTGTATAAATATTTTGATACAAATTTACTTTATTTTATGTATTTTGTATATATATATTTCAATTCAAATTTAGCTTATTTTGTGTGTATTTTGTATATCTATTTTCATACAAATTTAATTACTTTTGTGTATTTTTTATATAGTTTTATATAAATTTACGTTATTTTATGTGTATTTTGTATATTTATATTAATACAAATACACATTTTTTTATTGGTATATTGTTTATTTTTTTATACGAATTTACATTAGATTATGTGTATTTTGTATACATTTTTTATACGTATTTACCTCATTTTATGTGTATTTTGTATATATATTTTTATAGAAATCTACGTTATTTTATGTGTATTCGTATATATATTTTGAAACAAATTTACATTGTTTTATATGTATTTTGCATATTTATTTCAATACAGATTTACCTTATTGTATGTGTATTTTGTATATTTATTTTAATACAAATAAATTTTTTTATGTGTATTTTTGTAAATATATTTAAAAAAAAAGCGTTATTTTATTGGTATTTTGCATCTTTATTTTCATACAAATTTACATTATTATATTGACATTCTGTGTATTTTTTTTATACGATTTTACATTATTCTATTTGTGTTTTGTATATATATTTTTTATACATATTTACATTATTTAATAAGTATTTTGTATATATATTTTATACAAATTTACGTTAATTTAAGTGTATTTGTTTATATATTTTCATTCAAATTTACATTATTTTATGTGTATTTTGTATATGTATTTCAATACAAATTTACCTAATTTTATGTGTATTTTGTATATTTATTTTCATACAAATTTAATTTATTTTTGTGTATTTTTATATATAGTTTTATACAAATTTACGTTATTTTATGTGTATTTTATATATGTATTTTCATAGAAATACACATTCTCTTATTGATATTTTCCTTATTTATTTTGTCACAAATTTACATTATTTAATGTGTATTTTGTATATATATTTTTATACGTATTTACATCATTTCATGTGTATTTTGTATATATATTTCTATAGAAATCCACGTTATTTTAAGTGTATTCGTATATATATTTTGAAACAAATCTTCATTATTTTATGTGTATTTTGTATATATATTTCATTAAAAATTTGCCTTATTTTATGTTTATTTTTATATCTATTTTCATTCAAATTCAAATTATTTTATGTGTATATATTTATTTGTATATACGTTCTTTTTTTTTGTATTTTCTATATATATTTTCATTCAAAATTACATTATCTTATCGGTATTTTGTTCATTTTTTTCGATACGAATTTAGATTATTTCATGTGTATTTTCTATACATATACATATAGAGTAAAGTTCTATGAAAATATATATTCAAAATACATATAAAATTATGTAAATAAGTATAAAAATATATATACACCTAAAAAAATGAAAATTCGTATCAAAATAAATAAAAAAAATTCCGATAAAAGAACGTATATTTGTAGGAATACATATAAAATATTTAAATTTGTATTGTAATAAATATACAAAATGCACATACAATAATGTAAACTTGTATTGAAAGAGATATGCAATAATACATATAAAAGAATGTAAATTTGTTCAAAATATATATACGAATACACATAAAATAACGTGGATTTCTATAAAAATATATATACAAAATACACATAAAATTAAGTAAATACGTATAAAAAAATGTATACAAAATAAACATAAAATAATGTAAATTCGAATCAAAATAAATAAACAAAATACCAATAAAATAATGTGTATTTGTATAATATAAATATACAAAATACACATACAAAATGTACATAAGATAAGGTAAATTTGTAATGATATATATGTATAAAATGAACATAAAATAATGTAAATTTATATGAAAATATATACAAATACACATAAAATTCCATGAATTTGTATAAAATTATATATTCAAAATAAATTTTAAATAATGTAAATGCGTATAAAAAATATATATACAGAGTACATATAAAATAATGTAAATTCGTATCAATATAAATCAACAAAACACCAATAAAATAATATATATTTGAATGAAAATAGATTTACAAAATACACATAACATAACTAAAATTTGTATTAAAATATATACAAAAATACATAGAAATAATTTGAGTTTGTATGAAAATAGATATACAAAATACGCATAAAACTAGTTAAATTTCTTTTGAAATATATATACAAAATACCCATAAAATATTGTAAATTTGTGTCAAAATATAAAAACAAATACACATAAAATAACGTAAATTTGTATGAAAATAATATACAAAATACACATAGAATAATGTCAAATCGTATCGATATGAATGAGCAGATTATCAATAAAATAATGTAAATTTGTATGAAAATAAAGATGCAAAATACCCATGAAATAAAGCATATTTTTATATAAATACATATACAAAAATACACATAGAATAATTAAATTTGTATTAAAATTAATATACAAAATGCATATACAATAAAGTAAATTTGTATTGAAAAAATATGCAAAATACACATAAAAGTGTAAATTTGTTTCAAAATCTATATAAGAATACACATAAAATAACGTAGATTTCTATAGAAATATATATACAAAATACACATGAAATGATGTAAATACGTATAAAAATTTATATACAAAATACACATTAAATAATGTAAATTCGCGTCAAAATAAATAAACAAAATATCAATAAAAGAATGTGTATTTGTATGAAAATAGATATACAAAATACACATAAAATAACCTAAAATTGTATAAAACATTTTAAACATGTATAAAAATATATTATATTATATATATTTTTATTGAAATTTGCGATATTTATGTGTATTTTGTATATGTTTTCTCATACAAATTTACATTATTTTATTGGTATTTTGTTTATTTATTTTGATACGAATTTACATTATTTTATATGTACTTTGTATATATATTTTTATACGCATTTACATTATTTGATATTTATTTTGAATATATATTTTTATACAAATTCATGGTATTTTATGTGCATTTGTATATATATTTTCATATAAATTTACATTATTTTATGTGTATTTTGTACATATATTTCATTACAAATTTACCTTATTTTATGTTTATTTTGTATATTTATTTCATTTAATATTAAATTATTTTATGTGTATATTTGTATTTGTATTTAGATTATTTTAAGTGTATTTTCTATATATATTTTTATCAAAAAAAAATTACATTATTTTATTGGTATTTTGTTAATTTAATTCGATAACAATTTAGATTATTTCATAGGTATTTTGTATACATATTTTTATACGCATTTACATTATTTAATGTGTGTTTTGTATATATATTTTTATGCAAATTTACTTTATTTTATGTGCTTTTTTGTACCATGTGCATGTAAATATGTAAAAAAAAATACATACAAAATACACATAAAATAATGTAAAATCGTATCAAAATAAATACACAGAATATCAATAAAATAAAGTAAATTTGTATAAAAAATAAAGAAGCAAAATACCCATAAAAAAGCATATTTTATAAAAAATATGTATAAAAAACACACATCAAATAATTAACTTTGTATTAAAATAAATATACAAAATGCACGTACAATATGGTAAATTTGTATTGAAATAGATATGCAAAACACACATAAAACAATGTAAATTTATTTCAAAATATATATACAAATACACATAAAAAAACGTAAATTTTTATAAAATAATAAAAATTTGAATAAAAATATATATAAAAAAACTTTAAAAAACGTAAATATGTATAAAATATATATACAAAATACATATTAAATAATGCAAATATGTATGAAAAAAATATATACAAAACACAAGTAGAATAGTGTAAAATCGTATCAAAATAAATACACAGAATATTAGTAAAATAATGTAAATTTCTACGAAAATATAGATGCAAAATACCCATAAAATAACGCATTTTTTTTATAATATATATATATATATATATATATATATATATATATATATATATATATATATATATATATATATATATATATATATATATATATATATATATATATATATATAGATATAGATATATATATATATATATATATATATATATATATATATATATATATATATATATATATATATATATATATATATATATATATATATATATATATATATATATATATATATATATATAATTGTATTAAAATAAATATACAAAATGCACATTCATTAAGGTAAATTTGTATTGAAATAGATATGAAAAATACATATAAAACAATGTAAATTTGTTTCAAAATATATATACTAATTCACAAAATAACGTAGATTTCTATAAAAATTTCTATACAAAATACACATAAAATGAAGTAAATAAGTATAAAAAAATGTATACAAAATACATATATAAATTTGAATTTGTATCAAATTTGTTTCAAAATATATACGAATACACACAATAAAATAACGTAAATTTTTATGAAAATGTATATACAAAATACACATAAAATAATTTAAATACATAGAAAAATATATATACAAAATAGACATAAAATAATGTAAATTCGTATCAAAATAAATATACAAAAGTCCAATAAAAGAATGTATATTTGTAGGAAAATATATATACAAAATACAAATAAAATAAGTAGAATTTGTATAAAAATATATACAAAAATACACAAAAATAATTTAAATTTGTTTGAAAATATATATGCAAAATACACATAAAATTAGGCAAACTTGTATTGAAATACATATAAAAAATTCACATAAAATAATGTAAATTTGTATGAAAATATATAAACAAATACACATAAAATAACGTTAATTTGGATAAAATATATATGCAAAATAAACATTAAATAATGTAAATATGTATAAAAAATATATATATATATATATATATATATATATATATATATATATATATATATATATATATATATATATATATATATATATATATATATATATATATATATATATATATATATATATATATATATATATATATATATAAAAAATACACATAGAATAATGTTAAATCGTATCAAAATAAATAAACAGAATATCAATAAAATAATGTAAATTTGTATGAAAATAAAGATGCAAAATACCCATATTATAACGCATATTTGCATAAAAATATATATACGAAAATAAACATAAAATAATTTAATTTGTTTTAAAATAAATATACAAAATGCACATACAATAAAGTAAATTTGTATTGAAATAGATATGCAAAATACACATAAATAATGTAAATTTGTATCAAAATATATATACGAATACACATAAAATAGAGTAAATTTCTATGAAAATATACATACACAATACATATAAAATGATGTAAATAAGTATAAAAATATATATATATCATATACACAAAATAATGTAAATTTGTATGAAAATATATAAACAAATACACATAAAATAACGTTAATTTGGATAAAATATATATACAAAATAAACATTAAATAATGTAAATATGTATGAATAATGTAAATATGTATAAATAATGTAAATTCGTATCAAAATAAATAAACAAAATTCCGATAAAAAACGTATATTTGTAGGAAAATAAATATACAAAATACACATAATATAACGAAAATTTGTATAAAAATATATACAAAAAAAAACACAAAAATAATATCAATTTGTATGAAAATTGATATACAAAATACGCATATAATTAGTTAAATTTGTATGAAAATATATAAACAAATACACATAAAATAACGTTAATTTGGATAAAATATATATACAAAATAAACATTAAATAATGTAAATATGTATAAATAATGTAAATATGTATAAATAATGTAAATTCGTATCAAAATAAATAAACAAAATTCCGATAAAAAACGTATATTTGTAGGAAAATAAATATACAAAATACACATAAAATAACGAAAATTTGTATAAAAATATATACAAAAAAAACACAAAAATAATATCAATTTGTATGAAAATTGATATACAAAATACGCATATAATTAGTTAAATTTGTATTTAAATACATGTACATAATACACATAAAATAATGTAAATTTGTATGAAATGAAAACAAATACACATAAAATAAGGTACATTTGTATAAAATATATATACAAAATACACATAGAATAACGGAAAATCGTATCAAAATAAGTACACAGAATATCAATAAAATAATTTAAATTTGTATGATAATAAAGATGCAAAATACCGATAAAATAAAGCATATTTTTTTAAAAAATACATATACAAAAATACACATAGAATAATTAAATTTGTAATAAAATTAATATACAAAATGCACATACTATAAGGTAAATTTGTATTGAAAAAAAATGCAAAATACACATAAAACAGTGTAAATTTGTTTCAAAATATATAAACGAATACACATAAAAAAACGTAGATTTCTATAGGAATATATATACAAAATACACATGAAATGATGTAAATACGTATAAAAATATATATACAAAATACACATTATATAATGAAAACTCGCGTCAAAATAAATAAACAAAATATCAATAAAAGAATGTGTATTTGTATGAAAATAAATATACAAAATACACATAAGATAACCTAAATTTGTATAAAACTATATACAAAAATACATAAAAATAATTTAAATTTGTATGAAAATAAATATACAAAATACACATAAAATTAGGTAAATTTGTATTTAAATACATATACAAAATACACATAAAATAATGTAAATTTGAATGAAAATACATAAACAAATACACTTAAGATAATGTAAATTTGTATAAAAAAATATATACAAAACACAAATAGAATAATATAAAATCGTATTAAAATAAATACACAGAATATTAATAAAATAATGTAAATTTGTATGAAAATAAAAGGCAAAATACCTATAAAATAACGCATTTTTTTTATTTATAAAAATATATATATCAAAATACACATAAAAAAAAATTGTACTAAAATAAATATATAAAAAACACACACAATAAAGTAAATTTGTATTGAAATAGATATGCAAAATACATATAAAACAATGTAAATTTGTTTCAAAATATATATACGAATACACATAAAATAACGTAGATTTCTATAAAAATATATATACAAAATACACATAAAATTAAGTAAATACGTATAAAAAAATGTATACAAAATACACATAAAATAATGTAAATTCGTATCAAAATAAATATACAAAATACCAATAAAAGAATGTGTATTTGTATAAATATAAATATACATAATACACATAAAAAGTGTGATATAAATTTACGTTATTTTATGCGTATTTTTTTATATTTATATTTATACAAATATACATTCTTTTATTGGTATTATGTTTATTTATTTTGATACGAATTTACATTATTTTATGTGTATTTTGTATACATTTTATTTATACGTATTTACTTCATTTTATGTGTATTTTGTATATATTTTCATAGAAATCTACGTTATTTTATGTGTATTCGTATATATATTTTGAAACAAATTTACATTGTTTTATATGTATTTTGCATATCTATTTCAATACAAATTTAAATTAGTGTAAGTGTATTTTGTATAATTATTTTAATATAAATTTATTTTTTTATGTGTATTTTGGTATATATATTTTTATAAGAAAATGTGTTATTTTATGGGTATTTTTCTTCTTTATTTTCATACAAATTAACATTATTTTATTAATATTCTGAGTATTTATTTTGATACGATTTTACAATATTCTATTTGTGTTTTCTATATATTTTTTTATACATATTTACATTATTTAGTTTGTATTTTCTATATATATTTTATACAAATTTACGTTATTTTAAGTGTATATGTTTATGTATTTTCATTCAAATTTACATTATTTTATGTGTATTTTGTATACGTATTTCAACAGAAATTTACCTAATTTTATGTGTATTTTGTATATTTATTTTCATACAAGTTTAAAATATTTTTGTGTATTTTTGTATATATTTTTATACAAATTTAGGTTATTTTATGTGTATTTTGTATATCTATTTTCATACAAATACACATTCTTTTATCGATATTTTGTTTACTTATTTTGACGCGAATTTACATTATTTATTGTGTATTTTGTATATATATTTTCATACGTATTTACATCATTTTATGTGTATTTTGTATATATATTTCTATAGAAATCTACGTTATTTTATGTGTGTTTGTATATATATTTTGAAACAAATTTACACTGTTTTATGTGTATTTTGCATATTTTTTCAATACAAATTTTCCTTATTGAATGTGCATTTTGTATATTAATTTTAATACAAATTTAATTATTCTATGTGTATTTTTGTATATGTAATTTAATAAAAATATGCTTTATTTTATGGGTATTTTACATCTTTATTTTCTTACAAATTTACATTATTTTATTGATACTCTTTTTATTTGTTTTGATACGATTTTACATTATTCCATGTGTATTTTGAATATATATATTTTATACATATGTACGTTATTTTATGTGTAATTGTTTTCATTTCATACAAATTTACCTTATTTTATGTGTATTTTGTACATGTATTTAAATACAAATTTAACTAATAATATGTGTCTTTTGTATATCTATTTTCATAGAAATTGAAAAAAAAATTTTGTGTATATATTTTTATACAAATTTTTGCTATTTTATGTGTATTTTGTATATTTATTTTCCCAAAAAATATACGTTCTTTTATCGGAATTTTGTTTATTTATTTTGATACGAGTTTACATTATTTTAGGGGTATTTGGTATATATATTTTTATACTTATTTGCATCATTATATATGTATTTTGTATGCATATTTTCATAGAAATTTACTCTATTTTATGTGTATTCGTATATATCTTTTGATAAAAAAAATTATTATTTATGTGTATTTTGCATATCTATTTTAATATAAATTTACGTTATTGTATGTGCATTTTCTATATTTATTTTAAAACAAATTTAATTATTTCATGTGTATTTTTGGATATTTATTTTTATTACATTTACATTATTTTATTGATATTCTGTTTATTTATTTTTATACGAGTTAATATTATTCTATGTGTATTTCGTATATATATATTTTTTTAAACATATTTACATTATTTAATGTTTATTTTGTATATATATTTTATCCAAATTTACGTTATTTTATGTGTATTTCTTTATATATTTTCATACAAATTTACATTATTTTATGTGTATTTTGTATATGTATTTCAATACAAATTTGCCTAATTTTATGTGTATTTTGCATATCTATTTTCAAACTAATTTAACTTATTTTTCTGTATTTTGTATATATTATTATACAAATTTTAGTTATTTTATTTGTATTTTGTATATATATTTTCCTAAAAATATACACTCTTTTATTGGAATTTTGTCTATTTATTTTGATACGAATTTACATTATTTTATGTGTGTTTTGTATATATACTTTTCTACGTATTTAAATTATTTTATGTGTATTTAGTATATACATTTTCATAAAAATTTACGTTATTTTCTTGTGTGTATTCGTATATATTTTGATACAAATTCTATACAAATTCATGTTATTTTATGTGTATTTATATAAATATTTTCATACAAATTTAGATGTGTATTTTGTATATATTTTTTTATACGTATTTACTTAATTTTATGTGTATTTTGTATATATATTTTTTATAGAAATCTACGTTATTTTGTGTATTCGTATATATATTTTTAAACAAATTTACATAGTTTTATATGTATTTTGCATATTTATTTCAACACAAATTTACCTTAATGAATGTGCATTTTGTATATTTATTTTAATACAAATTTAAATATTTTATGTGTATTTTCCATCTTTATTTTCATACAATTTTACATTATTTTATTAATATTCTGTGTATTTATTTTGATACAATTTTACCCTATTCTATTTGTGTTTTGTATATATGTTTTTAAATCAAATTTGCATTATTTAATGTGTATTTTGTATATATATTTTATACAAATTTACGTTATTTAAAGTGCATTTGTTTATATATTTTCATTCAAATTTACATTATTTGATGTGTATTTTGTATATGTATTTCAATACAAATTTACCAAATTTTATGTGTATTTTGTATATTTATTTTCATACAAATTTAAATTATTTTTGTGTATTTTTGTATGTATTTTTTATATATATTTTTATAGAAAATTACATTTTTTATGTGTATTCGTATATATATTTTGAAATAAATTTACCTTGTTTTATGTGTGTTTTGCATATCTATTTCAATACAAATTTACCATATTGTTTGTTCATTTTGTATATTAATTTTAATACAAATTTTATTATTTTGTGTGTATTTTTGTATATGTATATTTATAAAAAAATATGCTTTATTTTATGGGTATATTGCATCTTTATTTTCATACAAATTTACATTATTTTATTGACATTCTGTGTATTTATTTTGATACAATTTTACATTATTCCGTGTGTATTTTGTATATATATTTTTAAAAAAATGTAAGCTAAATTTGAATTGAAATATATATACAAAATTCATAAAATAATGTAAATTTGTATCAAAATATTTATACAAATACACATATAATAACGTTTTTTTTTTTAAATATATGAACAAAATACACATTAAATAATGTAAATACGTATAAAAAAAATATGTACAAAATACATATATAATCATGCAATTCGTATCAAAATAAATAAACAAAATACCAATAAAATAATGTAAATTTGTGTGAGAAAACATATACAAAATACACATAAAATAACGCAAATATCTATAAAAATATATGTACAAAAATGCACATGAAATAAAGTAAATTTGCATAAAAATATATATACAAAACACACAATAGATAATGTAAATGAGTAAAAAAATATGTATACAAAGTACCTATGAAATAATCTAAATTCGTATCGAATTAAATTAAGAAAATACCAATAAAATAATGTAATTTTGGATGAAAATATATATAGAAAATATATATAAAATAACCTAAATACAAATACAAATATACACATAAAATAATTTAAAATTAAATTAAATAAATATAAAAAATAAACATAAAATAAGGTAAATTTGTAATGAAATATTTGTAAAAATACACATAAAATAATATAAATTTGTATGAAAATATATACAGAAATACACATAAAATAACATGAATTTGTATAAATTTTTATGAAAATATATACGAATACACACAATAAAATAACGCAATTTTTATGAAAATATATACAAAATACACATAAAATAATGTAAATACGTAGAAAAATATATATACAAAATACACATAAAATAATGTAAATACACTTAAAATAACGTAAATTTGTATGAAATATATATACAAAATACAAACTAAATAATGTATAAATATATAAAAAAAATATATAGAAAACACAAATAGAATATTGTAAAATCGTATCAAAATAAATACTCAGAATATTAATAAAATAATGTAAACTTGTATGAAAATAAAGAAGAAAAATACCCATAAAATAACACATTTTCTTATAAAAATATATATATCAAAATACACATAAAAAAATTAAATTTGTATTAAAATAATTATACAAAATACACATACACTAATTTAAATTTGCATTGAAATAGATATGCAAAATACATATAAAACTATGTAAATTTGTTTCAAAAAATGTATACGAATACACATAAAATAATGTAAATTCGTATCAAAATAAATAAACAAAATACCAATAAAAGAATGTGTATTTGTATAAATATAAATATAAAAAATACGCATAAAATAACGTAAATTTATATAATACTTTTTATGAGTATTATGTATATTTATATTTATACAAATACACATTCTTTTATTGGTATTTTGTTTATTTATTTTGATACGAATTTACATTATTTTATGTGTATTTTGTATTCATCTTTTTATACGTATTTACCTCATTTTATGTGTATTTTGTATATATATTTTCATCGAAATCTACGCTATTTTATGTGTATTCGTATTTATATTTTTAAACAAATTTACATTGTTTTATATGTATTTTGCATATCTATTTCAATAAAAATTTACCTTATTGTATGTGTTTTTTATATATTTATTTTAATACAATTTTTTTTTATGTGTATTTTGGTATATATATTTTTATAAATAAAAAAAAATGCGTTATTTTAAGGGTATTTTGCCTCTTTATTTTCATAGAAATTTACATTATTTTATTAAAATTCTGTGTATTTATTTTAATACGATTTTACATTATTCTATTTGTGTTTTGTATATATTTTTTTATACAGATTTACGTTATTTTAAGTGTATTTGTTCATGTATTTTCATTGAAATTTACATTATTTTATGTGTATTTTGTATATGTATTTAAATACAAATTTACCTAAATTTATGTGTATTTTGTATATTTATTTTCATACAAATTTAAATTATTTTTATGTATTTTTGTATATAGTTTTATACAAATTTAGGTTATCTGATGTGTATTTTGTATATTTATTTTCATACAAATACAAATTCTTTTATTGAGATTTTGTTTATTTATTTTGACGCGAGTTTTCATTATTTGATGTGTATTTTGTATATATTTTTTTATACGTATGTACATCATTTCATGTGTATTTTGTGTATATATTCCTATAGAAATCTACGTTATTTTATGTGTATTCGTTTATATATTTTGAAACAAATTTACATTGTTTTATGTGTATTTTGCATTTTTTTTTCAATACAAATTTACCTTATAGTATGTGCATTTTGTATTAATATTTTAATACAAATTTAATTATTCTATGTGTATTTTTGTATATGTATTTTTTTTTTAAATATGCTTTATTTTATCGGTATTTTGCATCTCTATTTTCATACAAATTTCAATTATTTTATTGATATTTTGTGTACTTATTTTGAAACGATTTTACATTACTCTAAGTGTATTTTGTATATATATTTTATACAAATGTACCTTATTTTATGTGTATTTGTTTTCATTTCATACAAATTTACATTATTTTATGTGTATTTTGTACATGTATTTAAATATAAATTTAACTAATTATATGTGTATTTTGTATATCAATTTTCATACAAATTGATATTATTTTCGTGTTTTTTTTGTATATATTTTTATACAAATTTTCGTTATTTTAAGTGTATTTTGTATATTTATTTTCCTACATATATACGTTTTTTATCGGAATTTTGTTTATTTATTTTGATACGAATTTACATTATTTAGGTGTATTTGATATATATATTTTTATACTTATTTACATCATTTTATATGTATTGTGTATGTATATTTTCATAGAAATTTACTCTCTTTTATGTGCATTTGTATATATATTTTGATACAAATTTACATTATTTATGTGTATTTTGCATATCTATTTCAATACAAATTTACTTTATTGTATGTGCATTTTGTATATTTATTTTAATACAAATTAAATTATTTTATGTGTTTTTTTGTATATATATTTTTATGCAAATATGCGTTACAATATGGGTATTTTGCATCTTTATTTTCATACAAATTTACATTATTTTATTGATATTCTGTTTATTTATTTTGATACGATTTAACATTATTCTATGTGTATTTTGTATATATATATTTTTTTTATACATATTTACATTATTTAATGTTTATTTTGTATATATATTTTATCCAAATTTACGTAATTTTATGTGTATTTGTTTATATATTTTCATACAAATTTACATTATTTTATGTGAATTTTTTTTATGTATTTCAATACAAATTTGCCTAATTTTATGTGTATTTTGCATATATATTTTCAAACAAATTTAAATTATTTTTTTGTATTTTTGTATATATTTTTAAAAAAATTCTACTTGTTTTATTTGTATATTGTATATATATTTTCCTACAAATATACATTCTTTTATTGGAATTTTGTTTATTTATTTTGATATGAATTTTCATTATTTTATGTGTATTTTGTATATATATTTTTCTATGTATTTAAATTATTTTATATGTATTTTGTATATACATTTTCATAAAAATTTACGTTATTTTATTGCGTGTATTCGTATATATTTTGAAACAAATTTTATACAAATTCATATTATTTTATGTGTATTTGTATATATATTTTCATACAAATTTATATGTGTATTTTGTATACATTTTTTTATACTTATTTACTTCATTTTATGTGTATTTTGTATATATATTTTTATAGAAATCTAAGTTAATTTGTGTATTCGTATATATATTTTGAAACAAATTTAAATTGTTTTATATGTATTTTGCATATGTATTTCAATACAAATTTACCTTAATGAATGTGCATTTTGTATATTTATTTTAATACAAATTTAAATATTTTATGTGTATTTTGGTATATATATATATATATATATATATATATATATATATATATATATATATATATATATATACATATATATATATATATATATATATATATATATATTTATATATATATATATATATATATATATATATATATATATATATATATATATATATATATATATATATATATATATATATATATATTATAAAAAATGCTTTATTTTATGGGTATTTTGCATCTATATTTTCATACAAATTTACATTATTTTACTAATATTCTGTTTATTTATTTTTATACGATTTTACACTATTCTACTTGTGTTTTTTTATATTTTTTTCATACATATTTCCATTATTTAATGTGTATTTTGTATATATATTTTATATAAATTTACGTTATTTAAAGTTTTTTTTTACATATTTTTATTCAAATTTTCATTATTTTATGTGTATTTTGTATATGAATTTCAATACAAATTTACCTAATTTTATGTGTATTTTGTATGCTTATTTTCATACAAATTTAAATTATTTTTGTGTATTTTTGTATGTATATTTTATATATATATTTTTATAGAAATTTACTTTTTTTTATGTGTATTCGTATATATATTTTGAAATAAATTTACATTGTTTTATGTGTGTTTTGCATATCTATTTCAATACAAATTTACCATATTGTACGTGCATTTTGTATATTTATTTTAATACAAATTTAATTATTTGATGTGTGTTTTTTATACATATTTTTTATAAAAATATGCTTTTTCATGGGTATTTTGCTTCTTTATTTTCATACAAATTTACTTTATTTTATTGATATTCTGTGTATTTATTTTGATACGATTTTACATTATTCTATGTGTATTTTGTATGTATTTTTTTTGCATATTTACATGCACATGGTACAAAAATGCACATAAAATAAAGTAAATTTGCATAAAAATATATATACAAAACACACATTAAATAATGTAAATGCGTATTAAAATATGTATACAAAATACCTATGAAATAACCTAAATTCTTATCGAATGAAATTAACAAAATACCAATAAAATAATGTAATTTTTTGGATGAAAATATATATAGAAAATACACTTAAAATAATCTAAATACAAATACAAATATACACATAAAATAATTTAATATTAAATGAAATAAATATACAAAATAAACATAAAATAAGGTAAATTTGTAATGAAATATATGTACAAAATACACATAAAATAATGTAAATTTATATGAAAATATATATACAAATGCACATAAAATACCATGAATTTGTATAAAGATATATATTCAAAATAAATATCAAATAATGTAAATGCGTATAAAAATATATATACAAAGTACATATAAAATAATGTAAATTCATATCAAAATAAATAATCAAAATACCAATAAAATAATGTAAATTTGTATGAGAAAACATATACAAAATACACATAAATATCGCAAATTTCAATCAAAATATATATAATATAATATATTTTTATACATGTTTAAAATGTTTTATTCAATTTTAGGTTATTTTATGTGTATTTTCTATATCTATTTTCATACAAATACACATTCTTTTATTGATATTTTGTTTACTTATTTTGACGCGAATTTACATTATTTAATGTGTATTTTGTATATAAATTTTTATACGTATTTACATCATTTCATGTGTATTTTGTATATATATTTCTATAGAAATCTACGTTATTTTATGTGTATTCTTATATAGATTTTGAAACAAATTTACACTTTTATGTGTATTTTGCATATTTTTTCAATACAAATTTACTTTATTGTGTATGGATTTTGTATATTAATTTTAATACAAATTTAATTATTCTATGTGTATTTTTGTATATGTAGTTATATAAAAAATTTATACGCATTTACATTATTTAAAATTTATTTTGAATACAAATATACAAATTCATGGAATTTTATGTGTATTTGTATATATTTTCATATAAATTTACCTTATTTTATGTGTATTTTGTACATATATATCATTACAAATTTACCTTATTTTATGTATATTTTGTATGTGTATTTTGTATATTTATATTTATACAAATACACATTCTTTTATTGGTATTTTGTTTATTTATTTTGATTCGAATTTACATTATTTTATGTGTATTTTGTATACATTTTTTTATACGTATTTACTTAATTTTATGTGTATTTTGTATATATATTTTTATAGAAATCCACGTTATCTTATGTGTATTCGTATATATATTTTCAACAAATTTACATTGTTTTATATGTATTTTTGCATATCTCTTTCAATACAAGTTTACATTATTGTATGTGCATTTTGTATATTTATTTCAATACAAATTTAAATATTTTATGTGTATTCCTACAAATATACGTTCTTTTATCGGAATTTTTTTTATTTATTTTGATACGAATTTTCATTTTTTTAGGTGTATTTGATATATATATTTTTATACTTATTTACATAATTTTATATGTATTTTGAATATATATTTTCATAGAAATTTACTCTATATGTATATGTATAGAAAATACACATGAAATAATCTAAATTCGTATCGAAAAAAATGAACAAAATACCGATAAAATAATGTAATTTTGAATGAAAATATATATAGAAAATACACATAAAAGAACGTATATACAAATAAATATATACACATAAAATAATTTGAATTTGAATGAAAATAGATATAAAAATAAACATAAAATAAGGCAAATTTGCAATTAAATATATATACAAAATACACAAAATAATGAAGATCTGTTTCAAAATATATATACGAATACACTTAAAATAACGTAGATTTCTATAGAAATATATATACAAAATACACATGAAATGATGTAAATACGTATAAAAATATATATGCGAAA
Source organism: Eriocheir sinensis (assembly GCF_024679095.1). Lineage (NCBI taxonomy): Eukaryota > Metazoa > Arthropoda > Malacostraca > Decapoda > Varunidae > Eriocheir > Eriocheir sinensis. The sequence continues at coordinate 4,896,852 of NC_066517.1, read as the reverse complement.
TACACATTAAATAATGTAAATTCGTGACAAAATAAATAAGGAAAATATTAATAAGAGAATGTGTATTTGTATGAAAATACATATATAAAATACACATAAAATAACGTAAATTTGTATGAAAATAAATATACAAAATACACATAAAATTAGGTAAATTTGTATTGAAATACATATACAAAATACACATAAAATAATGTAAATTTGAATGAAAATATATAAACAAATAAACTTAAATTAACGTAAATTTGTATAAAATATATATACAAAATAGTCATTAAATAATGTAAATATGTATAAAAAATATATATACAAAACACAAATAGAATAATGTAAAATCGTATCAAAAAAAATACACAGAATGTTAATAAAATAATGTAAATTTGTATGAAAATAAAGATGCAAAATACCCATAAAATAACGCATTTTCTTTATAAAAATATATTTACAAAAATACACATAAAAAATTAATTTGTATTAAAATAAATATACAAAATACACATTCGATAAGGTAAATCTGTATTGAAATAGATATGCAAAATACATATAAAACAATGTAAATTTGTTTCAAAATATATATACGAATACACATAAAATAACGTAGATTTCTATAAAAATATATGTACAAAATACACATAAAATGAGATAAATACGTATAAAAAATGTATACAAAATACACATAATTTAATGTAAATTCGTATCAAAATAAATAAACAATATACCAATAAAAAAATGTGTATTTGTATTAATATAAATATACAAAATACACATAAAATAACGTAAATTTATATAAAACTATATACAAAAATACACATAAGTAATTAAATTTGTATGAAAATAGATATACAAAATACACACAAAATAAGCTAAATTTGAGTTGAAATATATATATACAAAATACATAAAATAAAGTAAATTTGTATCAAAATATTTATACAAATACACATATAATAACGTAAATTTGTATAAAAATATATAAACAAAATACACATTAAATAATGTAAATACGTATAAAAAATATGTACAAAATACATATATAATCATGTAATTCGTATCAAAATAAATAAACAAAATACCAATGAAATAATATAAATTTGCATGAAAAAACATATAAAAAAACACATAAAATAACGCAAATTTCTATGAAAATATATGTACAAAAAGGCACATCAAATAAATTTGCATAAAAATATGAGTATAAAAAAAATATGAGTATAAAAATATGTATACAAAATACCTATGAAATAATCTAAATTCGTATCGAATTAAATTAAGAAAATACCAATAAAATAATGTAATTTTGGATGAAAATATATATAGAAAATACACATAAAATAACCTAAATACAAATACAAATATACACATAAAATAATTTTAAATTGAATGAGATAAATATACAAAATAAACATAAAATAAGGTAAATTTGTAATGAAATATATTTAAAAATACACATAAAATAATATAAATTTGTATCAAAATACATATATACAAATACACATTAAATAACAAGAATTTGTATAAAATTTGTATCAAAATATATACGAATACTCACAATAAAATAACGTATCAAAATAAATAAACAGAATATCAATAAAATAATGTAAATTTGTATGAAAATAAAAATGCAAAATATCCATATAATAACGCATATTTGCATAAAAATATATATACAAAAATACATATAAAATAATTAAATTTGTATTAAAATAAATATACAAAATGCACGTACAATAAAGTAAATTTGTATTGAAATAGATATGCAAAATATACATCAATAATGTAAATTTGTATGAAAATATATATACGAATACTCATAAAATAGAGTAAATTTCTATGAAAATATACATAAAAAATAGATATACAAAATACACATATAACTAGTTAAATTTGTATTTCAATACATGTACACAAAACACATAAAATAATGTAAATTTGTATGAAATGAAAACAAATACACATAAAATAACATATATTTTATATAAAATATATATACAAAATACACATAGAATAATGTAAAATCATATCAAAATAAATACACATAATATCAATAAAATAATGTAAATTTGTATGAAAAAAAAAGCAAAATACCCATAAAATAAAGCATATTTAAAAAAAAAATACATATACGAAAATAAACATAGAATAATCAAATTTGTATTAAAATTAATATACAAAATGCACATACAATAAGGTAAATATGTATTGAAAAAATATGCAAAATACACATAAAACAATGTAAATTTGTTTCAAAATATATATACGAATACACATAAAATAACGTAGATTTCTATAGAAATATATATACAAAATACACATGAAATGATGTAAATACGTATAAAATTATATATACAAAATACACATTAAATAATGTAAATTCGTGTCAAAATAAATAAACAAAATATCATGAAAAGAATGTGTATTTGTATGAAAATAGATATACAAAATACAAATTAAATAACCTAAATTTGTATAAAACTATATACAAAAATACACAAAAATAATTTAAACTTGTATGAAAATAAATATACAAAAAACACATAAAATTAGGTAATTTTGTTTTGAAATACATATACAAAATACACATAAAATAATGAAAATTTGAATGAAAATATATAAACATATACACTTAAAATAACGTAAATTTGTATCAAATATATATACAAATAAACATTAAATAATGTAAATATGTATAAAAAAATAGATACAAAACACAAATAGAATAATGTAAAATCGTATCAAAATAAATACACAAAATATTAATAAAATAATGTAAATTTGTATGAAAATTAAGATGCAAAATACCCATAAAATAACTCATTTTTTATAAAAATATATATACGAAAACACCTAAAATATCTGATTTTGTATTAAAATAAGTATACAAAATGCACATACAATAAGGAAATTTGTATTGAAATAGATACCCAAAATACATATAAAACAATGTAAATTTGTTTCAAAATATATAAAGGAATACACCTAAAATAACGTAGATTTCTATAAAAATATATATACAAAATACACATATAATTAAGTAAATACGTATAAAAAAAGTATACAAAATACATATAAAATAATGTAAACTCGTATCAAAATAAATAAACAAAATACTAATAAAAGAATGTGTGTTTGTATAAATATAAATATACAAAATACACATAAAATAACGTAAATTTATATAAAACTATATACAAAAATACATAAAAGTAATTAAATTTGTATTAAAATAGATATACAAAATACACATAAAATAAGCTAAATTTGAAATGAAATATATAAACAAAATATATAAAATAATGTAAATTTGTATCAAAATACTTATAAAAAAAAACATATAATAACGTAAATTTGTATAAAAATATATAAACAAAATACACATTAAATAATGTAAATACGTATAAAAAAATGTACAAAATACACAAACAATCATGTAATTCGTATCAAAATATATAGACAAAATACCAATAAAATAATGTAAATTTCTATGAGAAAACATATACAAAATACAAATAAATAACGCAAATTTCAATAAAAATATATATAATATAATATATTTTTATACATATTTAAAATATTTAAAAGTATATTTTGTATATATATATTTTATCCAAATTTACGTTATTTTATGTGTATTTGTTTATATATTTTCATACAAATTTACATTATTTTATGTGAGTTTTGTATATGTATTTCAAAACAAATATGCCTAACTTTATGTGTATTTTGCATATCTATTTTCAAACATATTTAAATTATTTTTGTGTATTTTTGTATATATTTTTATACAAATTTTAGATATTTTATTTGTTTTTTGTATATATATTATCCTACAAATATACATTCTTTTATTGGAATTTTGTGTATTTATTTTGTTACGAGTTTACATTATTTTATGTGTATTTTGTATATATATTTTTTCTACGTATTTAAATTATTTTATGTATATTTTATAAATACAATTTCATAAAAATTTACGTTATTTTATTGTGTGTATTCGTATATATTTTGAAACAAATTTTATACAAATTCATGTTATTTTATGTGTATTTGTATATATATTTTCATACAAATTTATATTATTTTATGTGTATTTTTACATATATTTTATTACAAATTTACCTTATTTTATGTTTATTTTGTATATTTATTTCATTCAATTTTAAATTATTTAATGTGTATATTTGTATTTGTATTTAGGTTATTTTATGTGTGTTTTCTATGTATATTTTCATCCAAAATTACATTATTTTATTGTTATTTTCTTAATTTAACTCGATACGAATTTAGATTATTTCATAAGTATTTTGTATATATATTTTTATACTCATTTACATTATCTAATGTGTGTTTTGTATATATTTTTTTATGCAAATTAATTTTATGTCCATTTTTGTACATATATTTTTATAGAAATTTGCGTTATTTTATGTGTATTTTGTATATGTTTTCTCATACAAATTTACATTATATAATTAGTTTTTTGTTTATTTATTTTGATACGAATGACATGATTATTTGTGTATTTTGTACATATTTTTTTATACATATTTACATTACTTAATGTGTGTTTTGTTTATATATTTTTATACAAATTTACGTTATTATATGTGTATTTGTTAAAAATATTTTGAAACAAATTTACTTTATTTTACGTATTTTGTATATATATTTCAATTCAAATTTAGCTTATTTTGTGTGTATTTTGTATATCTATTTTCATACAAATTTAATTACTTCTGTGTATTTTTGTATAGAGTTTTATACAAATTTACGTTTTTGATGTGCATTTTGTATATTTATATTTATACAAATACACATTCTTTTATTGGTATTCTGGTTATTTATATTTATACGAATTTACATTATTTTATGTGTAATTTGTATACATTTTCTCTTCGTATTTACTTAATTTATGTGTATTTTGTATATATATTTTTATAGAAATCTACGTTATTTTATTTGTATTCGTATATATATTTTTAATCAAATTTACATTGTTTTATATGTATTTTTGCATATCTCTTTCAATACAAATTTACCTTATTGTATGTGCATTTTGTATATTTATTTCAATACAAATTTAAATATTTTATGTGCATTTTGGTATATATATTTTTATAAGAAATGCGCTATTTTATGGGAGTTTTGCATCTTTATTTTCATACAAACTTACATTATTTTATTAATATTCGGTGTATTTATTTTGATACGATTTTACATTATTCTATTTTTTTTTGTATATACTTTTTTATACATATTTACATTATTTAATGTGTATCTTGCATATATATTTTATACAAAGTTATTATCTATTATCTATTTTCATACAAATACACATTCTTTTCATGATATTTTGTTTATTTATTTTGACACGAATTTACATTATTTGATATGTATTTTGTATATATATTTTTATACGTATTTACATAATTTCATATGTATTTTGTATATATATTTCTATAGAAATCTACTTCATTTTATGTGTATTCGTATATATATTTTGAAACAAATTTACATTGTTTTATATGTATTTTTGAATATCTCTTTCAATACAAATTTACCTTACTTTATATGCAATTTGTATATTTATTTCAAAACAAATTTAAATATTTTATGTGTATTTTGGTATATATATTTTTATAAAAAATGCGATAATTTTGGGGAACTTTGCATCTTTATTTTCATACAAATTTACATTATTTTATTGATTTTTTTGTATTTATTTTGATACGATTTTACATTATTCTATTTGTTATTTGTATATATTTTTTTATTCACATTTACATTATTTAATGTGCATCTTGCATATATATATTATACAAATTTACGTTATTTTAAGTGTATTTGTATATATATTTTCATTCAAATTTACATTATTTGATGTGTATTTTGTATATATATTTCAATACAAATTTACCTAATTTTATGTGTATTTATTATATTTCTTTTCAAACAAATTTAAATTATTCTTGTGTATTTTTGTATATAGTTTTATACAAATTTAGGTTATTTTATGTACGCATTTACATTATTTAGTGTGTGTTTTGTATATATATTTATATGCAAATTTACTTTATTTTATGTGCATTTTTGTATATATATATTTTTATAGACATTTGCTTTATTTGTATATGTTTTCTCATACAAGTTTACATTATTTTATTGCTATTTTGTTTATTTATTTTGATACGAATTAAATGATTATATGTGTATTTTGTACATGTTTTTTATACATGTTTACATTATTTAATGTGTATTTTGTTTATATATTTTTAAACAAATTAACGTTATTAAATGTGTATATGTGTAAATATTTTGATACACATTATTTCATGTATTTTGTAAATACATTTCAATTCAAATTTAGCTTATTTTATTTTTATTTTGTATATATATTTTCATACAAATTTAATTACTTCTGTGTATTTTTGTATATAGTTTTATACAAATTTACGATATTTTAAGTGTATTTTGTATATTTATATTTATACAAATACACATTCTTTTACTGGTATTTTGTTTATTTATTTTTATACGATTTTTGTGTATTTTGTATTCATTTTTTTATACGTATTTACTTCATTTTATGTGTATTTTGTATATATTTTTATAGAAATCTACGTTATTTTGTGTGTATTCGTATATATATTTTGAAACAAATTTACATTGTTTTATATGTATTTTTCATATCTATTTCAATACAAATTTATCTTATAGTATGTGCATTTTGTATATTTATTTTAATACAAATTCAAATATTTTATGTGTATTTTTGTATATATAATTTTATAAAAAATGCGTTATTTTATAGGTATTTTGCAACTTAGTTTTCATACAAATTTACATTATTTTATTAATATTCTGTGTATATATTTTGATACGATTTTATATTATACTATTTGTGTTTTGTATATATTTTTTATACATATTTGCATTATTTAATGTGTATTTTTTATATATATTTTATACAAATTTACGTTATTTTAAATGTATTTTATATAATTTCATTCAAATTTACATTATTTTAAGTGTATTTTGTATATGTATTTCAATACAAATTTACCTAATTTTATGTGTATTTTATATATTTATTTTCATACAAATTTAATTTTTTTTTGTTTTTTTTATATAGTTTTATACAAATTTAGGTTATTTTATGTGTATTTTCTATATCTATTTTCATACAAATACACATTCTTTTATTGATATTTTGTTTATTTATTTTGACGCGAGTTTACATTATTTAATGGCTTCGTACAATGAATAGACCATTTATTATTATTATTATTATTTTATTCCTATTTTGTTTATTTATTTTGATACGAATTACATGATTATATGTGTATTTTGTACATGTTTTTTATACATGTTTACATTATTTAATGTGTATTTTGTTTATATATTTTTAAAAAAATTAACTTTATTAAATTTTTATATTTTTAAATATTTTGATAAACATTATTTAATTTATTTTTTAAATAAATTTCAATTAAAATTTAGCTTATTTTATTTTTTTTTTGTATATATATTTTCATACTAATTTAATTAATTCTGTGTTTTTTTGTATATAGTTTTTTACAAATTTACGTTATCTTATGTATTTTGTATATTTATATTTATACAAATACACATTCTTTTATTGGTATTTTGTTTATTTATTTTGATACGAATTTTCATTATTTTATGTGTATTTTGTATACATTTGTTTATACACATAAAATAATGTAAATACGTAGAAATATATATACAAAATACACATAAAATAATGTAAATATGTAAGGAAAATATATACAAAATACACCTAGAATAATGTAGAATTGTATCAATATAAATGTACAGAATATCAATAAAGCAATGTTAAAATGAAAACAAAGATGTAAAATATATATATATATATTTATATATATATATATATATATATATATATATATATATATATATATATATATATATATATATATATATATATATATATATATATATATATATATATATATATATATATATATATATATATATATATATATATATATATATATAAACAAATATATAAGTAGAATAATGTAAATCGTATCAAAATATTTACACAGAATATTAATAAAATAATGTAAATTTGTATGAAAATTAAGATGCAAAATACCTATAAAATGACGCATTTTTTTATAAAGCTATAAATACCAAAATACACATAAAATATTTGAATTTGTATTAAAATAAATATACAAACACATAATAAGGTAAATTTGTATTGAAATAGATATGCAAAATACATATAAAATAATGTAAATTTGTTTCAAAATATATATACGAATACACATAAAATAACGTAGATTTCTATAAAAATACATATACATAATACACATAAAATTAAGTAAATACGTATAAAAATAAATAAACGAAATTCCATATAAAAGAATGTATATCTGTAGGAAAATATATACACAAAATACAAATGAAATAACTAAAATTTGTATAAAAAATATATACAAATATACACAAAAATATTTTAAATTTTTTTGAAAATACATATAGAAAATACACATAAAATTAGGCATATTTGTATTGAAATACATATACAAAACCCACATAAAATAATATAGATTTGTATGAAAATATATAAACAAAAACACATAAAATAACGTAAATTTGGAAAAAATATAGATACAAAATATACATTAAATAATTTAAATATGTATAAAAATATATATACAAAATACACATAGAATAAAGTAAAATCGTATCAAAATAAATAAACAGAATTTCAATTAAATAATGTAAATTTGTATGAGAATAAAGATTCAAAATACTCATATAATAACGGATATTTGTATAAAAATATATATACAAAAATACATATAAAATAATTATTTTTTTATTAAAATAAATATACAAAATGCATATACAATAAAGTAAATTTGTATTGAAATAGATATGCAAAATACACATCAATAAAGTAAATTTGTATCAAAATATATATAGGAATACTCATAAAATAGAGTAAATTTCTATGAAAATATACATACAAAATACACATAAAATGATGTAAATAAGTATAAAAATATATATATCAAATATACCTCAAATAATGTAAATTCGTATCAAAATAAATAAAGAAAATTCCGATAAAAGAACGTATATTTGTAGGAAAATAAATATACAAAATACACATTTAAATACATGTACAAAATACACATAAAATAATGAAAATTTGTATGAAATGAAAACAAATACACATAAAATAACGTATATTTGTATAAATTATATATACAAAATACACATAGAATAATGTAAAATCGAATTAAAATAAATACACAGAATATCAATAAAATAATGTAAATTTGTATGAAAATAAAGATGCAAAATACTCATAAAATAATTAAATTTGTGTATTTTGTATATTTATTTTATGACAAATTTAATTTTTTTATGTGTATTTTGGTATGTATATTTTTATAAAAAAAATGCGTTATTTTATTGGTATTTTGCTTCTATATTTTCATACAAAATTACATTATTTTATTAATGTTCTGTGTATTTATTTTGATACGATTTTACATTATTCTATTTGTGTTTTGTATATATTTTTTTATACAAATTTACGTTATTTTAAGTGTATTTGTTTATGTATTTTCATTCAAATTTACATTATTTTATGTGTATTTTGTAGATGTATTTAAATACAAATTTACCTAATTTTATGTGTATTTTGTATATTTATTTTCAGACAAATATACATTATTTTTATGTATTTTTGTATATTGTTTTATACAAATTTAGGTTATCTTATGTGTATTTTGTATTTCTATTTTCATACAAATACACATTCTTTTATTGATATTTTTTTATTTATTTTGACGCAAAGTTCTATAAAAATATATGTACAAAAATGCACATAAAATAATTTAAATTTGTATGAAAATAAATAAACAAAATACACATAAATAAGTCAAATTTGTTGTAAAATAAGTACAAAATACACTTAAAATAATGTTAATTTATATAAAAAAACAAATGCACATAAAATTAAGCAAAATTGTATAAAAAAATATATATTAAACACACATTAAATAATGTAAATGCGAATAAATATATGTATAGAAAATACACGTGAAATAATCTAAATTTGAATAGAAATAATGAACAAAATACCGATAAAATAATGTAATTTTGAATGAATATATATTTATATTCAAATTTAAATTATTGATGTGTATTTTGCATATCTATTTCAGTACAAATTTACTTTATTGTATGTGCATTTTTTTATATTTATTTTAATACAAATTTAATTATTTATATGTATTTTAGTATATATATTTTTACACAAATATGCGTTATTATATGGGTATTTTGCATCTTTATTTTCATACAAATTTACATTATTTTATTGATATTCTGTTTATTTATTTTGATACGATTTAACAAATTTATATTATTTTACGTGTATTTTTACATAAATTTCATTACAAATTTACCTTATTTTATGCTTATTTTGTATATTTATTTCATTCAATTTTAAGTTATTTGATGTGTATATTTGTATTTGTATTTAGGTTATTTTATTATTTAACTAATATTTTGTATATCTATTTTCATATAAATTGAAATTATTTTTGTGTATTTTTGTATATATTTTTATATAAATTCTCGTTACTTTATGTGTGTTTTGTACATTTATTTTCCTACACATATACGTTCTTTTATCGGAATTTTGTTTATTTATTTTGATACAAAATTCCAATAAAAGAATGTATATTTGTAGGAAAATATATATACAAAAACAAATAAAATTAGTAAAATTTGTATAAAAATATATACAAAAATACACAAAAATAATTTAAATTTGTTTGAAAATATATTTGCAAAATACACATAAAATTAGGCAAATTTGTATTGAAATACATATAAAAAATTCACAAAAAATAATGTAAATTTGTATGAAAATATATAAACAAATACACATAAAATAACGTAAATTTGGATAATATATATATACAAAATAAACATTAAATAATGTAAATATGTATAAAAAATATATATATACAAAATACACATAGAATAATGTTAAATCGTTTCAAAATAAATAAACAGAATATCAATAAAATAATGTAAATTTGTATTAAAATATTTTGATACAAATTTACATTATTTATGTGTATTTTGCATATCTATTTCAATACAAATTTACTTTATTGTATGTGCATTTTGTATATTTATTTTAATACAAATTAAATTATCTTATATGCATTATTGAATATATATTTTTATGCAAATATGCGTTATAATATGGGTATTTTGCATCTTTATTTTCATACAAATTTACATTATTTTATTGATATTCTGTTTATTTATTTTGAAACGATTTAACATTATTCTATGTGTATTTTGTATATATATATTTTTTTTATACATATTTACATTATTTAATGTTTATTTTGTATATATATATTATCCAAATTTACGTTATTTTATGTGTATATTTGTATTTGATACAAATTTACATTATTTTATCTATTTCAATACAAATTTGCCTGTAATTTTATGTGTATCAAATATATTTTCAAACAAATTGAAATTATTTCTGTGTATTTTGTATATATTTTATACAAATTTTACTTATTTATGTGTGTTTTTGTATATTTATTTTCCTACACATATACATTCTTTTATCGGAATTTTGTTTATTTAAATGATACAAAATTCCAATAAAAGAATGTATATTTGTAGGAAAATATATATACAAAAACAAATAAAATAAGTAAAATTTGTATAAAAATATATACAAAAATACACAAAAATAATTTAAATTTGTTTGAAAATATATTTGCAAAATACACATAAAATTAGGCAAATTTGTATTGAAATACATATAAAAAATTCACAAAAAATAATGTAAATTTGTATGAAAATATATAAACAAATACACATAAAATAACGTAAATTTGGATAATATATATATATATACAAAATAAACATAAAATAATGTAAATATGTATAAAAAAAATATATATACAAAATACACATAGAATAATGTTAAATCATTTCAAAATAAATAAACAGAATATCAATAAAATAATGTAAATTTGTATGAAAATAAAGATGCAAAATACCCATATTATAACGCATATTTGCATAAAAATATATATACAAAAATGCATATAAAATAATTTAATTTGTATTAAAATAAATATACAAAATGCAATTAAAAAAAAATAGAAAATAAACTACACGACGAGAGCAAAAAAGAAAAAAAAAACACAACCAGAGCTAAAAAAAAAAAAAAAACACGACCAGAGCAAAAACAAAAAACAAAACAAAAACAACAATACGATCAGAGCAAAAAACAAACAAAAAAACAACGACCAGACAAAAAAAAAATAAACGACCAGAGGAAAAATAAAAAAAATACAACACGACCAGTGCAAAAAAAAACAAAAAACGACCAGAGCAAAAAAACAAACAAAAAACAACAACGACCAGAGCAAAAAAAAATAATTAAATAAATAAACACGACCAGAGCAAAAAAACAAAAAAAACAAGACCAGAGCAAAAAAAAATAATAATAAACACAAGACGACCAGAGCAAAAAAAAAAAAAAAACGACCAGAGCAAAAAAAAAAACACGACCAGAGCAGACAAAAAAAAAACGACCAGAGCAAATAAAAAAACGACCCCAACAAATAAAAAAAAAAAATAAAACCCGACAAGAGCAAAAAAAATATAAAAAAAAGGAAAAAAAAAAAAAAGAGGAAAAAAAAAAAAAACACCAGAGCAAAATACAACAAATAAAGAACAACAACACGACCAGAGCGAAAAAATACAAATACAAATAAAACTACACGACCAGACCAAAAAAAACAAATAATAATAACACGACCAGAGGAAAAAAAAAAAAACAGCACGAGCAGAGCAAAAAAAAAAAAAAAAAAAACGGCCAAAGCAAAAAAACAAAACAAAAAAGAACAGAGCAAAAAATAAAAAAATAAAAAAAAAACGACCAGAGCAAAGAATCTCCCCAAAATATAAGACAAAAAAAAATTATAGGAACAAACTCGACCAGAGCAAAAAAAAATTCGAAGAAGAAGACGAAGAAGACGAAAAAGACGACGAAGAAGACAAAGAAGATGACGAAGAAGAAGACGAAGAAGAGAATGAAGACGACGAGGAAGAAGAAGACGACGAAGAAGAAGACGAAGAAGAAGACGAAGACGAAAAAGAAGGCGACGAAGAAGAAGACGACGAAGAAGAAGACGACGAAGAAGAAGACTAAGAAGAAGATGAAAAAGAAGACGAAAACGAAAAAGGAGACGAATACGACGACGAAAGAAGACGACGAAGAAGACGACGAAGAAGACGACAAAGAAGAAGAAAACCAAGAAGAAAACGACGGAGACGAAGAAAAAGACGAAGACGAAGAAGAAGAAGAGCTCGAAGAAGAAGACGAAGAAAAAGACGAAGACGAAGAAGAAGAAGAACTCGAAGAAGAAGACGAAAAAGAAGACGAAGATGAAAACGAAGATGAAGAAGACGACAAAAAGAAGAAGACATTGAAGACAAAGAAAAAGACGAGAATATACGAGAAGAAAAAGAAGACAAGGAATATGTAAAAGATGAAGAAGGTGGGATGCTGCCCTTGGCTTAACTGTCTGGGTAGGATGCTGACCTTGGCTTAGCTGTCTGGGTGGGATGCTGACCTTGGCTTAACTGTCTAGGTGGGATGCTGACCTTGGCTTAACTGTCTGGGTGGGATGCTGACCTTGGCTTAACTGTCTTGGGGGGATGCTGACCTTGGCTTAACTGTCTGGGTGGGATGCTGACCTTGGCTTAACTGTCTAGGTGGGATGCTGACCTTGGCTTAACTGTCTGGGTGGGATGCTGACCTTGGCTTAACTGTCTAGGTGGGATGCTGACCTTGGCTTAACTGTCTGGGTGGGATGCTGACCTTGGCTTAACTGTCTGGGTGTGATGCTGACCTTGGCTCCATTGTCTGGGTGGGATGCTGACCTTGGCTTAACTGTCTGGGTGGGATGCTGACCATAGCTTATCTGTCTTGGTAGGATGCTGACCTTGGCCCAACTGTCTGGGTGGGATGCTGACCTTGGCTTAACTGTCTGGGTGGGATGCTTACCTTGGCTTAACTGTCTGGGTGGGAGGCTGACCTTGGCTTAACTGTCTGGGTGGGAGGCTGACCTTGGCTTAACTGTCTGGGTGCGATGCTGACCTTGGCTTAACTGTCGGGTAGGGATGGTGACTTTGGCTTAAATGTCCGGGTGGGATGCTGACCTTGGCTTACTTATCTGGGTGGGATGCTGACCATGGTTTAATTGTCTGGGTGGGATGCTGACGTTTGCTTATATGGCCGGGTGCGATGCTGACCTTGGCTTAATTGTCGGGGTGGGATGCTGACCTTGGCTTAACTGTCGGGGTGGGATGCTGACCTTGTTGGCTTAATTGTCTGGGTGGGATGCTGACCTTGGCTTAACAGTCTGGGTAGGATGCTCACCTTGGCTTATCTGTCTGGGTGGGATGCTGACCTTGGCTTATCTGTCTGGGTGGGATGCTGACCTTGGCTTAACTGTCTGGGTGGGATGATGACCTTGGCTTAACTGTCTGGGTGGGATGCTGACCTTGGCTTAACTGTCTGGGTGGGATGCTGACCTTAACTTATCTGTCTGGGTGAAATGCTGACATTGGCTTAACTGTCTGGGTGGGATGCTGACCTTGGCTTATATGTCCAGGTGCGATGCTGACCTTGGCTTAACTGTCTGGGTGGGATGCTGACCTTGGCTTAATTGTCGGGGTGGGATGCTGACCTTGGCCTAACTGTCGGGGTGGGATGCTGACCTTGGCTTATATGTCCAGGTGCGATGCTGACCTTGGCTTAACTGTCTGGGTGGGATGCTGACCTTGGCTTAACTGTCTGGGTGGGATGCTGATCTTGGCTTATATGTCCAGGTGCGATGCTGACCTTGGCTTAATTATCTGGGTGGGATGCTGACCTTGGCTTAACTGTCTGGGTGGGATGCTGACCTTGGCTTAACTGTCTGGGTGGGATGCTGACCTTTGCTTAACTGTCTGGGTGCGATGCTGACCTTGGCTTAACTATCGGGTAGGGATGGTGACCTTGGCTTAAATGTTTGGGTGGTATGCTGACCTTGGCTTATTTATCTGGGTGGGATGCTGACCATGGTTTAATTGCCTGGGTGAGATGCTGACGTTTGCTTATATGGCCGGGTGCGATGCTGACCTTGGCTTAACTGTCGGGGTGGGATGCTGACCTTGGCTTAAATGTCGGGGTGGGATGCTGACCTTGGCTTAACTGTCTGGGTGGGATGCTGACCTTGGCTTAACTGTCGGGGTGGGATGCTGACCTTGGATTAAATGTCGGGGTGGGATGCTGACCTTGGCCTAACTGTCGGGGTTGAATACTGACCTTGGCCTAACTGCCTGGATGGGATGCTGACCTTTGCTTAACTATCGGGTAGGGATGCTGACTTTGTCTTAAATGTTCGGGTGGGATGCTGACCTTGGATTAACTGTCTGGGTGGGCAGGAGGAGGCTGCGGCTGGGGTTGTGTGAGAGGGAAAGGAGAAGGCGGCGGCGGGGGAGACGTGCTACGGACAGGAGGAGGCGGCGGCGCGTGAGACGTGCGAAAGACAGGAGGAGGCGGCGGCGGGGGAGACAAGCGAGGGACAGGAACAAGTTGTGGCGGGGGAGACTTGCGAGGAACAGGAACAAGTTGTGGAAGGGGAAACTTGCGAGGGACAGGAATAAGTTGTGGCGAGGGAGACGTGCGAGGGACAGGAGGAGGCACAAGCGGGGGAGACGTGCGAGGGACAGGAGGAGGCACCGGCGGGGGAGACGTGCGAGGGACAAGAGAAGGCGGCGTCGAGGAAGACGTGCGAGGGACCTGAGAATGCGGCGGCGGGGGAGACGTGCGAGGGACAGGAGAAGGTGGGCTAGTAATGCGTGCGAGGGACAGGAGAAGGTGGGCGGGTAATGCGTGCGAGGGACAGGAGGAGGCGGCGCTGGGGGAGACGTGCGAGTTAGAGGAGGAGGCATCGGCGGGGAAGGCGTGCGAGGGACAGGAGAAGGCGGCGGCAGGGGAGACGTGCGAGGGACAGGAGAAGGTGGGCGGGTAATGCGTGCGAGGGACAGGAGGAGGCGGGCGCTGGGGGAGACGTGTGAGGGACTGGAGAAGATTAGCGGGGAAGGCCATCTAGGGAAAAGAGAAGGTGGGCGGGGAAGGATTGAGAGGGACAGGAGGAGGCTGCGGCGGGGAAGACCTGCGAGGGACTGGAGAAGGTGGGCGGGGAAGGCGTGCGAGCGATAGGAGTAGGCGGTGGTGGGGAAGACCTGCGAGAAAAGGAAGAGGCGGTGGTGGAGGATCCTGCAAGGGAAAGGAGGAGGTGGTGGCGGGGTTGGCGTGCGAGGGAAAGTAGGAGCCGGTGGCGGGGGTGGCATGCGAGGGAAAGTAGAAGGCGGTGGCGGGGGTGGCGTGCGAGGGAAAGTAGATGCCGGTGGCGGGGGAGGCGTGCGAGGGAAAGTAGGAGGCGGTGGCGAGGGTGGCGTGCGAGGGAAAGTAGGAGGCGGTGGTGGGGGTGGCGTGCGAGGGAAAGTAGGAGGCGGTGGCGGGGGTGGCATGCGAGGGAAAGTAGGAGGCGGTGGCGGGGGTGGCGTGCGAGGGAAAGTAGGAGGCGGTGGCGGGGGTGGCGTGCGAGGGAAAGTAGGAGGCGGTGGCGGGGGTGGCGTGCGAGGAAAAGTAGGAGCCGGTGGCGGGGGTGGCGTGCGAGGGAAAGTAGGAGCCGGTGGTGGGGGTGGCGTGCGAGAGAAAGGAGGAGGCGGTGGCGGGGTGGCGTGCGAGGGAAAGTAGGAGCCGGTGGCGGGGTGGCGTGCGAGGGAAAGTAGGAGCCGGTGGCGGGGGTGCCGTGCGAGGGAAAGTAGGAGCCGGTGGCGGGGGTGGCGTGCGAGGGAAAGTAGGAGCCGGTGGCGGGGGTGGCATGCGAGGGAAAGTAGGAGCCGGTGGCGGGGGTGGCGTGCGAGGGAAAGTAGGAGCCGGTGGCGGGGGTGGCGTGCGAGGGTAAGTAGGAGCCGGTGGCGGGAGTGGCGTGCGAGAGGAAGGAGGAGCCAGTGGCGGGGTGGCATGCGAGGAAGTAGGAGCCGGTGGCGGGGTGGCGTGAGGGAAAGTAGGAGCCAGTGGCGGGGTGGCATGCGAGGAAGTAGGAGCCGGTGGCGGGGGTGGCGTGCGAGTGAAAGTAGGAGCCGGTGGCGGGGGTGGCATGCGAGGGAAAGTAGGAGCCGGTGGCGGGGGTGGCATGCGAGGGAAAGTAGGAGCCGGTGGCGGGGGTGGCATGCGAGGGAAAGTAGGAGCCGGTGGCGGGGGTGGCGTGCGAGGGAAAGTAGGAGCCGGTGGCGGGGGTGGCATGCGAGGGAAAGTAGGAGCCGGTGGCGGGGGTGGCGTGCGAGGGAAAGTAGGAGCCGGTGGCGGGGGTGGCATGCGAGGGAAGTAGGAGCCGGTGGCGGGGGTGGCATGCGAGGGAAAGTAGGAGCCGGTGGCGGGGGTGGCATGCGAGGGAAAGTAGGAGCCGGTGGCGGGGGTGGCATGCGAGGGAAAGTAGGAGCCGGTGGCGGGGGTGGCATGCGAGGGAAAGTAGGAGCCAGTGGCGGGGGTGGCGTGCGAGGGAAAGTAGGAGCCGGTGGTGAGGGTGGCGTGCGAGGGGAGTAGGAGCCATTGGCGGGTTGGCATGCGAGGGGAAGTAGGAGCCGGTGGCGGGGGTGGCATGCGAGGGAAAGTAGGAGCCGGTGGCGGGGGTGGCATGCGAGGGAAAGTAGGAGCCGGTGGCGGGGGTGGCATGCGAGGGGAAGTAGGAGCCGGTGGCGGGGTGGCATGCGAGGGTGGAGCGAGTGGAAGTGGCGGGGTGGCATGAGGGGAAGTAGGAGCCAGTGGCGGGGGGGGCAGGCGAGGGGAGCTAGGAGCCGGTGGCGGGGGTGGCATGCGAGGGGAAGTAGGAGCCGGTGGCGGGGGTGGCGTGCGAGGGAAAGTAGGAGCCGGTGGCGGGGGTGGCGTGCGAGGGAAATTAGGAGCCGGTGGCGGGGGTGGCATGCGAGGGAAGTAGGAGCCGGTGGTGGGGTGGCATGCGAGGGAAGTAGGAGCCAGTGGCGGGGTGGCGTGCGAGTGAAAGTAGGAGCCGGTGGCGGGGGTGGCATGCGAGGGAAAGTAGGAGCCGGTGGCGGGGGTGGCGTGCGAGGGAGAGGAGGAGGCGGTGGCGGGGGTGGCATGGGAGGGACAGGAGGAAGCGGTGGCGGGGGTGGCGTGCGAGTTACAGTAGGAGGCGGTGGCGGGGGTGGCGTGGGAGGGACAGGAGGAAGCGGTGGCGGGGGTGGCGTGCGAGTTACAGTAGGAGGCGGTGGCGGGGGTAGCGTGGGAGGGACAGGAGGAAGCGGTGACCGGGTTGGCGTGCAAGAGACAGGAGGAGGCGGTTACGGGGGTGACGTTCGAGAGACAGTAGGAGGCGGTGGCGGGGATAACGTTCGAGGGAAAGGAGTTGGCGGTGGCATGGGTTGCGTGAGAGGGAAAGGAGGAGGCGGCGGCGGGGGTGTCGTGCGAGGGAAAGGAGGAGGCGGCGGCGGGGGCGTCGTGCGAAGGAAACGAGAAGGCGGCGGCGGGGGTGTCGTGCGAGGGAAAGGAGGAGGCGGCCGCGTGGGTGCCGTTCAAAAGACAGGAGGAGGCGGTGGCGGGGGTGGAGTGCGAGAGTCAGGAGGAGTCGGTGGCGGGAGTGGCGTGCGAGGGACATGAGGAGGCTGTTGCGGGGATGGCGTGCGAGAGACAGGAGGAGGCGGTGGCGTGGGTGGTGTGCGAGGGACAGGAGGACGCGTTGTAGGGAGTGGCGTGCGAGGGACAGGAGGAGACTGTGGCTGAGGTGGCGTGCGAGGGAAAGGAAGAGGCGGTGGCGGGGTTGACGTGCGAGGGACAGGAGAAGGCGTTGTCGGGAGTGACGTGCGAGGGACAGGAGAAGACTGTGGCTGAGGTGGCGTGCGAGGGAAAGGAAGAGGCGGTGGCGGGTTTGACGTGCGAGGGACAGGAGGAGGCGGTGGCGGGGGTAGCGTGCAAGGGAGAGAAGGAGTCGGTGGCGGGGGTGGCGTGCGAGGGACAGGAGGAGGCGGTGGCCGGGGTAGTGTGCAAGGACAGGAGGAGACTGTGGCTGAGGTGGCGTGCGAGGGACAGGAATAGACGGTGGCGGGGTTGAAGTGCGAGGGACAGGAGGAGGCGGTGGCGGGGGTAGAGTGCAAGGGACAGAAGGAGTCGGTGGCGGGGGTGGCGTGCGAGGGACAGGAAGAGGCGGTGGCGGGGGTGGCGTGCGAGGGACAGGAAGAGGCGGTGGCGGGGGTGGCGTGCGAGGGACAGGAAGAGGCGGTGGCGGGGTTGGCGTGCGAGGGACAGGAGGAGGCGGTGGCGGGGGTGGCGTGGGAGGGACAGGAAGAGGCGGTGGCGGGGGTGGCGTGCGAGGGACAGGAAGAGGCGGTGGCGGGGTTGGCGTGGGAGGGACAGGAAGAGGCGGTGGCGGGGTTGGCGTGCGAGGGACAGTAGGAGGCGGTGGCGGATGTGGCGTAGGAGGGACAGGAAGAGGCGGTGGCGGGGTTGGCGTGCGAGGGACAGGAAGAGGCAGTGTCGGGGGTGGCGTGGGAGGGACAGGTGTAAGTGTTGGTGGGAGTGGCGTGGAAGGAACAGGAAGAGGCATTGGCGTGGGTGGCGTGGGAGGGACAGGAGTAAGCGGTGACGGGGGTGGCGTGGGAGGAACAGGAGGAGGCGGTGGTCGGGTTGGCGTGCGAGGGGCAGGAGGAGGCGGTTGCGGGGGTGGCGTGCGAGGGACAGTAGGTGGCGGTAGCGTGGGTGGCGTGGGAGGGAAAGGAGGAAGCGGTGGCGGGGGTTGCGTGCGAGGGACAGTATGAGGTTGTAGCGGGGTTGACGTTCGAGGGACAGAAGGAGGCGGTGGCGGGGGTGGCGTGCGAATGACAGGAGGAGGTGGTGGCGGGGGTGACTTTCGAGGGACAGTAGGAGGCAGTGGCGGGTTTGGCGTTAGAGAGACAGGAGGAAGCGGTGGCGGGGATGGCGTGCGAGGGACAGTAAGAGGCGGTTTCAGGGATGGCGTTCGATAGATAGGAGGAGGCGGTGTCCGGGTTGGCGGACGAGGGACAGGAGGAGGCGGTGGCGAGGTTGGCGTTCGAGGGGAGGGAGGAGGCGGTGGTGGGGGTGGCGTGCGAGGGACAATAGGAGGCGGTGTCCGGGTTGGCGGACGAGGGACAGGAGGAGGCGGTGGCGAGGTTGGCGTTCGAGGGACAGGAGGAGGCGGTGGCGAGGTCGGCGTTCGAGGGACAGGAGGAGGCGGTGGCGAGGTTGGCGTTCGAGGGACAGGAGGAGGCGGTGGCGAGGTTGGCGTTCGAGGGACAGGAGGAGGCGGTGGCGAGGTTGGCGTTCGAGGGACAGGAGGAGGCGGTGGCGAGGTTGGCGTTCGAGGGACAGGAGGAGGCGGTGGCGAGGTTGGCGTTCGAGGGACAGGAGGAGGCGGTGGAGAGGTTGGCGTGCGAAGGACAGGAGGAGGCGGCGGCGGGGATGGCGTGCGAGGGACAGGAGGAGGCGGTGGCGAGGTTGGCGTTCGAGGGACAGGAGGAGGCGGTGGCGAGGTTGGCGTTCGAGGGACAGGAGGAGGCGGTGTAGAGGTTGGCGTGCGAAGGACAGGAGGACGCGGTGGAGAGGTTGGCGTGCGAAGGACACGAGGAGGCAGGGGCGGGGATGGCGTGCGGGGGAGAGGAGGAGGCGGTGGCATGGGTGGCGTGCGATGGACAGGAGGAGGCGGTGGCGGGGGTGGCGTGCGAGGGACAGGAGGATGTGGTGGCGTGGGTGACATTCGAGGGACAGGAGGAGGCGGTGGCGTGGATGGCGTGCGAGGGACAGGAGGAGGCGGTGGCGTGCATGGCGTTCGATGGCCAGGAAGAGGTGGTGGCTTAGGTGGCATGCGAGAGACAGGAGGAGGCGGTAACGTGGGTGGCGTGCGAGGGACAGGAGGAGGCGGTAACGTGGGTGGCGTGCGAGGGACAGGAGGAGGCGGTAACGTGGGTGGCGTGCAAGTGAAGGGAGGAGGCGGTGGCGTGGGTGGCGTGCGAGGGACAGGAGGAGGCGGTGGCGTGGGTGACATTCGAGGGACAGGAGGAGGCGGTGGCGTGGATGGCGTGCGAGGGACAGGAGGAGGCGGTGGCGTGCATGGCGTTCGATGGCCAGGAAGAGGCGGTGGCTTAGGTGGCATGCGAGAGACAGGAGGAGGCGGTAACGTGGGTGGCGTGCGAGGGACAGGAGGAGGCGGTGGCGTGGGTGGCGTGCGAGTGAAGGGAGGAGGCGGTGGCGTGGGTGGCGTGCGAGGGACAGGAGGAGGCGGTGGCGTGGGTGGCGTGCGAGGGACAGGAGGAGGCGGTGGCGTGGGTGGCGTGCGAGGGAAGGGAGGAGGCGGTGGCTTAGGTGGCATGTGAGAGACAGGAGGAGGCGGTGGCGTGGGTGGCGTGCGAGGGATAGGAGTAGGTATTCGTATATATTTTGAAACAAATTTACATTGTTTTATATGTATTTTGCATATCTATTTCAATACAAATTTACCTTATTGTATGTGCATTTTGAATATTTATTGTAATACAAATTTTAAAAATTTGTGTTTTTTGGTATATATATTTTTATAAAAAATTCGTTATTTTATGGGTATTTTGCATCTTTATTTTCATACAAATTTATATTATTTTATTAATATTCTGTGTATTTATTTTGATACGATTTTACATTATTCTATTTGTGTTTTGTATATAATTTATATACATATTTACATTATTTAATGTGTATTTTGTATATATATTTCATACAATTTTACGTTATTTTAAGTGTATTTGTTTATATATTTTCATTCAAACTAACATTATTTTATGTGTATTTTGTATATGTAATTCAATACAAATTTGCCTAATTTTATGTGTATTTTGCATATCTATTTTCAAACAAATTTAAATAATTTTTGTGTGTTTTTGTATATATTTTTATACAAATTTTAGTTATTTTATTTGTATTTTTTATATATATTTTCCTACAAATATACATTCTTTTATTGGAATTTCATCTATTTATTCTAATACGAATTTACTTTATTTTATGTGTATTTTGTATATATATTTTTCTACGTATTTACATTATTTTATGTGTATTTTGTATATATATCTTCATAAAAATTTACTATATTTTATTATGTGTATTCGTATATAATTTGATACAAATTTTATACAAATTCATGTTATTTTATGTGTATTTCTATATATATTTTCATACAAATTTATATTATTGTATGTGCATTTTTACATATATTTCATTACAAATTTACATTATTTTATGTTTATTTTGTATATTTATTTCATTCAATTTTAAATTATTTTATGTGTATATTTTTATTTGTATAGATTTCTATAGAAATATATATTCAAAATACACATGAAATGATGTAAATACGTATAAAAATATGAATACAAAATACACTTTAAATAATGTAAATTCGTGTCAAAATAAATAAACAAAATATCAATAAAAGAATGTGTATTTCTATGAAAATAGATATACAATATACACATAAAATAACGTAAATTTGTATACAAAATAATTTAAATTTTATGAAAATAAATATACAAAATACACATAAAATTAGGTAAATTTGTATTGTTATACATATACAAAATACACTTAATTTGACAAAATTTGTATATAAAAATATATATATATATATATATATATATATATATATATATATATATATATATATATATATATATATATATATATATATATATATATATATATATATATATATATATATATATATATATATATATATATATATATATATATATATATATATATATATATATATATATATATATATATATATATATATAATATATATATATATATATATATATATATATATATATATATATATATATATATATCTATATATATATATATATATATATATATATATATATATATATATATATATATATATATATATATAAATACAATATAAACAAAATATATATATATATATATATATACGAATACACATAAAATAAAATATATATACAAAATACATAAAATGAAGTAAATACGTATAAAAAGAATACAAAATACACATAAAATAATGTAAAATCAATCAAAATAAATAAACAAAATACCAGTAAAAGAATGTGTATTTGTATAAATATAAATATTCAATATATTAATAAAATATTGTAAATTTGTATAAAACTATATATAAAAATACACAGAAGTAATTAAATCTGTATGAAAATAGATATACAAAATACAGCTAAAATAAGATAAATTTGAATTGAAATGTATATACAAAATACATAAAATAATGTAAATTTGTATCAAAATATTTATACAAATACATATAATAACGTAGATTTGTTTGAAAATATATAAACAAAATACACATTAAGTAATGTAAATACGTATAAAAAATATGTACAAAATACACATATAATCGTGTAGTTCGTATCAAAATAAATAAACAAAATAGCAATAAAATAATGTAAATTTGTATGAGAAAACATATACAAATAACGCAAATTTCTATAAAAATATATGTAAAAAAATGCACATAAAATAAAGTAAATTTGCTGGAGTAGGTAGGAAGACACCTACCGAACGGGTGCAAGCCCTCCAAAGACCCTTCCCATGTCCTCACTAACCGTTTCCCTATTGTCTCACCAACACCGGAGAGTAGTTCAGCATGCTCTCTTTATCCACACCACACTACATTCTCACAACATATACACCTTTTCCCAAAATTAAAATTTCAAAATGGCGCACATACACCAAGCCTCGGAGTCCCCGCCTGGGGGGGGGACCACAAATTCCCCCAGGGAGGACTCCCCTTCTGGCTGCCGACCCGAGAGGTGTCTTGATAACTCCTCGAACCTCTTTCTTCTCAATTTCTGCAACATTCGCGGTCTTCGCTCTAATTTTCATTCTGTGGAACATCATCTCTCCTCCTCTAAACCTCACCTTCTCTTCCTTACCGAAACACAGGTTTCTGAGGCTACTGACAGCAATCTCTACTCTGTTCCCTCCTACTATCTCTATCCTAAATTTCAATCCAAAGCTGGATGTTGCGCCTACGTGCGCAACGACATCATTGCTCTCGTGCCCACGACCTTGACTCTTCTGAATTTTCCACCATCTGGTTAAGACTTCACTGTCATTCTATTACTAAATACATCTGTGCTGTTTATCTCTCCCCTAACTCTACCAACTATGTAAAATTCTTTGACTATTTGAATTCTAAAGTGGAGCACATCTTGACCCACTCCCTTCGCTGAAATCTCCATCCTAGGAGATTTCAATGTTCCTACCAGCTTTGGCTTTCATCCTCTTTCACTGACCATCCTGGTGAACAAGCCTACAACTTTGCTATCCTCAACGACCTAGAGCAGTTGGTCCAGCACCCTACACGTATTCCTGACCGTCTTGGAGATCGGCCCAACATTCTAGACCTCTTCCTTACCTCAAACCCTTCTGCTTATTCTGTCAAACTGTTCTCTCCGTTGGGCTCCTCCGATCACAATCTTATTTCTGCATCCTGTCCTATCGCTCCTGTACACCCTCTGGACCCACCGAAGAGGCGATGCTTCTGGCATGTTGCTTCAGCTCGGTGGGATGACTTGAGGATGTACTTTTCCATTCACGTGGAATGATTATTGCTTCCAGGATAGAGACCCTCTGTGTGTGCTCAGCGCATCACAGAGGTGATTATCTCTGGAATGGAGGCATACATTCCTCGTTCTTTCTCTACTCCTCACGCTAAAAAGCCTTGGTTTAATCACGCTTGTTCTCGTGCTGTCAATGATAGAGAGGTAGCTCACAAAAGATACCAGAGCCTTCAAACTAATGCTAATTATGAACTTTACATTTCTGCCCGAAATCGTGCCAAATCTATTCTCCGACTAACCAAAATTCTTTCATTAATAGAAAATGTCAAAACCTTGCTTTCTCTAACTCTTCCCGTGACTTCTGGCATCTAACCAAAACATCTCCTCCAACTTCACTTCTTCATCTTTCCCTCCACTCCTCAGTCCTGACAGCAACACTGCCGTCTCATCTATCTCTAAGGCTGAACTCTTCTCTCAAACTTTTCTAAAAACTCCACTCTGGACGATTCTGGGCATATTCCTCCTACTCATCCCCCTCTGACTCCTTTATGCCTGTTATAAAGATTCTTCAAAATGATGTTTTCTATGCCCTCTCTGGCCTCAATCCTCAGAAGGCTTATGGACCTGATGGAGTGCCTCCTATTGTCCTTAAAAACTGTGCCTCCGTGCTGTCACCCTGCCTGGTCAAACTCTTTCGCCTCTGCCTGTCAACATCTACCTTTCCTTCTTGCTGGAAGTATGCCTTCATACAGCCTGTACCTAAGAAGGTGACCACTCCAATCCCTCAAACTACCGTCCTATTGCTTTACTTTCTTGTCTATCTAAAGCTTTTGAATCAATCCTTAACCGGAAGATTCAAAGCACCTTTCCACTTCTGACCTTCTATCTGATCGCCAGTATGGGTTCCGCAAGGGCGTTCTACTGGTGATCTCCTAGCCTTCTTAACTGACTCTTGGTCATCCTCTCTTAGCCGTTTCGGTGAAACTTTTGCTATTGCGCTGGACATATCAAAAGCTTTTGATAGGGTCTGGCACAAATCTTTGCTTTCTAAACTACCCTCCTACGGTTTCTATCCTTCTCTCTGTACCTTTATCTCCAGTTTCCTTTCTGACCGTTCTATTTCTGCCGTGGTAGACGGTCACTGTTCTTCCTAAATCTATTAACAGTGGTGTCCCACAGGGTTCTGTCCTATCTCCCACTCTTTTCTGTTGTTCATTGATGATCTTCTTTCCAAAACGAACTGTCCTATCCATTCCTACGCCGATGATTCCACTCTGCATTATTCAACTTCTTTTAATAGAAGACCCACCCTTCAGGAACTTAACGACTCAAGGCTGGAGGCTGCAGAACGCTTAGCCTCAGACCTTACTATTATTTCCGATTGGGGCAAGAAGAACCTGGTGTCCTTCAACGCCTCAAGAACACAGTTTCTCCACCTATCCACTCGACACAATCTTCCAAACAACTATCCCCTATTCTTTGAAAACACCCAGCTATCACCTTCCTCAACACTAAACATCCTCGGTCTATCCTTAACTCAAAATCTCAACTGGAAACTTCATATCTCATCTCTTACTAAATCAGCTTCCTCGAGGCTGGGCGTTCTGTACCGTCTCCGCCAGTTCTTCTCCCCTGCACAGTTGCTGTCCATATACAGGGGCCTTGTCCGCCCTCGTATGGAGTATGCATCTCGTGTGTGGGGGGGCTCCACTCACACAGCTCTTCTGGACAGAGTGGAGGCAAAGGCTCTTCGTCTCATCAGCTCTCCTCCTCATACTGATAGTCTTCTACCTCTTAAATTCCGCCGCAATGTTGCCTCTCTTTCTATCTTCTATCGATATTTCCACGCTGACTGCTCTTCTGAACTTGCTAACTGCATGCCTCCCCCCCGCCCGCTGCCCCGCTGCACTCGACTTTCTACTCATGCTCATCCCTATACTGTCCAAACCCCTTATGCATGAGTTAACCAGCATCTTCACTCTTTCATCCCTCACGCTGGTAAACTCTGGAACAATCTTCCTTCATCTGTATTTCCTCCTGCCTACGACTTAAACTCTTTCAAGAGGAGGGTATCAGGACACCTCTCCTACCGAAACTGACCTATCTTTCGGCCACCTCTTTGGATTCTTTTTAGGAGCAGCGAGTAGCGGGCTTTTTTTTATTAATATTTACTTTTTTGTGCCCTTGAGCTGTCTCCTTTGCTGTAAAAAAAATATATATATATATATATTTATATATATATATATATATATATATATATATATATATATATATATATATATATATATATATACAAAACACACATTAAATAATGTAAATGCGTACATAAAATAACCTAAATTTGTATAAAACTATATACAAAAATACACAAAAATAATTTTAATTTGTATGAAAAGAAATATACAAAATACACATAAAATTAGTTAAATTTGTATTGAAAATACAAAATACACATCAAATAATGTAAATTTGAATGAAAATATATAAACAAATACACTTAAAATAACGTAAATTTGTATAAAATATATATATGCAAGATTCACATTAAATAATGTAAATGTGTATAAATAAATATATACAAAAAACAAATAGAATAATGTAAAATCGTATCAAAATAAATACACAGAATATCAATAAAATAATGTAAATTTCTATGAAAATAAAGATGCAAAATTCCCAAAAAAATATCGCATTTTTTTAAAAATATATATACCAAAATACACATAAAATATTTAAATTTGTATTGAAATAAATATACAAAATGCATATACAGTAAGGTAAATTTGTATTCAAAAGAGATATTAAAAAATACATATAAAACAATGTAAATTTGTTTCAAAATATATATACGAATACACATAAAATATAGTAGATTTCTATAGAAATATATATACAAAATACATATGAAATTATGTAAATACGTATAAAAATATATATACAAAATACATATTAAATAATGTAAATTAGTGTCAAAATAAATAAACAAAATATCATGAAAAGAATGTTTATATGTATGAAAATAGATAATAGATAATAAATTTGTATAAAATATATATGCAAGATACACATTAAATAATATAAATATGTATAAAAAATTATATACAAGAAACAAATAGAATAATGTAAAATCGTATTAAAATAAATATACCGAATAGTAATAAAATAATATAAATTTGTATGAAAATAAGGATGCAAAATTCCCATAAAATAGCGCATTTCTTATAGAAATATATATACCAAAATACACATAAAATATTTAAATTTGTATTGAAATAAATATACAAAATGGACATACAATAAGGTAAATTTGTATTGAAAGAGATATGCAAAAATACATATAAAACAATGTAAATATGTTTCAAAATATATATACGAATACAAATAAAATAACGTAGATTTTTATAAAAATATATATACAAAATACACATAAAATTAAGTAAATACGTATAAAAAAATGTATATTGGTATTTTGTTTATTTATTTTGATACGAATTACATGATTATATGTGTATTTTTTATATATTTTTTTATACGTATTTACTTTATTTAATGTGTATTTTGTTTATATATTTTCATACAAATTTACGTTATTAAATTAGTATTTGTATAAATATTTTGATCCAAATTTACTTTATTTCATGTATTTTGTATATATATTTCAATTCAAATTTAGCTTATTTTGTGTGTATTTTGTATATATTTTCATACAAATTTAATTGCTTCTGTGTACTTTTGTATATAGTTTTATATAAATTTACGTTATTTTATATGTATTTTGTATATTTATATTTATACAAATACACATTCTTTTATTGGTATTTTGTTTACTTATTTTGATACGAATTTACATTATTTTATGTGTATTTTGTATACGTTTTTTTATACGTATTTACTTCATTTTATGTATTTTGTATATATATTTTTATAGAAATCAACGTTATTTTATGTGTATTCGTATATATATTTTGAAACAAATTTACATTATTTTATATGTATTTTGCATATCTATTTCAATACAAATTTACCTTATTATATGTGTTTTTTGTATATTTATTTTAATACAAATTTAATTTTTTGATGTGTATTTTGGTATATATATTTTTATAAATAAAAAAAATGCGTTATTTTATGGATATTTTGATTCTTTATTTTCATACAAATTTACATTATTTTATTAATATTCTGTGTATTTATTTTGATACGATTTTACATTATTCTATTTGTGTTTTGTACATATTTTTTTTATACAAATTTACGTTATTTTAAGTGTATTTGTTTATGTATTTTCATTCAAATTTACATTATTTTATGTGTATTTTGTGTATGTATTTCAATACAAATTTACCTAATTTTATGTGTATTTTGTATATTTATTTTCATACAAATACACATTCTTTTATTGATATTTTGTTTATTTATTTTGACGCGAATTTACATTATTTAATGTGTATTTTTTATATATATTTTTATACGTATTTACATCATTTCATATGTATTTTGTATAGTTTTAAACAAATTTATATTATTTAATGTGTATTTTGTATATATATATATATATATATATATATATATATATATATATATATATATATATATATATATATATATATATATATATATATATATATATATATATATATATATATATATATATATATATATATATATATATAGAAAAATACACATTCTTTTATTGGTATTTTGTTTATTTATTTTGATACTAATTTACATTGTTTTATGTGTATTTTGTATACATTTTTTATACGTATTTACTTAATTTTATGTGTATTTTGTATATATATTTTTATAGAAATCTACCTTATTTCATGTGTATTCGTATATATATTTTGAAACAAATTTACATTGTTTATATGTATTTTGCATATCTATTTTTGTGTATTCTGTATTTATTTTTGTTATACATAGAATAATGTAAATCGTATCAAAATAAGTACACAGAATATCAATAAAATAATTTAAATTTGTATGAAAATAAAGATGCAGAATACAAATAAAATAAAGCATATTTTTTTTTAAATACATATACAAAAATACACATAGAATAATTAAATTTGTATTAAAATTAATATACAAAATGCACATACAATAAGGTAAATTTGTATTGAGAAATACACATAAAACAGTGTAAATTTGTTTCAAAATATATATACGAATACACATAAAATAACGTTGATTTCTACAATAAATATATATACAAAATACACATGATATTATGTAAATACATATTAAAATATATATACAAAATAAACATTAAATACTGTAAATTCGCGTCAAAATAAATAAACGAAATATAAATAAAAGAATGTGTATTTGTATGAAAATAGATATACAAAAAACACATAAAATAACCTAAATTTGTATCAAACTATATACAAAATACACAAAAATATTTTAAATTTGTATGAAAATAAATATACCAAATACACATAAAATTAGTTAAATTTGTATTGAAATACATATACAAAATACACATAAAATAATGTAAATTTGAATGAAAAGACATAAACAAATACACTTAAAATAACGTAAATTTGTATAAAAAAATATATACAAAACACAAATAGAATAATGTAAAATCGTATCAAAATAAATACACAGAATATTAATAAAATAATGTAAATTTGTATGAAAATAAAGAGGCAAAATACCCATAAAATAACGCATTTTTTTTTATAAATATATATATACCAAAATACACATAAAAAAATTAAATTTATATTAAAGTAAATATATAAAAAACACATACAATAAGGTAAATTTGTATTGAAATAGATATGCAAAATACATATAAAACAATGTAAATTTGTTTCAAAATATATATACGAATACACATAAAATAACGTAGATTTCTATAAAAATATATATACAAAATTCACATAAAATGAAGTAAATACGTATAAAAAATGTATACAAAATACACATAAAATAATGTAAATTCGTATCAAAATAAATAAAAAATACCAATAAAAGAATGTGTATTTGTATAAATATAAATATACAAAATACACATAAAATAACGTAAATTTATATAAAACTATATACAAAAATACACAGAAGTAATTTAATTTGTATGAAAATAGATATACAAAATAAGGTAAATTCGTTTCAAACTCAATAAACAAAATTCAGATAAAAGAACGTATATTTGCAGTAAAAATAAATATACAAAATACACATAAGATAACGAAAGTTTGTATGAAAATTTATAAAAAAATAAACAAAAATAACTTCAATTTGTATGAAAATAAATATACAAAATACACATGTATTTTGTATATCTATTCTCACACAAATTTAATTAGTTTTGTGTATTTTTGCATATAGTGTTATATAAATTTCCGTTATTTTATTATTTGTATATTTATATTTATATACACATTCTTTTATTAGTATTTTCTTTATTTATTTTCATACCAGTTTACATTATTTTATGTGTATTTTGTATACCTTTTTTTATACGTATTTACTTCATTTTATGTGTGTTTTGTATATTTATTTTCATAGAAAACTACGTTATTTTATGTGTATTCGTATATATATTTTGAAAAAAATTTACATGGATTTGTATGTATTTTGCATATCTATTTCAATACAAATTTACCTTATTGTATGTGCATTTTGTATATTTATTTTAATACAAATTCAAATATTTTATGTGTGTCTTGGTATATATATTTTTATAAAAAATGCGTTATTTTATGGGTATTTTGCATCTTAATTTTCATACAAATTTACATTATTTTATTAATATTCTGTGTATTTATTTTGATACGATTTTATATTATTCTATTTGTGTTTTGTATATATTTTTTTATACATATTTACATTATTTAATGTGTATTTTTTATATATATTTAATACAAATTTACGTTATTTTAAGTGTATTTGTTTATATATATTCATTGAAATTTACATTATTTTATGGGTATATTGTATATCTATTTTCATACAAATACACATTCTTTTATTGATATTTTGTTTATTTACTTTGATGCGAATTTACATTATTTAATGTGTATTTTATATATATATTTTTATACGTATTTACATCATTTGATGTGTATTTTGTATATATATTTCTATAGAAATCTACGTTGACTTATGAGTATTCGTATATAGATTTTGAAATAAATTTACACTGTTTTATGTGTATTTTGCATATTTTTTCAATACAAATCTACCTTATTGTATATGCATTTTGTATATTAATTTTAATACAAATTTAATTATGCTGTATGTATTTTTGTATATGTATTTTTATAAAAATATGCTTTATTTTATGGGTATTTTGCATTTTTATTTTCATACAAGTTTACATTATTTTATTTATATTCTGTTTATTTTTTTTTAAACAATTTTACATTATTCTATGTGTATTTTGTATATCTATTTTTATACGTATTTACTTAATTTTATGTGTATTTTGTATATATATTTCTATAGAAATCTAAGTTATTTTATGTGTATTCGTATATATATTTTGAAACAAATTTACATTGTTTTATATGTATTTTTGCATATCTCTTTCAATACAAGTTTACCTTATTGTATGTGCATTTTGTATATTTATTTCAATACAAATTTAAATATTTTATGTGTATTTTGGTATATATATTTTTATAAGAAATGCGCTATTTAATGGGAATTTTGCATCTTTATTTTCATACAAATTTACATTATTTTATTAATATTCGGTGTATTTATTTTGATACGATTTCACATTATTCTATTTGTTTTTTGTATATATTTTTTTATACATATTTACATTATTTAATGTGTATCTTGCATATATATTTCACACAAATTTATTACCTATTATTTATTTTCATACAAATACACATTCTTTTCATGATATTTTGTTTATTTATTTTGACACGAATTTACCTAGATATGTATTTTGTATATATATTTTTATACGTATTTACATAATTTCATGGGTATTTTGTATATATATTTCTATAGAAATCTACCTTATTTTATGTGTATTCGTATATATTTTGAAACAAATTTACTTTGTTTTATATGTATTTTTGAATATCTCTTTCAATACATATTTACCTTACTGTATATGCATTTTGTATATTTATTTCAAGACAAATTTAACTAGTTTATGTGTATTTGGGTATATATATTTTTATAAAAAATGCGTTATTTTATGGGATTTTTGCATCTTTCTTTTCATACAAATTTACATTATTTTATTGATATTCTGTGTATTTATATTGATAGGATTTTACATTATTCTATTTCTTTTTTGTATATATTTTTTTATACACATTTACATTATTTAATGTGTATCTTGCATATATATTTTATACAAATTTACGTTATTTTAAGTGTATTTGTTTATATATTTTCATTCAAATTTACATTATTTTATGTGTATTTTGTATATGTATTTCAATACATATTTACCTAATTTTATGAGTATTTTGTATATTTCTTTTCATACAAATTTTAAATATTTTTGTGTATTTTTGTATATAGTTTTATACAAATTTAGGCTATTTTATGTACGCATTTACATTATTTAATGTGTGTTTTGTATATATATTTTTATGCAAATTTACTTTATTTTATGTGCATTTTTGAACATATATTTTTTTAGAAATTTACGTTATTTTATGTGTATTTGTATATGTTTTCTCATACAAATTTACATTATTTTATTGCTATTTTGTTTATTTATTTTGATACGAATGAAAATAGATATACAAAATATACATAAACTAAATTTGTATTGAAATATATATACAAAATACATAAAATAATGTAAATTTGTATCAAAAAATTTTAACAGATGCGCATAAAATAACGTAAATTTGTTTTAACATATACAAAATACACATTAAATAATGTAAATAACTATAAAAAAATATATACAAAACACAAATACAATAATGTAAAATCGTATCAAAATAAATACACAGAATATTAATAAAACAAAGTAAATTTATATGAAAATAAAGATGCAAAATACCAAATAAATAACGCATTTTTTTAAAATATATATACCAAAATACACATGAAAAAATTTATTTGTATTAAAATAAATATACAAAATACACATACAATAAGGTAAATCTGTATTGAAATAGATATGCAAAATACATATAAAACAATGTAAATTTGTTTCAAAATATATATACGAATACATAAAATAACGTAGATTTGTATAATAATTTTTATACAAAATACACATAAAATGTATTAAATACTTATAAGACAATGTATAATAATTACACATAAAATAATGTAAATTAGTATAAAAATAAATAAACAAAATACTAATAACAGAATGTGTATTTGTATAAATATAAATATACAAAATACACATAAAATAACGTAAATTTGTATAAAACTATATACAAAAATACACAGAAGTAATTAAATTCGTATGAAAATAGATATACAAAATACTGATAAAATAAGCTAAATTTGAATTGAAATGTATATACAAAATACATAAAATAATGTAAATTTGTATCAAAATATTTATAAAAATACATATAATAATGTAAATTTGTTTAAAAATATATAAACAAAATACAGATTAAGTAATGTAAATACGTATAAAAATATATACAAAATACTCATATAATCATGTAATTCGTATCAAACTAAATAAACAAAATATCAATAAAATAATGTAAATTTGTATGAGAAAACATATACAAATACATATAAAATAACGCTAATTTCTATAAAATATATGTTCAAAATGAACGTAAAATAAAATAACTTTGGACAAAATATATATACAAAACACACATTAAATAATGTAAATGCGTACATAAAATAACTTAAATTTGTATAAGACTATATACAAAAATACACAAAATAATTTAAATTTGTATGAAAAGGAATACACAAAATACACATAAAATTAGGTTTATTTGTATTGAAATACATACAAAATACACATAAAATAATGTAAATTTGAAAGAAAATATATAAACAAATACACATTTAATTAAGTAAACTTGTTTGATTTATATATTCAATATACACATTAAATAATGTACATATGTATAAAATATATATACAAAACACAAATAGAATAATGTAAAATCGTATCAAAATATATACACAGAATATTAATAAAATAATGTAAATTTGTATGAAAATTAAGATGCAAAATACCTATAAAATAACGCATTTTTTATAAAATTATTGATACCAAAATATATATAAAATATTTGAATTTGTATTAAAATAAATATACAAAATGCACATACAATAAGGTAGATTTGTATTGAAATAGATATGCAAAATACATATAAAATAATGTAAATTTGTTTCAAAATATATATACGAATACACATAAAATAAGTAGATTTCTATAAAAATACATATACAAAATACACATAATATTAAGTAAATACGAATAAAAAAATGTATACAAAATACACATAAAATAATGTAAGTTCGTATTAATGTAAATAAACAATATACCAATAAAAGAATGTATATTTGTATAAATATAAATATACAAAATGCACATAAAATAACGTAAAATTATATAAAACTATATACATAAAATAACGCAAATTTCTATAAAAATATATGTACAAAAATGAACTTAAAATAAATTTGCATAAAAATATATATACAAAACACACTTTAGATAATGTAAATGAGTATAAAAATATGTATACAAAATACCTACGAAATAATCTAAATTCGTATCGAATTAAATTAAGAAAATACCAATAAAATAATGTAATATTGGATGAAAATATATATACAAAATACATATAAAATAACCTAAATACAAATACAAATATACACATAAAATAATTGAAAATTGAATGAAATAAATATACAAAATAAACATAAAATAAGGTAACCTAAAGATAACCTAAGATAACCTAAATACAAATACAAAAAAACACATTAAATAATTTAAAATTGAATGAAATAAATATACAAAATAAACATAAAATAAGGTAAATTTGTAATAAAATATATGTAGGAATACACATAAAATAATATAAATTTGTGTGAAAATATATATGCAAATACACATAAAATAACATGAATTTGTATAAAATTTGTTTCAAAATATATACGAATACACACAATAAAATAACGTAAATATTTATGAAAATGTATATATAAAATACACATAAAATATTTTAAATACGTCGAAAAATATATATACAAAATACACATAAAATAATGTAAATTCGTAAAAAATTAAATACACAAAATTCCAATAAAAAAATGTATATTTGTAGGAAAATATATATACAAAAAACAAATAAAATAAATAAAATTTGTATAAAAATATATACAAAAATACACAAAAATAATTTAAATTTGTTTGAAAATAAATATGCAAAATTCACATAAAGTTAGGCAAATTTGTATTGAAATACATATACAAAACTCACATAAAATAATGTAAATTTGTATGAAAATATATCAACAAATACATATAAAATAACGTAAATTTGGATAAAATATATATACAAAATATACATTAAATATTTTAAATATGTATAAAAATATATTATATTATATATAATTTTATTGATATTTGCGTTATTTATGTGTATTATGTATATGTTTTCTCATAGAAATTTATATTATTTTATTGGTACTTTGTCTATTTATTTTGATACGAATTACATGATTATTTGTGTATTTTGTACATTTTTTATACGTATTTACATTATTTAATGTGTATTTTGTTTATATATTTTTATACAAATTTACGTTATTATATGTGTATTTGTATAAGTATTTTGATACAAATTTACTTTATTTTATATATTTTGTATTTATATTTCAATTCAAATTTAGCTTATTTTATGTGTATTTTGTATATCTATTTATTTTAATACAAAATCAAATATTTTATGTTTTTTCGTATATATATTTTTTATAAAAAATGCGTTATTTTATAGGTATTTTGCATCTTAATTTTCACACAAATTTACATTATTTTATTAATATTTTCTGTATTTATATTGATACGATTTTACAATATTTTATTTGTGTTTTGTATATATTTTTTTATACATATTTACATTATTTAATGTGTTTTTTGTATATATATTTGATACATATTTACGTTATTTTAAGTTATTTTATGTGTATTTGTTTATATATTTTGACACAAATTTACAATATTTTATGGGTATTTTGTATATATATTTCAAAAGAAATTTACCTAGTTTTATGTGTATTTTGAATATCTATTTTCATACAAACTCAAATTATTTTTATGTATTTTTGTATATATTTCAATACAAATTTTAGTTATGTTATGTGTATTTTGTAAATCTATTTTCATTCAAATATATATTATTTTATTGGTATTTTGTTGATTTATATTGATACGAATTTACATTATTTTATATGTACTTTGTATATATATTTTATACGCATTTACATTATTTAATATTTATTTTGAATATATAATTTTATACAAATTCATGGTATTTTGTGTGTATTTGTATATATATTTTCATATAAATTTACATTATTTTATGAGTATTTTGTACATATATTTCATTACAAATTTACCTTATTTTATGTTTATTTTGTATGTGTATTTTGTACATTTATATTTATACAAATAGACATTCTTTTATTGGTATTTTGTTTATTTATTTTGTTTCGAGTTTACATTATTTTATGTGTATTTTGTTTACATTTTTTTATACGTATTTACTTAATTTTATGTGTATTAGAATATATATTATGAAACAAATTTACATTGTTTAATATGGATTTTTGCGTATCTCCTTCAATAGAATATTACCTTATTGTATGTGCATTTTGTGTATTTATTTCAATACAAATTTAAATATTTTATGTGTATTTTGGTATATATATTTTTATAAGAAATGCGCTATTTGATGGGAGTTTTGCATCTTTATTTTCATACAAATTTACATTATTTTATTAATATAAACAAAATATCAATAAAAGAATGTGTATTTGTATGAAAATAGATATACAAAATACACATAAAATAACCTAAATTTGTATCAAACTATATGCAAAAATACACAATT
Source organism: Eriocheir sinensis (assembly GCF_024679095.1). Lineage (NCBI taxonomy): Eukaryota > Metazoa > Arthropoda > Malacostraca > Decapoda > Varunidae > Eriocheir > Eriocheir sinensis. The sequence goes on along the minus strand of NC_066517.1, from coordinate 4,859,068 downwards.
TTTTTTTAAATTTGTATGAAAATAAATATACCAAATACACATAAAATTAGGTAAATTTGTATTGAAATACATATACAAAATACACATAAAATAATGTAAATTTGAATGAAAAGACATAAACAAATACACTTAAAATAACGTAAATTTGTATAAAAAATATATACAAAACACAAATAAAATAATGTAAAATCGTATCATAATAAATACACAGAATATTAATAAAATAATGTAAATTTGTATGAAAATAAAGAGGCAAAATACCCATAAAATAACGCCTTTTTTTTATTTATAAAAATATATATACCAAAATACACATAAAAAAAATATATTTGAATTAAAATAAATATATAAAAAACACATACAATAAGGTAAATTTGTATTGAAATAGATACGCAAAATACATATAAAACAATGTAAATTTGTTTCAAAATATATATACGAATACACATAAAATAACGTAGATTTCTATAAAAAAATATATACAAAATACACATAAAATGAAGTAAATACGTATAAAAAATGTATACAAAATACATAAAATAATGTAAACTCGTATCAAAATAAATATACAAAATACCAATAAAAGAATGTGTATTTGTATAAATATAAATATACAAAATACACATAAAATAACGTAAATTTATATAAAACTATATACAAAAAAACACAGAAGTATTTTAATTTTTATGAAAATAGATATACAAAATAAGGTAAATTCGTTTCAAATTCAATAAACAAAATTCAGATAAAAGTACGTATATTTGTAGAAAAAATAAATATACAAAATACACATAAAATAACGAAAATTTGTATGAAAATATATAAAAAAATAAACAAAAATAATTTCAATTTGTATGAAAATAAATATACAAAATGCACATGTATTTTGTATATCTATTTTCACAAATTTAATTACTTATGTGTATTTTATATATAGTTTATATAAATTTACGTTATTTACTTGTATTTTATATTTATATTTATACAATACATTCTTTTATTAGTATTTTGTTTATTTATTTTGATACGAGTTTACATTATTTTATGTGTATTTTGTATACCTTTTTTTATACGTATTTACTTCATTTTATGTGTATTTTGTATATTTATTTTCATAGAAATCTACGTTATTTTATGTGTATTCGTATATATATTTTTAAAAAAAAATTACATGATTTTATATGTATTTTGCATATCTATTTGAATACAAATTTACCTTATTGTATGTGCATTTTGTATATTTATTTTAATACAAATTCAAATATTTTATGTGTGTCTTGGTATATATATTTAAAAAAAAATGCGTTATTTTATGGGTATTTTGCATCTTAATTTTCATACAAATTTACATTATTTTATTAATATTCTGTGTATTTATTTTGATACGATTTTATATTATTCTATTTGTGTTTTGTATATATTTTTTTATACATATTTACATTATTTAATGTGTATTTTTATATATATTTTATACAAATTTACGTTATTTTAAGTGTATTTGTTTATATATTTTCATTCAAATTTACATTATTTTATGTGTATTTTGTAAATGTAATTCAATACAAATTTACCTAATTTTATGTGTATTTTATATATTTATTTTCATACAAATTAAAATTATTTTTTTTTTGTATATAGTTTTATACAATTTTAGGTGATTTTATGTGTATATTGTATATCTATTTTTATACAAATACACATTCTTTTATTGATATTTTGTTTATTTATTTTGACGATAGTTAATATTATTTAGTGTGTATTATATATATATATATATATATATATATATATATATATATATATATATATATATATATATATATATATATATATATATATATATATATATATATATATATATATATATATATATATATATATATATATATATATATATTTTTATACGTGTTTACATCATTTGATGTGTATTTTGTATATATATTTCTATAGAAATCTACGTTGATTTATAAGTATTCTTATATAGATTTTGAAATAAATTTACACTGTTTTATGTGTATTTTGCTTATTTTTTCAATACAAATTTACTTATTGTATATGCATTTTGTATATTAATTTTAATACAAATTTAATTATGCTATGTGTATTATTGTATATGTATTTTTATAATAATATGCTTTATTTTATGGGTATTTTGCATTTTTATTTTCATACAAATTTACATGATTTTATTTATATTCTGTTTATTTTTTTTAAACAATTTTGCATTATTCTATGTGTATTTTGTATATCTATTTTTATACGTATTTACTTAATTTTACGTGTATTTTGTATATATATTTTTATAGAAATCTACGTTATTTTATGTGTATTCGTATATATATTTTGAAACAAATTTACATTGTTTTATATGTATTTTTGCATATCTTTTTCACTACAAGTTTACCTTATTGTATGTGCATTTTGTATATTTATTTCAATACAAATTTAAATATTTTATGTGTATTTTGGTATATATATTTTTATAAGAAATGCGCTATTTGATGGGAATTTTGCATCTTTATTTTCATACAAATTTACATTATTTTATTAATATTCGGTGTATTTATTTTGATACGATTCCACATTATTCTATTTGTTTTTTGTATATATTTTTTTTATACATATTTACATTATTTAATGTGTATCTTGCATATATATTTCATACAAATTTACTATCTATTATTTATTTTAATACAAATACGCATTCTTTTCATGATATTTTGTTTATTTATTTTGACACGAATTTACCAAGATATGTATTTTGTATATATATTTTTATACGTATTTACATAATTTCATGTGTATTTTGTATATATATTTCTATAGAAATCTACGTTATTTTATGTGTATTCATATTTATATTTTGAAAAAAATCTACTTTGTTTTATATGTATTTTTGAATATCTCTTTCAATACATATTTACCTTACTGTATATGCATTTTGTATATTTATTTCAATAAAAATTTAAATATTTTATGTGTATTTTGTTATATATATTTTTTTAAAAAATGCGCTATTTTATGGGAATTTTTCATCTTTCTTTTCATACAAATTTACATTATGTTATTGATATTCTGTGTATTTATATTGATAGGATTTTACATTATTCTATTTCTTTTTTGTATATATTTTTTATACACATTTACATTATTTAATGTATATCTTGCATATATATTTTATACAAATTTACGTTATTTTAAGTGTATTTGTTTATATATTTTTATTCAAATTTACATTATTTTATGTGTATTTTGTATATGTATTTTAATACAAATTTACCTAAATTTATGTGTATTTTGTATATTTCTTTTCATACAAATTTTAAATATTTTTGTGTATTTTGTATATAGTTTTATACAAATTTAGTTTATTTTATGTACGCATTAACATTATTTAAAGAGTGTTTTGTATATATATTTTATGCAAATTTACTTTATTTTATGCATTTTTGTACATATATTTTTTTAGAAATTTGCGTTGTTTAATGTGTATTTGTATATGTTTTCTCATACAAATTTACATTATTTTATTGCTATTTTGTTTATTTATTTTGATACGAATGAAAATAGATATACAAAATATACATAAAATAAACTAAATTTGTATTGAAATATATATACAAAATACATAAAAGAATATAAATTTGTATCAAAATATTTTAACAGATGCGCATAAAATAACGTAAATTTGTTTTAAAATATACAAAATACACATTAAATAATGTAAATATGTATAAAAAAATATATACAAAAACAAATAGAATAATGTATAATCGTATCAAAATAAATACACAGAATATTAATAAAACAATGCAAATTTGTATGAAAAAAAAAGATGCAAAATACGCATTAAATAACGCATTTTTTATAAAAATATATATACCAAAATACACATGAAAAAATGAATTTGTATTAAAATAAATATACAAAATACACATACAATAAGGTAAATCTGTATTGAAATAGATATGCAAAATACATATAAAACAATGTAAATTTGTTTCAAAATATATATACCAATACACATAAAATAACGTAGATTTGTATAAAAATATATATACAAAATACACATAAAATTAAGTAAATACGTATAAGAAAATGTATACAAAATACACATAAAATAATGTAAATTCGTATCAAAATAAATAAACAAAATACCAATAAAAGAATGGGTATTTGTATAAATATGAATATACAAAATACACATAAAATAACGAAAACTTGTATAAAACTATATACAAAAATACACAGAAGTAATTAAATTCGTATGAAAATAGATATACAAAATACAGATAAAATAAGCTAAATTTGAATTGAAATATATATACAAAATACATAAAATAACGTAAATTTGTTTAAAAACATATAAACAAAATACACATTAAGTAATGTTAATGCGTATAAAATATATGTACAAAATACACATATAATCATGTAATTCGTATCAAACTAAATAAACAAAATATCAATAAAATAATGTAAATTTGTATGAGAAAACATATACAAATACATATAAAATAGCGCTAATTTCTATAAAAATATATGTCCAAAAATGAACGTAAAATAAAGTAACTTTGGATATAAATATATATACAAAACACACATTAAATAATGTAAATGCGTACGTAAAATAATTTGTATAAAACTATATACAAAAATACACAAAAATAATTTACATTTGTCTGAAAAGAAATATACAAAATACACATAAAATTAGGTTAATTTGTATTGAAATACATATACAAAATACACATAAAATAATGTAAATTTGAAAGAAAATATATAAACAAATACACATATAATAACGTAGATTTGTATGAAATATATATACAAAATACACATTAAATAATGAAAATATGTATAAAAAAATATATACAAAACACAAATAGAATAATGTAAAATCGTATCAAAATATATACACAGAATATTAATAAAATAATGTAAATTTGTATGAAAATTAAGATGCAAAATAACTATAAAATAACGCATTTTTTATAATATTATTGATACCAAAATACACATAAAATATCTGAACTTGTATTAAAATAAATATACAAAATGCACATACACTAAGGTAAATTTGTATTGAAATAAATATGCAAAATACATATAAAATAATGTAAATTTGTTTCAAAATATATATACGAATACACATAAAATAACGTAGATTTCTATAAAAATACATATACAAAATACACATAAAATTAAGTAAATACGTATAAAAAAATGTATACAAAATACACATAAAATAATGTAAATTCGTATAAATGTAAATAAACAATATAAAATAAAAGAATGTGTATTTGTATAAATATAAATATACAAAATGCACATAAATTAACGTAAATTTATATAAAACTATATACATAAAATAACGCAAATTTCTATAAAAATATATGTACAAAAATGAACATTAAATAAATTTGCATAAAAATATATATACAAAACACACATTAGATAATGGAAATGAGTATAAAAATATGTATACAAAATACCTATGAAATAATGTAAAATTCGTATCGAATTAAGAAATACCAATAAAATAATGTAATTTTGGATGAAAATATATACACAAAATACACATAAAATAACCTAAATACAAATACAAATATACACATAAAATAATTTAAATTTGAATGAAATAAATATACAAAATAAACATAAAATAAGGTAAATTTGTATGAAATATATGAAAAAATACAAATAAAATAATATAAATTTGTATGAAAATATATATACAAATACACATTAAATAGCATGAATTTGTATAAAATTTGTATCAAAATATATGCTTATACACACAATAAAATAACGTAATTTTTTTTATGAAAATGTATATACAAAATACATATAAAATAACTTAATAAAATAATGTAAATTTGTATGAAAATAAAGATGCAAAATTCCCATAAAATAGCGCATTTCTTATAAAAATATATATACCAAAATACTCATAATATATTGAAATTTGTATTGAAATAAATATACAAAATGCACTATACAATAAGGTAAATTTGTATTGAAAGAGATATGCAAAAATACATATAAAACAATGTAAGTTTGTTTAAAAATATATATACGAATACAAATAAAAAAACGTAGATTTCTATAAAAACATATATACAAAATACACATAAAATTAAGTAAATACGTATAAAAAAAATGTATACAAAGTACACATAAAATAATGTAAATTCGAATTAAAATAAATAAACAAAATACCAATAAAAGAATGTGTATTTAGATAAATATAAATATACTAAATACACATACAAAATAAACATAAAATAAGGTAGATTTGTAATAAAATATATGTACAAAATACACATACAATAATGTAAATTTATGTGAAAATATATATACAAATACACATAAAATACCATGAATCTGTATAAAAATATATATTCAAAATAAATATTAAATAATGTAAAAGCGTATAAAAATATATATACAAAGTACATATAAAATGAAAATTAAGATGCAAAATACCTATAAAATAACGCATTTTTTAAAAAATTATTGATACCAAAATACACATAAAATATTTGAATTTGTATTAAAATAAATATACAAAATGCACATACAATAAGGTAATTTTGTATTGAAATAGATATGCAAAATACATATAAAATATGTAAATTAGATTCAAAATATATATGCGAATACACATAAAATAACATAGATTTCTATAAAAATAAATATACAAAATAAACATAAAATTAAGTAAATACGTATAAAAAAATGTATACAAAATACACATAAAATAATGTGAATTCGTATAAATGTAAATAAACAATATACCAATAAAAGAATGTGTATTTGTATAAATATAAATATACAAAATGCACATAAAATAACGTAAATTTATATAAAACTATATACATAAAATAACGCAAATTTCTATAAAAATAAATGTACAAAAATGAACATTAAATAAATTTGCATAAAAATATATATACAAAACACACATTAGATAATGTAAATGAGTATAAAAATATGTATACAAAATACCTATGAAACAATCTAAATTCGTATCGAATTAAATTAAGAAATACCAATAAAATAATGTAATTTTGGATGAAAATATATATACAAAATACACATAAAATAACCTAAATACAAATACAAATATACAAATAAAATAATTTAAAATTGATTGAAATAAATATACAAAATAAACATAAAATAAGGTAAATTTGTAATGAAATATATGAAAAAATACACATAAAATAATATAAATTTGTATGAAAATATATATACAAATACACATTAAATAACATGAATTTGTATAAAATTTGTATCAAAATATATACTTATACACACAATAAAATAACGTAATTTTTTTATGAAAATGTATATACAAAATACACATAAAATAATTTAAATACGTAGTAAAATATATATACAAAAAACACATAAAATAATGTAAATATGTATGAAAATATATAAACAAATACTCATAAAATAATGTAAATTTGGATAAAATATATATCATAAAATAATGTAAATTCGTATCAAAATAAATAAACAAAATACCAATAAAAGAATGTGTATTTGTATGAATATAAATATACAAAATACACATAAAATAACGTAAATTTATATAAAACTATATTCAAAAATACACAGAAGTACCGTAATTAAAGTTGTATGAAAATATATACAAAATACACACGAAATAAGCTAAATTTGAATTGAAATATATATACAAAATACATGAAATAAAGTAAATTTGTATCAAAATATTTATACAAATTCACATATAATAACGTAAATTTGTATGAAAATATATAAACAAAATACACATTAAATAATGTAATTACGTATAAAAAAATATGTACAAAATACACATATAATCATGTAATTCGTATCAAAATAAATAAACAAAATACCAATAAAATAATATAAATTTGTATGAGTAAACGTGTATGTTGCATATTTTTTCAATACAAATTTACCTTATTATATACGCATTTTGTATATTAATTTTAATACAAATTTAATTATTCGATGTGTATTTTTGTATCTGTATTTTTATAAACTTATTCTTTATTTTTTGGGTATTTTGCATCTTTATTTTCATACAAATTTACATTATTTTATTGATATTCTGCTCATTCATTTTGATAGGAATTGACATTATTCTATGTGTATTTTGTATATATTTCATACAAATTTACGTTATTTTATGTGTATTTGTTTATATATTTGACACAAATTTACAATATTTTATGGTATTTTGTATATACATTTCAAAAGAAATTTACCTAGTTTTATGTGTATTTTGTATATCTATTTTCATACAAACTCAAATTATTTCTATGTATTTTGTAAATATTTTAATACAAATTTTAGTTATGTTATATGTATTTTGTAAATTTATTTTCATTCAAATATATATTATTTACTGGTGTTTTGTTGATTTATATTGATAATTTACATTATTTATATGTACTTTGTATATATATTTTATACGCTTTTCCATTATTTAATATTTATTTGAATATATATTTTTATACAAATTCATGGTATTTTATGTATTTGTATATATATTTTCATATAAATTTGCATTATTTTATGTGTATTTTGTACATATATTTATTACAAATCTACCTTATTTTATGTTTATTTTGTATGTGTATTTTCTGTATTTATATTTATCCAAATACACATTCTTTTATTGGTATTTTGTTTATTTATTTTAATTCGAATTTACGTTCTTTTATCGGAATTTTGTTTACTTATTTTGATACAATTTTCATTTTTAGGTGTATTTGATATATATTTTATACTTATTTACATAATTTATATGTATTTTGAATATATATTTTCATAGAAATTTACTCTATATGTATATGTATAGAAAATACACATGAAATAATCTAAATTCGTATCGAAATAAATGAACAAAATACCGATAAAATAATGTAATTTTGAATGAAAATATATATAGAAAATACACATAAAATAACGTAAATACAAATGAATATATACACATAAAATTATTTGAATTTGAATGAAAATAGATATAAAAATAAACTTAAAATAAGGCAAATTTATAATGAAATATATATACAAAATACACATAAAATAATGTAGATTTGTTTCAAAATATATATACGAATACACATAAAATAACGTAGATTTCTATAGAAATATATATACAAAATACACATGAAATGTTGTAAATACGTATAAAAATATATATACAAAATACACATTAAATAATGTAAATTCGTGTCAAAATAAATAATTAAAATATCAATAAAAGAATGTGTATTTGTATTAAAATAAATATACAAAATACACATACAATTAGGTAAATCTGTATTGAAATAGATATGCAAAATACATATAAAACAATGTAAATTTGTTTCAAAATTTACGAATACACATAAAATAACGTAGATTTGTATAAAAATATATATACAAAATACACATAAAATGAAGTAAATACGTATAAGAAAATGTATACAAAATACACATAAAATAATGTAAATTCCTATCAAAATAAATAAATAAAATACCAATAAAAGAATGTGTATTTGTATAAATATAAATATACAAAATACACATAAAATAACGTAAATTTGTATAAAACTATATACAAAAATACACAGAAGTTATTAAATTCGTATGAAAATAGATATACAAAATACAGATAAAATAAGCTAAATTTGAATTGAAATGTATATACAAAATACATAAAATAATGTAAATTTGTATCAAAATATTTATAAAAATACATATAATAACGTAAATTTGTTTAAAAATATATAAACAAAATACACATTAAGTAATGTAAATACGTATAAAAAATATGTACAAAATGCACATATAATCATGTAACTCGTATCAAACTAAATAAACAAAATATATATAAAATAATGTAAATTTGTATGAGAAAACATATACAAATACATATAAAATAACGCTAATTTCCAAAAAAATATATTTCCAAAAATGAACGTAAAATAAAGTAACTTTGGATAAAAATATATATACAAAACACACATTAAATAATGTAAATGCGTACATAAAATAACCTAAATTTGTATAAAACTATATACAAAAATACACAAAAATAATTTAAATTTGTATGAAAAGAAATATACAAAATACACATCAAATTAGGTTAATTTGTATTGAAATACATATACAAAATACATATAAAATAATGTAAATTTGAAAGAAAATATATAAACAAATACACATATAATAACGTAAATTTGTATGAAATATATAATCAAAATACACATTAAATAATGTAAATATGTATAAAAAAATATATACAAAACACAAATAGAATAATGTAAAATCGTATCAAAATATATACACAGAATATTAATAAAATAATGTAAATTTGTATGAAAATTAAGATGCAAAATACCTATAAAATAACGCATTTTTTATAAAATTATTGATACCAAAATACACATAAAATATTTGAATTTGTATTAAAATAAATATACAAAATGCACATACAATAAGGTAAATTTGTATTGAAATAGATATTCAAAATACATATAAAATAATGTAAATTTGTTTCAAAATATATATACGAATACACATAAAATAACGTAGATTTCTATAAAAATATATATACAAAATACACATAAAATGAAGTAAATACGTATAAAAAAATGTATACAAAATACACATAAAATAATGTAAATTCCTATCAAAATAAATAAACAAAATAGCAATAAAAGAATGTGTATTTGTATAAATATAAATATACAAAATACACATAAAATAACGTAAATTTATATAAAACTATATACAAAAATACACAGAAGTAATTAAATTTGTATGAAAATATATACAAAATACACACAAAATAAGCTAAATTTGAATTGAAATATATATACAAAATACATGAAATAATGTAAATTTGTATCAAAATGTTTATACAAATACACATATAATAACGCAGATTTGTATGAAAATATATAAACAAAATACATATTAAATAATGTAAATACGTATAAAAAAAATATGTACAAAATACACAAATAATCATGTTATTCGTATCAAAATAAATAAACAAAATACCAATAAAATAATTTAAATTTGTATGAGTAAACGTGTATGTTGCATATTTTTTCAATACAAATTTACCTTATTATACGCATTTTGTATATTAATTTTAATATATGTGTATTTGAATATATATTTTGATACAAAGTTACACTATTTTATGTATTTTCTATATTTATTTCAATTCAAATTTAGCTTATGTTATGTGTCTTTTGTATATCTATTTTCATACAAATTTAATTATTTTTGTTTATTTTTGTATTTAGTTTTATACAATTTTACGTTATTTTATGTGTATTTTGTATATTTATATTTATACAAGTAAACATTCGTTTATTGGCATTTAGTTTATTTATTTTGATACGAGTTTACATTATTTTATGTGTATTTTGTATACATTCTTATACGTATTTACTTTTTTTGTGTATTTTGTATATATATTATAGAAATCTACGTTATTTTATGTGTATTCGTATATATTTTGAAACAAATTTACATTGTTTTATGTATTTATATCTATTTCAATACAAATTTACCTTATTGTATGTGCATTTTGTATATTTATTGTATTTAAATTTAAATTTTTATGTGTATTTTGGTATATATATTTTCATAAAAATGCGTTGTTTTATGGGTATTTTGTCTTTATTTTCATACAAATTTACATTATTTTATTAATATTCTGTGTATATATTTTGATACGATTTTACATTATTCTATTTGTGTTTTGTATATATTTATATATTTACATTATTTAATGTGTATTTTGTATATGTATTTCAATAGAAATTTAACTAGTTTTATGTGTATTTTGTATATATATTTTTATACAAATTTAAATTATTTTTGTGTATTTTTTTAATAGAGTTTTATACAAATTTACAATATTTTATGTGTATTTTGTATATCTATTTTCATACAAATACACATTCTTTTATTGATATTTTGTTTATTTATTTTGATGCGAATATATATTATTTAATGTGTATTGTGTATATATATTTTTGTACGTATTTACGTCATTTCATGTGTATTTTTTATATATATTTCTATAGAAATATACGTTATTTTATGTGTATTCGTATATATATTTTAAAACATACATTGTTTTATGTGCATTTTGTATATTTTTTCAATACAAATTTCCCTTATTGTACGTGCATTTTGTATATTAATTTTAATACAAATTTAATTATTCTATGTGTATTCTTGAATATGTATTTTATGGGTATTTTGCATCTTTATTTTCATACAAAATTACATTATTTTATTGATATTCTGTGTATTTATTTTGATACGATTTTACATTATTCTATGTATATTTTGTATATCTATTTTATACAAATGTACGTTATTTTATTTGAATTTGTTTTCATTTCATACAAATTTACATTATTTTATGTGTATTTTGTACATGTATTTAAATACAAATTTAACTAATTATATGTGTATTTTGTATATCTATTTTCATACAAATTGAAATTTATTTTTTGTTTTTTTGTATATATTTTTATTCAAATTTTCGTAAATTTATGTGTATTTTGCATATTTATTTTCCTACAAATATACGTTCTTTTATCGGAATTTTGTTTATTTATTTTGATACGAATTTTCATTTTTTAGGTGTATTTGATATATATATTTTTATACTTATTTACATAATTTTATATGTATTTTGAATACATATTTTCATGGAAATTTACTCTATATGTATATACAAAAAAACAGAAATAATTTAAATTTGTATGAAAATAAATATACAAAATACACATAAATTTAGGTAAATTTGTATTGAAATACATATACAAAATACACTTAAAATAATGTAAATTTGAATGAAATTATATAAACAAATACACTTAAAATGACGTTAATTTGTATAAAATATATATAAAAAATACACATTAAATAATGAAAATATGTATAAAAAAATATATACAAAACACAAATAGTATAATATAAAATCGTATCAAAATATATACACAGAATATTAATAAAATAATGTACATTTGTATGAAAACTAAGATGCAAAATACCTATAAAATATCGCATTTTTTATAAAATTATATATACCAAAATACACATAAAATATTTGAATTTGTATTAAAATAAATATACAAAATGCACATACAATAAGATAAATTTGTATTGAAATAGATATGCAAAAAACATATAAAACAATGTAAATTTGTTTCAAAATATATATACGAATACACATAAAATAACGTAGATTTCTATAAATATATATATACAAAATACAAATAAAATTAAGTAAATACGAATCAAAAATGTATACAAAATACACATAAAATAATGTAAATTCGTATAAATATAAGTAAACAAAATACCAATTAGAGAATGTGTATTTGTATAAATATAAATATACAAAATGCACATAAAATAACGTAAATTTGTATAAAACTATATACAAAAATACACAGAAGTAACTAAATTTGCATGAAAATAGATATACAAAATACACACAAAATAAGCTAAATTTGAATTGAAATATATATACAAAATACATAAAATAAAGTAAATTCGTTTCAAAATATTTTTAACAAATACACATATAATAACGTAAATTTGTAAAAAAATATATAAACAAAATACACATTAAGTAATGTAAATACGTATAAAAAATATTTACAAAATACACAAATAATCAAGTCATTCGTATCAAAATAAATAAACAAAAAACTAATTAAATAATGTAAATTTGTAAGAAAACATATACAAAATACACATAAAATAACGTTTTAAGTTTCTATAAAAATATATGTACAAAAATGCACATAAAATTAGTTTGCATAAAAAAATATACAAAACACACATTAGATAATGTAAATGAGTATAAAAATATGTATACAAAATACCTATGAAATAATCTAAATTCGTATCGAGTTAAATTAGGAAAATAACAATAAAATAATGTAATTCTGGACAAAAATATATATAGAAAACACATAAAATAACCTAAATATAATTACAAATATACACATTAAATAATTTAAATTGAATGAAATAAATATACAAAATAAACATAAAATAAGGTAAATTTGTAATAAAATATATGTAAGAATACACATAAAATAATATAAATTTGTATGAAAATATATATACAAATACACATAAAATAACATGAATTTGTATAAAATGTTTCAAAATATATACGAATACACACAATAAAATAACGTAAATTTTTATGAAAATGTATATATAAAATACACATAAAATAGTTTAAATACGTAGAAAAATATATATACAAAATACACATAAAATAATGTAAATTCGTAAAAAATTAAATACACAAAATTCCAATAAAAGAATGTATATTTGTAGGAAAATATATATACAAAAAACAAATAAAATAACTAGAATTTGTATATTAATTTTAATATATGTGTATTTGAATATATATTTTGATACAAATTTACATTATTTTATGTATTTTCTATATTTATTTCAATTCAAATTTAGCTTATTTTATGTGTATTTTGTATATCTATTTTCATACGAATTTAATTACTTCTGCGTATTTTTGTATATAGTTTTATACAAATTTACGTTATTTTATGTGTATTTTGTATATATATATTTATACAAATACACATTCTTTTATTGATATTTTGTTTATTTATTTTGACGAGACTTTAAATTATTTAATGTGTATTTTGTATATATTTTTATACGTATTTACATCATTTCATGTGTATTTTGTATATATCTTTCTATAGAAATCTCCGTTATATTATGTGTATTCGTATATCGATTTTTAAACAAATTTACACTTTTATGTGTATTTTGCATATTTTTTCAATAAAATTTTTACCTTATTGTATATGCATTTTGTATATTAATTTTAATACAAATTTAATTATTCTATGTGTATTTTTGTATAAATATTTTTATAAAAATATGCTTTAATTTATGGGTATTTTGCATCTTTATTTTCATACAAATTTACGTTATTTTATTGATATTCTGCTCATTCATTTTGATACGATTTGACATTATTCTATGTGTATTTTGTATATATTTTTCAAACAAATTTACGTTATTTTATGTGTATTTGTTTATATATTCTGACACAAATTTACAATATTTTATGGGTATTTTGTATATATATTTCAAAAGAAATTTACCTATTTTTATGTCTATTTTGAATATCTATTTTCATACAAACTCAAATTATTTTTATGTATTTTTGTATATATTTCAATATAAATTTTAGTTATGTTATGTGTATTTTGTAAATCTATTTTCAATCAAATATATATTATTTTATTGGTATTTTGTTGATTTATATTGATACGAATTTACATTATTTTATATGTACTTTTTATATATATTTTTATACGCATTTACATTATTTAATATTTATTTTGAATATATAATTTTATACAAATTCATGGTATTTTATGTGTATTTGTATATATATTTTCATATAAATTTACATTATTTTATGTGTATTTTGTACATATATTTCATTACAAATTTACCTTATTTTATGTTTATTTTGTATGTGTATTTTGTACATTTATATTTATACAAATACACATTCTTTTATTGGTATTTTGTTTATTTATTTTGTTTCGAATTTATATTATTTTATGTGTATTTTGTTTACATTTTTTATACGTATTTACCTAATTTTATGTGTATTTTGTATATATATTTTTATAGAAATCTACGTTATTTTATGTGTATTCGTATATATATTTTGAAACAAATCTACTTTGTTTTATATGTATTTTTGCATATCTCTTTCAATAGAAGTTTACCTTATTGTATGTGCATTTTGTACATTTATTTCAATACAAATTTAAATATTTTATGTGTATTTTGGTATATATATTTTTATAAGAAATGCGCTATTTGATATGAATTTTGCATCTTTATTTTCATACAAATTTACATTATTTTATTAATATTCGGTGTATTTATTTTGATACGATCTTACATTATTCTATTTGTTTTTTGTATATATATATTTTTATACATATTTACATTATTTAATGTATATCTTGCATATATATTTCATACAAATTTATGATCTATTATTTATTTTCATACAAATACACATTCTTTTCATGATATTTTGTTTATTTATTTTTACACGAATTTACATTACTTAATTTGTATTTTATATATATATTTTTATACGTATTTACATAATTTCATGTGTATTTTGTATATATATTTCTATAGAAATCTACATTATTTTATGTGTATTCGTATATATATTTTGAAACAAATTTACAATGTTTTATTTGTATTTTGCGTTTTTTTTCAATACAAATTTACCTTATTGTATGTGTGCATTTTGTATATTAATTTTAATACAAATTTAATTATTCCATGTGTATTTTTGTATATGTATTTTTAAAAAAATATATGCTTTATCTTATGGGTAATTTGCATCTTTGTTTTCATACAAATTTAAATTATTTTATTGATATTCTGTGTACTTATTTTGATACGATTTTACATTATTCTATGTATAACAAAAATAAATACAGAATACACAAAAATAGATATGCAAAATACATATAAACAATGTAAATTTGTTTCAAAATATATATACGAATACACATGACATGGGTATTTTGAATCTTAATTTTCATGCAAATTTACATTATTTTATTAATATTTTCTGTATTTATTTTAATACGATTTTACATTATTTTATTTGTGTTTTGTATATATATTTTTTTTTACATATTTACATTATTTAATGTGTTTTTTGTATATATATTTGATACAAATTTACGTTATTTTAAGTCTATATGTTTATATATTTTCATTCAAATTTACATTATTTTATGTGTATTTTGTATATGTATTTCAATACAAATTTACCTAATTTTATGTTTTTTGTATATTTATTTTCATACAAGTTTAAATTATTTTGTTTATTTTTGTATATAGTTTATACAAATTTAGGTTTTTTTATGTGTATTTTGTATATCTATTGTCATACAAATACACATTCTTTTCATGATATTTTTTTTATTTATTTGACACGAATTAACATTATTTAATGTGTATTTTGTATATATATTTTTATACGTATTTACATTATTTCAAGTGTATTTTGTATATATATTTCTATAGAAATCTACGTTATTTTATGTGTATTCGTATATATATTTTGAAACAAATTTACATTGTTTTATGTGTATTTTGCATATTTTTTCAATACAAATTTACATTATTGTATGTGCATTTTGTATATTAATTTTAATACAAATTTGATTAATCTATGTGTATTTTTGTGTATGTATTTTTATAAAAATATGCTTTTTTATGGGTATTTTACATCTTTATTTTCATACAAATTTACATTATTTTATTGATATTCTGTGTATTTATTTGGTATGATTTTACATTATTTTATGTGTATTTTGTATATATATTTTATATAAAATGTATTTGTTTTCATTTCATACAAATCTACATTATTTTATGTGTTTTTTGTACATGTATTTAAATACAAATTTAACTAGTTATATGTGTATTTTGTATATCTATTTTGTATGTATATTTTCATAGAAATTTTCTCTATTTTATGAGTATTCGTATATATATTTTGATACAAATTTACATTATTGATGTGTATTTTGCATATCTATTTCAATACAAATTTTCTTAATTGTACGTGCATTTTGTATATTTATTTTAATACAAATTTAATTATTTTATATGTATTTTTGTATATATATTTTTATGCAAATATGCGTTATTATATGGATATTTTGCAGCTTTATTTTCATACAAATTTACATTATTTTATTGATATTCTCTTTATTTATTTTGATACATTACATTTGATACATTATTTAAGGTTTATTTTGTATATATATTTTATCCAAATTTACATTATTTTATGTGTATTTGTTTATATATTTTTATACAAATTTACATTATTTTATGTGTATTTTGTATATACATTTTCATAAAAAAATTACGTTATTTTATTGTGTGTATTCGTATATATTTGGATACAAATTTTATACAAATTCATGTTATTTAATATTTATTTGTATATATATTTTCATACAAATTTATTACAAATTTACCTTATTTTATGTTTATTTTGTATATTTATTTCATTCAATTTTAATTTATTTTATGTGTATATTTGTATTTGTATTTAGGTTATTTTATGTGTATTTTGTATATATATTTTCATCCAAAATTACATTATTTTATTGGTATTTCTTAATTTAATTCGATACGAATTTAGATTGTTTCATAGGTATTTTGTATACATATTTTTATACTCATTTACTTTATCTAATGTGTGTTTTGTATATATATTTTTATGCAAATTTATCTAATGTTCATTTTTGTACATATATTTTTATAGAAATTTGCGTTATTTTATGTATATAGTTTTATATAAATTTACGTTATTTTATGTGCATTTTGTATATTTATATTTATACAAATACACATTCTTTTATTGGTATATTGTTTATTTACATTTATACGAATTTACATTATTTTATGTGTATTTTGTATACATTTTTTTATACGTATTTACTTATTTTTATGTGTATTTTGTATATGTATTTTTATAGAAATCTACGTTATTTTATGTGTATTCGTATATATATTTTGAAACAAATTTACATTATTTTATATGTATTTTGCATATCTATTTCAATACAAATTTACTTTATTGTATGTGCATTTTGTATATTTATTTTAATACAAGTTCAAATATTTTATGTGTATTTTGGTATCAATAATTTTATAAAAAATGCGTTCTTTTATAGGTATTTTGCATCTTAATTTTCATACAAATTTACATTACTTTGTATATATATTTTTATACGCTTTTACATTATTTAATATTTATTTTGAATATATATTTTTATACAGATTCATGGTATTTTATGTGTATTTGTATATATATTTTCATATAAATTTACATAAATAAATAAATAAATTTATAAATTTTGTATATTTATTTCAATACAATTTTAAATATATTATGTGTATTTTGGTATATATATTTTTATAAGAAATGCGCTATTTTATGGGAATTTTGCATCTTTATTTTCATACAAATTTACATTATTTTATTAATATTCGGTGTATTTATTTTGATACGATTTTACATTATTCTATTTGTTTTTTGTATATACTTTTTTATACATATTTACATTATTTAATGTGTATCTTGCATATATATTTTATACAAATTTATTATCTATTATCTATTTTTATACAAATACACATTCTTTTCATGATATTTTGTTTATTTATTTTGACACGAATTTACATTATTTGATATGTATTTTGTATATATATTTTTATACGTATTTACATAATTTCATATGTATTTTGTATATATATTTCTATAGAAATCTACTTTATTTTATGTGTATTCGTGTATATATTTCGAAACAAATTTACATTGTTTTATGTATTTTTGAATATCTCTTTTAATGCAAATTTACCTTACTGTATATGCATTTTGTATATTTATTTCAATACAAATTTAAATATTTTATGTGTATTTTGATATGTATATTTAAAAAAAAATGCGATAATTTTTGGGAATTTTGCATCTTTATTTTCATACAAATTTACATTATTTTATTGATATTCTGTGTATTTATTTTGATACGATTTTACATTATTCTATTTGTTTTTTGTATATATTTTTTTAATACACATTTACATTATTTAATGTGTATCTTGCATATATATTTTATACAAATTTACGTTATTTTAAGTGTATTTGTTTTTATATTTTCATTCAAATTTACATTTATTTTAATTCGAAAATACATTATTTTATGTGTATTTTTTATACATTTTTTTATACGTATTTACTTAATTTTATGTGAATTTTGTATATATATTTTTATAGAAATCTTCGTTTTTTTTATTTGTATTCGTATATATATTTTGAAACAAATTTACATTGTTTTATATGTATTTTTGCATATCCCTTTCAATACAAATTTACCTTATTGTATGTGCATTTTGTATATTTATTTCAATGCAAATTTAAATATTTTATGTGTCTTTTGGTATATATATTTTTATAAGAAACTCGCTATTCTATGGGAATTTTGCATCTTTATTTTCATACAAATTTACATTATCTTATTAATATTCGGTGTATTTATTTTGATACGATGTTACATTATTCTATTTGTTTTTTGTATATACTTTTTTATACATATTTACATTATTTAATGTGTATCTTGCATATATATTTTATTCAAATTTATTATCTATTATCTATTTTCATACAAATACACATTCTTTTCATGATATTTTGTTTTATTTATTTTTGACACAATTTACATTATTTGATATGTATTTTGTATATATTTTTATACGTATTTACATAATTTCATAAGTATTTTGTATATATATTTCTATAGAAATCTACTTTATTTTATGTGTATTCGTATATATTTTGAAACAAATTTATATTGTTTTATATGTATTTTTGAATATCTCTTTCAATACAAATTTACCTTACTGTATATGCATTTTGTATATTTATTTCAATACAAATTTAAATATTTTATGAGTATTTTGGTAAATATATTTTTATAAAAAATGAGAAAATTTATGTGAATTTTGTATATTTATTTTCATACAAATTTACATTATTTAATAAATATTCTGTGTATTTATTTTGATTCGATTTTACATTATTCTATTTGATTTTTGTATATATTTTTTATACACATTTACATTATTTAATGTGTATCTTGCATATATATTTTATACAAATTTACGTTATTTTAAGTGTATTTGTTTATATATTTTCATTCAAATTTACATTATTTTGTATATGTATTTCAATACAAATTAACCTAATTTTATGTGTATTTTGTATATTTCTTTTCAAACAAATTTAAATTATTTTTGTGTATTTTTGTATATTGTTTTATACAAATTTAGGTTATTTTATGTACGCATTTACATTATTTAGTGTGTGTTTTGTATATATATTTTTTTGCAAATTTACTTTATTTTATGTGTATTTTTGTACATATCTTTTTATAAAAATTTGCGTTATTTGTATATGTTTTCTCATACAAATTTACATTATTTTATTGCTATTTTGTATATTTATTTTGATACGAATTACATGATTATATGTGTATTTTGTACATATTTTTTATACGTATTTACATTACTTAATGTGTATTTTGTTTATATATTTTTAAACAAATCTACGTTATTATATGTATTTGTATAAATATTTTGATACAGATTTACATTATTTTATGTATTTTGTATGTACATTTCAATTCAAATTTAGCTTATTTTAGCTGTATTTTGTATACATATTTTCATACAAATTTGATTACTTCTGTGTATTTTTGTATATAGTTTTATACAAATTTACAATATTTTATGTGTATTTTGTATATTTATTTTTTTTACAAATACACATTCTTTTACTGGTATTTTGTTTATTTATTTTGATACGATTTTTATGTACTTTTTGTATTCATTTTTTTATACGTATTTACTTCATTTTATGTGTATTTTGTATATATGTTTATAGAAATCTACGTTATTTTATGTGTATTCGTATATATATTTTAAAACAAATTTACATTGTTTTATATGTATTTTGCATATCTATTTCAATACAAATTTTAAATTTACTTTATTTTATGTGCATTTATATATGTTTTTATCATACAAATTTACATTATTTTTATTGCTATTTTGTTTTATTTATTTGATACAAATGAAATAGATATACAAAATATACATAAATAAACTAAATTTGTATTGAAATATATACAAAATACATAAATAATGTAAATTAATATCAAAATATTTAACAGATGCGCATAAAATAACGTAAATTTGTTAAAATATACAAAATACACATTAAATAATGTAAATATGTATAAAAAAAAATATATACAAAACACAAATAGAATAATGTAAAATCTTATCAAAATAAATACACAGAATATTAATAAAACAATGTAAATTTCTATGAAAATAAAGATGCAAAATTCCCATTAAATAACGCATTTTTATAAAATATATATACCAAAATACACATGAAAAAAATTAATTTGTATTAAAATAAATATACAAAATACACATACAATAAGGTAAATCTGTATTGAAATAGATATGCAAAGTACATAGAAAACAATGTAAATTTGTTTCAAAATATATATACGAATACACATAAAGTAAGTGAATTTGTATAAAATATATATACAAATACACATAAAAAAATAAACATATGAAAATGTATACAAAATACACATAAAAATAATGTAATTTATATCAAATAAATAAACAAAATACCAATAAAAAGAATGTATTTGTATAAATATAAATATACAA